>NC_092436.1:15597303-15897303 GCF_036169615.1 Heliangelus exortis | reverse complement strand
CTCATCACTGATCTCCTCCCAGACACTGAGCCATTGACCACTACTCTCTGGATGAGGCCAGCAAGCTGATTCCTTATCCTCCAAGTAGATCATCCATCAAACCCCTCTGTCTCCAACTCAGAGAGAAGGATCTTGTGGGAAACCATGTGAAATAAAATCCACATAGATAATATTGCCCTGACCACTTCACCATAGAAGACCACTAGGTTGTTCAGACAAGACTTGCTCTTGGTGAAGCCATGCTGTCTGTTCCATATCACCTCCCTATCCTCTGCCTGCCTGGAATTCAGCTCCAGGGGCTCCATGATCTTCACAGAAGATAGGCTGACAGGATTGTAGTTCCTAGGGTCCTGCTTTCTACCCTTTGGAGAAATGGGTGCACTTTTTCCTTTGTTCTGGTCACTAGGAAATTCAACTGACTGCCAGAATTTTTCAAATAGACTCAAAAATTCCTGGCAACTACATCAGCCAGTTCCCTCACGACTCTAGGATCCATCCCATCAGGTCCAATAGACTTATCTATGTTCAGGTTCCTCAGATGGTCTCCAACCTCATCTTCTCTTTACAGTGGGAGGGACTTTGCTCCCTCAGTCACTTCCATGAGGCCCAACCACTACAGAAGTGTATGAAGAGAGATCACTAATTGGTGAAGAGTGAAGCAGAAAGTTCATTGAGTACCTGAGCCTCCTCATAATCCATTCTTGCCAGTTTTGTTTATCACAGAGGGTTCTCTTTCTTGACCTTCCTTTTCAAACTGTTACACCTGTAAAAGTCCCTCTGATTATTCTTTGCATCCCTCCCTTGCCATGCTCAGCTCCAGCTATGGCTTGGCTTCCCAAACCCCATCCCTACACAGCTGGGAAATGTTCCTGAACTCTTCCCAGGATACCTGTCCCTGATTTCTTTCCTTCTTTCCCTTCGGTTTCACCAGCAAGTTTTTACTCAGCCTTACCCATTTCTTGGCTTCCTCTTTTGTCTTCTTACATGTGTGGATCATGAGCTTTTGTGCTCTGTGGAAGCACCCTTAAAGATTTGCCAACTCTGTTCTGCTCCCCTGAGCAACTCTATTAATCATCTCCAATGTTTCAGTAAAAAAAAAATTCATGGAAACCTCTTTCTCAAAGGCGGTTTTCTCACTTCTAGCAATGGGAGGTGCCTGCAGATTCCTCTTTTATGGTAAGCCAGACAAGTTTGTCCCACTGGCCAGGGATGTATGTGGCACAACACAGCACAGGCCTAAGCCCACCCAGATTGTGGCCCACTCAGTTCTTGAGGTACAAGAGATTTCTGGTCAGCCACACTGGACCAGCCTGTACTCAGAACTTCTGGTTGGTTTTTTTTTAGTGCTTTTCTGGAAGGGACAACTGTAGTCTTCTGCATTTCCCAAGAGTGAATCCTCTCCCTTGTAGATGTTTTCACCCACCAAACACCCACCTCCTAAGGCTCTCCTAAACACAGGTGCATTCTTTGGGCCAGCCACCCCCAAAAACCTCTACAATTCAAATGCTTTGTCTCAAATGCCTCACAGTGTCCATCCACAGCTGGAGCTGTCAGGAGAGAGGGATAAATCACTCCTCAACCTTGCTGCTTTCAGAGGCCTTTGCAACCCCAGGGCCCATGTTAGGGTAGGGACCAGTTTCCCATGGCCTGGATTTAAGTGGACCCCATCACACCCAGAAGCTCAGCACTCAGAAGACCCATAGAGACTGCCAGCAAAGCTCTGCAAGTTTACTGAATGTTTTATCATCCTCATCTGAAACCTGAGGAATGAATCTGCTCAAACAAGGTAAAAAAATGAGAAAAAAACCTCCCACCTTTCGAAAAACTTAACCAGAGCTTTCCCAGGAGGAACTTCTCCACAAAGATTGTCTCCACACAAAGCATTCCAATGTTCTCTTTATTTCACTTTTACACACAGGGGTATCCTGGCTTAGAGCAGTACAGGTTATCAGGGCAGCTCAGCACAGCACGAGGCTTTACAGCCACTCCATGCCACACTTCCATCATGGAAATAACCCACGGTTATACAGGGGGGGGTGGTCCTGGAGGGGAAAAGCTAAAACAGTGCTCAAACAGTTCACAGAGGAGAAGCAGAAATCACAACGTGGAAAATGCAAATGCTCTAACACAAACACAGAAAATGCTATTGGGACAGCTTTTCACTCCCATCAAGAAGCCTCTGAGTTCAGAAACAACAGTGATGAGACCAAACTCAACAGCCATTGTCCAGGTTCATCTCAATTCTCCCCTTCACACAAAGGCCTTGGAAGTGACTTGTGGAGTTTCCATCCAATCCACCAAAAGACAGTGAACACATTTCCAGTTACAGTCTATCCCAACACTGTTTGTGTTGACACATTTTCAAGGCAATCCTAAAGAGACAGCCCACACAGTCCCATTTCATGGCCCAAAGGAAGATCTCGTGTGTTTTGCTGCTCTGCTTTAGAGAAGATGACACTGATGACCCAAAGGGTGAAATTCCCCTTCTGGCCTGATGAGCTGGGTTTGTGCACATTGCAATAGTGAGGTGTGAGCAGTTCCTGGCTTCACCAGGAATCATTTGTGCAGCATACACAGACACACAATGGGTGTCTAGAGACACAGAGTTACCAGAGGACAAAACACACAGACCATCTCAGAGAGAGACATCCAGAACCCAGGGAAGAACGAGCCCCATGCCTGCACCACACCATAACAGAATACTCACAACTTCCTTGCCTTTTGGCTTTGCTGACATGGAATGAGAGCTACAAGTGTTCCAGAGAGCATGGGAGTTCTCTGCCTGACTGTACCACTGCATTAGAGCACAGAATAAGATGTCCATAACCTTGCCAGACAACAAGTGAGAGAAGAACTTGGGCAGGGAAAATGCACCCAACCTCACTCTCAAAGCATTGCAGAAATGGCTGTAACAGAGCTAGAAACTTGCTTAACTGAGGGTTTGTTTTCTCCTTTAGCTTGGAAGCAAAAACAACCTTTCTTCTGACTTAGAACCTGAAGGAAATTGGTCATGCCAGCTGCAAAAGCAGATTTACCCAAAGGAACCCCTACCATACATCATAGCCCAGACGCACCTCCCCGCTCTGGGCACCCACCACAAACAGCCCGGGGTCAGTGGCCCTCAGCAGGTGGTAAGAGAGCCACAAGTTCTGCCCTGAGTCTGCATCAACAGCCACCACTTTGGTGATGAGGTAGCCTGCCTCTGCTGACACGGGCACCAGCTCACTGGGCACAGGGCTGCTCTCCTGGGCTGGATGCAGAACCAGGGGTGCGTTGTCATTCTCATCTACCACAACTACGTGGACGGTGACGTTGGCACTGAGAGGAGGTGACCCTGCATCAGAGGCAGTCACCAAGACCTCAGCCCACACAGGTCTGCTCTCCATGTCCAGAGACACAAAGGATGCCAGGTTGGGTGCTCCTCCTGGAGCCACCCCCAACATGTACCTCATGCAGATGTCTGTAGCATGCAGGTGGCCCAGGATTGTCCCCACAGGCTCATTTTTGCTCAGCATCATAGTGTAAATATTCTGGATGAAGGTGGGCAAGTTGTCATTCATATCCATGAGCCACAGGAGCAATGTCTTGGATGTTGAGAGCAGAGGGATGTCCTCGTCACAGACCCACACTGTCACCTTGTACTCCACCACCTGCTTCTTGTCCAGCACCCCTGATGTCACCAGTGTGTACGTGTTGGCCACCAAAGGCAGGATGCTGAAGGGCTGCTCCTTCACAGCTCTTCCTGCCACTGTCCCCCAAGTCCTGGTCCCACATGTTGCAAAGGGACAACACGGTGTTCAGTGGCACAGCTTCCAAGAGAGTGCTGGTGAGGGAGGTGAGGACCATCTCAGAGGCACTGTCGTTCATGTCCTCCACCTGCACCTCCAACCTGTAGTGCAAGGAGAGGCTCCTCTGACTGTGGCCTGGACATCTATCTCCTAGGTCTGTCTTTCTTTGTAGTCCACCAGATTTTTGAGTTGAATCTGCCTGGTTTCTGAATTTATTTTAAATGTCTGTCCATTTTCCTCTAAATTTTGAGCTAGGGAGCCCCATCCACTCACGAGTTTAAATCACCAGCAGGCACAGCCACAACATATCCTGGGAGCTATTTTCTAGTACCCGGGCTTTATAAAGACTCCAGGTAAATTCCAAGATGTTATAATTTATATCCAGGACTACCACACAGATTCAGGCTGTACCAGAGGACGTCACCATCTACAGCTGTGACACTGAAAGTCAGTTCTGTTGCTCCCCATCCAGGGCTGGGTCCAGCACCAGCTCAGTGTATCTCCTGCCATCACCACCTCTGAGTGTGAATATGGAAATAGCCATTTGAGCTGATGTTATGATGCTGAAGTCTTCCTCTGCACATCTGGATCCTCAGTGCTTTCCTATAAAAATCAAGCTTCTTGCATTGCAGTTTCCAAGGTCCTTAAAACTATCTCCTTATTTAAGAACACAGGGTCCTGATCCTTTAGGCTTACCTCAGCTTGGAAGGACTCCAGTGGGATCTCCAGTAATAGATTGAAATGGATCACACAGGACTCACTCTGTCCACACGGCTCCTCCTGGTTCATCTCTTGCTCCACTAAATCCCTGGTATGTTGGTTCAGTTATAAAAACTGCTTTTCTCCTTCAAAAAAGAGCCGAGCCTGTTGAGTCAATAATTCCTCACTGGTCAAACCCAAATCCATAGTGATGTCCATGGCAAAGGAGCCTCTCTCTTCTTCTTCAGGCATGGAGTACTGGGCAGTTCCTGCTCTCGTTCCCAACACACAAAGGAATAGGATCAGAGCCACCGGTTGTACCAGGAGTGGTTCCTTGCTTTTTCTCAGCTTCATTCCCTCCCAGTGAAGGCTCTGTGGTCAGCAGCAGATGGCAGATCAGCAGAAGGATGTGGCTCTTTCCCAGAGGGAACAGGGAGAACCCACTCCCTTTCTCTACTCCAAGATCAGGGCACACAGATTTATTTGCCCCATACAATCCCATTTGAATGAGCAGTGCTCCTACTTGCCTTTCATTCGAGGAAAAGATTTCTTAAAGCTGCTTTTTCTAACGTCCTTACAATGGTTTGAACCGTTTATTCATGATGAGAAAATTTCTTTTAGGCTGTTCAGCTAAAAAACCCTGTGTAGTGCTACCCCAGCACCAGGGGTGAAGGGGTCCACGGAACACAGCAGCAATCACCACGTAGCTCCTCGTAGTAACACTCAGGTGGGTTTCTGAAACAGACCAACATTGCTTCCAAAATTCATGACATCTCTGGTTGGCAGCCCTTGCAACGGGGTTGAGGACAGCAGCTCTCAGACCTCACCTTGCTCAGCTCCAGCTACTGAGATCGGCCAAACTCCCAGGTCCCTCTCCCTCCAGAAATTCACTCCAAAGGCACGGATTTATTCCCAAAATATTCCTCTTGGGTCGGTAATTCCTCGACAATGACTGTGAGAAGTAATCTTCGAGACAACACACTCACCCAAGGGAGGTTGAAATAGGTTTTATTGTTTTCTGTTATCAGGCATTTGACTCTTAAAAATACATGAGCAAGAGGAATAGCAAGTGATTGATCAACACTGATTGGTGAAAGGAAAAGGAACCAGCAAGCTTATTCACAGTCTATGTTCTACAGTGCTTTAAGTCTATTGTAAGTATTTTAGCCTATTTTATACTAAACCCACAAACAGTGCTTTTAATTATCTCTTATCTTCAAATATCTGGAAACATTAATTTTAAATTTGCAGTACAGAAGAAGAAAATAATATATGGCTTAAAGCACACATGATACAGTATGGAGAATCTGTAAATTAGCCTGCAAATAAGCAAAGGGTGCCTATGTCAGCTGTTTCAGGGTTCTGCCTGGTTTTAAGGAATTACTTTGCGAGCACCATTTATTTTCCTTGATACCTGGTATTGAACAGTCTGCAGAACGTTAAGGCATTATTACAGAGCCCCCTCCAACAGGAAAACAAAACAAAGCAAAAACAGACGCGGAAAAGGCAAAGTAGCAAAAAGATATCTTGAAGGTCTGCTCCCAGTTTTCACCATTTCCCTTGACACTTGGAAGCAGCAGCACTCTCACAAACATATATCAAGTCTCAGTGTCATCAGCATGCAACAGAGTTCTCTTCCACATACGTGACTGCAAAATACCTACAGGAATCAAGCACTGCTCAAGAGAACAGTGGGTTTGCTCCTTCCTCCTTGGTACTTTTTAGGTGGGTGTTTGGTCTCTTCATTCTCTTTTCCCCATGAGAACATCAGCCAGGGAGGACAGACACACTTGTCTTTCTCCTCACTTACTGAGGGGTCAGCCAAGGGTTCTGATCAGAACTGACATTCAGCTCCATCCCCTGGTTTCCAGTGTTAGATGCTCCTGCAGCTCTGGGCCCTGTGTCTTCAGAGAGGGGAGCTCTGGCCTGCAAAGAAGAGAGAGTGGAAGTTGTTATTGGAAGGTAAGCAGACATCAGCAAGAACTGTGTAGCATATGACTTACATTTTTGTGTATATCACACCATTCTTCTTTACCCAGAGACCAAAAGGAGGTTGGACCAAGTGGTGTGCCTGACAATCTAAATCTGAAAACCACCCTCCACTGCGAGGATGTCCACAGGCATCACAGAGGAACTACTTCAAGCATTTAATGAGTCTAAGGTATTAATTTCAGATGGTAAGAGCCCCAAACAAAAGCACTTTCCTACAAACAGTAAATGTAGTTTAATGGTGATATCCCAAGGTTGGTCCTTGTCTCCCCTGAGACTACTGGGGCTCTGAGAATTTTCAGTCAAGTCCAAGTCATCAGTGATTATAAAAGAGAAAACTATTAAGGGGTCTGCAATATGTTCTGAAATGCTAGGTGAATCCCTGGAAACTATTAACCCCATGTTTGGAGAGGAGACTTGGACTCAGTGGGAAAATAAGGAAAGAAGGAGCTGTTCCAATGGTCACCTTTTGTCTTCCCAGTGTTCTTGGAACTGACAGAGATTAATGGGCACCCAAGACATGACTCACATTAAGTTCAGAGCAGCACTGAGAAGCAAGGTGCTGTTACCTTCAGGGACCACCCCTCAGGTTCATGAAATAACTGGGAGGCTGTGTGCTAAAGTCATAGAATCATAGAGTATTTTGTGTTGGAAGGGACCTTAAAGATCTTAGAATCACTGATGATGGAAAAGAGCTCTAAGATCATCAAAGCCAACCATCAACACAACACCACCATGGCCTGCAAAGCATGTCCCAACGTGCCACATCTACACATTTTTGTTAACACCTCCAGGGATGGTGATTCTGCCACTGCCCTGGGCAGCCTGTTACTATGTTTGACCACTCTTGCAGTAAATTCTTTTTTCCTACCATCCAATGTAAACCCCCCCTGGTGCAACTTGAGGCTGTTTCCTCTCACTCTATTGCTTGTTATGTGGGAGAAGAAACCAACACCTCCTTTCAGGTAGCTGTAGAGAGTGAGAAGGTCTCCCCTCAACCTCCTCTTCTCCACATAAGCCATCCCCAGTTCCCTCATGCCCTCCTCATAAAATTTGTGCCCCAAACCATTCCCCAGATCCCTTGCCCTTCTCTGGAGACACTGAAGCCCCTCAATGATGGACATGCAGTGAGGGACCTGTAAGTGAACCCAGGATTTGAGATGAAGACTCAGCAGTGCTCAGTACAGGGACATGATCCCTTCCCTACTCCAGCTGGCCACACTGGTGCTGAAACAGGTAAGGATGCTCTTGGCTTTCTTAGCCACTTCAGTACACTGCTGGCTCATGTTCAGCCAGCTGTCAGCCAGCAACCTCAGGTCATTTTCTGCTGGGAATCTTTCCAACCACTCTCTCCCAAGCCTGTATCATTATTTGGGGTTGCTGTAACCAAATTCCAGGACCCAGCACCTGGCTTGGCCTTGTTAAACCTCATACAACTGACCTCAACCCAGGAGTACAGCCTGTCCATAACCCTTTGCAGAGCCTGTCAACCCTCAAGAAGATCAAGACTCCCACCCAGTTTGGTGTAATCTGCATGACATCCTTCTAGAGGAACAATCCTGGTATTTTCTGGACCCCTTTGCCCTTCAGAACTGTCTCCCAAGGGAGCCTCTTAAATAGTGCCTGGATAGGCAAAAGGGTGCCCTACAGAAGGCCATAGTGGTGGTTTTGCTGATCTATCTCCTTGCTTCAATAACAACTGAGAATTCTATTATTTCCTGGTCATTAAAGCCAAGAGAGCCTCCAACCACCAAACCACCCACCAGTCCATCCCTGTTTGTAAACAGCAAGTCTAGAGAGAACCAGTTCTGGTTCATCCACTTACCTGCTCTTTCAGAAAGTTATCTTCCACACATTCCAGGAACCTCCTGAATTGTTTTCTCTCTGCTCTGTTTTATTTCCTGCAGGAGTTCAGTAACTTGAAGTCCCCCATGAAAACAATGGCTAGCATTATATGACTTCTGCCAGCCACTTGTGGAATGTTTCATCTGCTTCTTCATTCTGGAGTGTGGTCTAAAAAGGCTCCCAAGAGGACCTCTGCCTTGTAGGCCTTCCCCCCACCCATAAGAACTTGACTTTACCATTTCAATCATTGAGCTCCATACAATCAAAACACTCCAAAACATAGAGAGCCACCCCACAGCTCCTCCTCGCCTGTCCTTTTAAGAGCCTATAGACATCTCTTGCAGCATTCCAGTCACCAGAGTCACCCCACCATGTTTCTGTGAGGAAGATTTAGTCATAGGTACCCTGCTGAACAGGGAATTCCAGCTCCTCCTGATTGTTGCCCACGTTGTGAGCACTGGTGTAGATTCACTTGAGCTGGGCTGTCCATTTAACCCCAATATTGGCATGCTACCCATGGGTTCATCTATAATGAGCCTGGTTTTATCTCCCTCCCCCTTCACAACTGATTTAAACCCCCCTTGAGGAGCCCCACCACCTCATGAGCAACACTCCTTTTTGTCTTTGAGACAGCTGAGCTCCATCTGCCACCAGCAAGCCCAGTGCCATATAAACCTCACCATGACCAAAACAACCAAAATTCCACCTATGGCACCACGATTCTCATCACTGCCACACTCCATATCCAGCAGAGGATATTTATCAGACTGCCATATCAGACCAGGGAGTTTCCTAGTAATGTTGCTAACCTAGGCACCAGGGAGGCAGCAGACATCCCTGTGGGATAGGAGTCCCTATAAACAGATCCTCCCCAGCATCCTTGTACCCCTAAAACTACTGGCAAGTGCTATAAGATATGAAAAGAGGCTTCTCCACAATGAACAACAGAACAACCCCGACTTCTTTGATATGTATTCACAGCAAAGGTCCTCCAGCCCTTGGATGATCTTCAGTTATGACCTCACCATCACCACCCTTCATACACTGGTCCCTCCATGCTACCCCACCCCAATCACCTCACCATGGTGAGATCCCTCACCTGTACAGCCTAATCATCTTTCACCTCATGAACGATCAGGAGAAAAAGGACATCAGGTTAGCCAAGCAGGATCTGACTTCAATGAATTCCTATGCTGGCTTGGCCTGATTCCCTGGCTGTCCTGCACAAACCTTGTGGGTGCACTCAAGATGCTCCTCTCCATAACCAGAGAGCTGTACTAGAGCAGTAGTATCCTAGTAAAGTCTCTCCTAAGTAAACCTCCTCCTAACCAGGGAGGAAGAAGAATTCCTCGGGAATGGCTCTGGTTGGTACCTCAGAAGGCAATTGCCTAATAAAGCTTCCCCTCCTTTCCCTCTTAACAGCAGCAGTCATAATGCACGGGGCTGACTGACTAATCCTTGGCAGCCCTCTGGATGAAACTTGATGCACATCCTGGTCCTCAAATCCCACAGCCCTGTATATCTTATGTGAGAGCAAGTGGGAAACTGAGGGAGCCTTCCCGTTTCCACATAGAACAACAACAACAATCTCAGCCTGTATCCATAGCAGAGATTCTCCAGGACTCCGATCATCATAGATCATTACCTCAACACCACCTCCCTCACCACGCTGCTCCCTCCAAGATACATCTCCTCCCCGCACCATCACCCCGCACGATCCCCCTCACCTGGGCAGCCCAGTCGCCTTCTTCGCCGAGGTTGGTCGCCTCCTGCGAGCACACGGAGCTGCGCTGCTCGCCCGGGCCCGGGGGCAGCCCGGCGGGGAAGCAGGGCAAGAGCGGCCTGAGGAAGCGGAACTCGCTGTTGACGGTGCCGCCGGCGAAGCAGATGTCGTAGACGTAGCTGCGGGGCAGGGAGCCCGCCGTGCTCTCCGGCACAGCCGCGGGGAACGTGGGCAAGCTCTCGGCCCGCGCCCCACGCACCTTCGCCACCACCGCCGCCACGGCGGTGGCCACCAACAGCGCCGACACGCAGGCCAGCGAGGCGATCAGGTAGAGGGTCAGCGGCCCCTCCGACTCCGACCCCGACCCCGCCGCCTCCGACTCCGCCGCCGCCGCCTCGTCCTCGCCGCCCCGCCAATGCGCGTCGGAGAAGCCGTCCACCAGGGCGATGCCCAGCGTGGCGGTGGCCGAGCGCGGCGGCTGCCCGCGGTCTCGCACCAGCACCACCAGCCTCTGCCGGGACGCGTCCCTCTCCGACACGGCCCGCGCCGTCCGCACCTCGCCGCTGTGCAGCCCCACGCGGAACAGACCCGGCTCCGTCGCCTTCCACACCTCGTACGACAGCCACGCGTTCTGACCCGCGTCCGCGTCCACCGCCACCACCTTGGCCACCAGGTAGCCCGACGGAGACCCGCGCGGCACCACCTCGCCCCACCGCAGCCTGCTCTCCGACGACGGGTGCAGCACCACCGGCGCGTTGTCGTTCTCGTCCCGCACCACCACGCGCACCACCGCCCGCGCGCTCAGCGACGGAGAGCCCCCGTCGGCAGCCACCACCGACACCTCCAAGGCGCGCACCTCCTCGTAGTCCAGCGCCCGCACCACGTAAACCTCCCCGCTCGCCGAGTTCACCGACACGCGCGGACGCTCCTCGCCCTCCTCGCGCGACACCGCGTACGTCACGCGCGCGTTGCTCCCCGCGTCCGCGTCCCTCGCCGACACGCTCCCCACGCGCACCATCGGGCTGTTGTTCTCCACCACCCACAGCGTGTAAACCTCCCGGCTGAACTCGGGCGCGTTGTCGTTCACGTCCGAGATCTGCACCCAGATCACTTCCCGCGAGCTCAGCCGCCTCCTGCCCCAGTCCCGGGCCCTCACGCTGATGTTATACTCCGCCCTCCTCTCCCTGTCCAGCGCCCCCGTTGTTCGCACCTCGTACTCGTTGGCAAACGTGGCCGTCAGGCTGAAGGGCGAGTCCCCGTCGATCCAGCACTCCGTCCTCCCGTTCTCGCCGGAGTCGCGGTCCCGCACGCTCAACAGGGCCACCACGCTGCGGGGCGGCGCGTCCTCGGGGATCGAGGCGCTGACGGACGTCAGCGCTATCTCCGGGGCGTTGTCATTCACGTCCAGCACCTCCACCTGCACTTTGCAATGCGCAGATAGACCCCCGCCGTCTGTGGCTCGCACCACCAGTTCGTGGGTTCTTGCTTCCTCGTAGTCCAGGTTTCCTGCGATCCGAATCTCCCCGGTTTCAGGATTAAGCTCGAAGAGCTGCCGAGTTTCTTCCGGTGTCTGGGTGAAGGCATAACGCACTTTCCCGTTGGACCCTTCGTCGGGATCCGCAGCCACCACTCTGACCACCAGCTGTCCCGGGGGACTGTTCTCGTCCACCCGCACTTCGTAAATGTCCCGATCGAAGACCGGTGTGTTGTCATTGGCATCCAGCACCACGATGTGGATCCGAGCTGTTCCCGACCTGGGTGGAGAGCCCCCGTCGGTGGCCGTCAGCAGTAAATTCAGCTCCCGCTGCTCTTCCCGGTCCAGCTGTCGATCCAGTACGAGCTCAACATACTTCACTCCATCTTTCTTTGTTCCGAGAGCGAGGGAGAAATGCGGATTGGCCTCCAGGCTGTAGTTCTGCAAACCATTGATGCTCACGTCCTTGTCTCGGGCGCTTTCCAGAGGAAAGCGGGACCCCGGTAATGTCGTTTCGGGAATCTCTAAAACCATCTCCTTCACCGGGAACACGGGGGAATTGTCATTCACGTCACGAACCTCCACCTCCCCTCGCATCAGCTGCAAGGGATTCTCAAGGAAGATCTTAAAATGCAGCGTGCAGGTAGCGCTCTGCGGGCAGATCTCCTCCCGGTCCAGAGACTCCTTTACTGTCAGGACGCCGGTGCTCGGCTCGAGCCGGAAAAGCTGCTCGTTCCCCTCGGACACAACGCGGGCCTTGCGAGCCGACAGCTGGCTCGGAGCCACCCCCAGCTCCTCTGCAATGTTGCCCACAAACGAGTCCCTCTCCATTTCCTCCGCCACAGAATACCGCAGGCTTTCGGCCCCGCTCCGCCACACGCAAACGCACACAAGAAACAAGATCACTTGCCTCTGCCTGCCTCCGCTCCGTCTCCCACACGCCAGCAGCCTCCAGAAAAGCCATCCACCGTCCTGCGGGGCTCCCACCATTCTTCAGCGGCCTCCGAGACAGAGCGCTCTTGCTCAGCAATCCCGCGGGCGGGGGGCTCAAACCTCCCGACGAGCCCCTTCTGTGCCCCTGCCTCCTTCCCCACCAGCTCACAAACCTGGTTTTCTTTTTTTTTTCCTGTCTCCCTGTGACTGCAAACGCGGTGCTGGGAGAGGAACCTTCCGCTCCGCGGCCAACACCCCCACCCAGTGTCGCAAGTGGGAATCGTTCCTCTGCCTTGTTCAGGGAAATGCTTCTGCTTTGGACTTTCCTGCTTGCACCTCTGGTCTTCGTCCCAAAGCGAAGCCAGAAAGGGCTCGTGGAAGTTTTTTTTTCTCCGCGGTACATATAGAGCCATTTCTCTTCAGGATTTTCCTTTTTTGCGGTGTCGGCATTGAAAGTTCTGCCGATTGCAGGGGATGCATCCTGGGATTTTCTTTCTCTTCGGCACTCGTTAACCAGCACAGTCCAGTTAACAAGTGGGGTCAGTCAGAGAAGCTCCGCTATTTAATGGGAGACCTGGTGTCAGAGAGCTGAGAGAGAAGGGCCACGGAGGAAACTACAACACTGACCCCAGCTCACAATGTTACACTATAATGATGAGGACACATCATCCTAATGCTGTTTCCCTCACCTTGTGAATCACATCTCTCCCAAAGGACACAGGACTCTTTAGCTTTTCTATAGGATAAGTCTTTATCTCCTTTAGTTGACTATAGGATGTCAAATGTCTCCCACTCAGGGATGCTTAACCTTGACTCCACCATCAGGTGTTTCACTCTCTGATACATTCGCCAAAATGTTTATGTACACAAACATCCACATGCTGCAACCTCTTTTCATATTTTTGAGGGGTACAGTCCCTGCCCGTGGCAGGAGGTTGGGACCAGATGATCTTTAGGGTTCCTTCAAACACAAACCATTCCATAATTCTACAGTCCTTTCTACTCGCTGATGTTACCACAGCACTCTTGGAAAAACTTGAGAGGTCCCTGCACTCAGAAATTCAACCTGAACTCCTCTACCTCTGTAAGGACAGGTGGCTGAAAACGATTTAGTATCAAAGGCAAGGAGAGGTCACCAATTAAACCCCTGGACATCCAAATGGGAAGGAGCAGGAGCGAATGAAGACAATAACAAATACCGGGGATCTAATGATATAATCAACTGGCATTAAATGAACGACTCAAGTGTAAACTGCAAGTTTCTGGCTCGACCAGAAGCACTGTTAACCATGGGATTACTACAAGTAACCATCAGCAAGTTTCTCAGAAAAAAGTGCAACCTGGAAAACGAAAAGCAGGATCAAACAAAATACAGCCTGCACAACTTATCTTCAGTTCAAGCAAATTTCATTCAGCTTTTACCATATTAACCACTCTATTTTTTCAATGGGACGTACTCTAACCTCACTTAACACCTCCACTCCCTTTTTTAGCTGTTTTCCAACTTATTAGTTTAAGAAAAGCACTGACAAAGTCGAACAATATTCACCAGGTGAAGACCTAGAAACGTGTCCATGACTTCATTTGTTTTAAAGTAATAACTTTGTGCCTGTACCAGCAGGAGGATCTAAACACTGTGCAGAAAGTGGTGACTATATTGACTACCAACAGGGTATCTGCCTTGTTGTCATTCACCCTCACCCATAAGCACTTGATATTAACACCACATTCACTCAGCTCCATACAATCAACACTCCCTAACACACACAGACACCCCACCATGTTTTCTTGCCTGACTTTTCTCAAGAGCTTATAACCATCCATGGCATCGTTCTGGTCATCAGACTCATCCCATCAGGTTTCTGTGATGGTCACTAAGTCACAGATATCCTGCTGCACAATGGCTTTCAGCTCCTCCTCTTTGTTATCCATGCTGAATACATTGGTACAAATGCACTTGAGTCCAGGCTAAATGTCTCATCTCTAATATTGCCCTAACACCCCAAGGCTCATCTCTAGAGAGCCTGTTTTATCTCTTTCATGACTAATATAAATCCCACTTGATGACTGGCACCACCTCATGAGTGAAAACTATTTTCACCCTTTTGAGATGGCTGGAATTCTTCACAGCAAACCAGGTACAGTGTAAACTGCACAATTAATTAAAAAAAAAAAAAAAAAAAAAAAATTCACGAAAACAAAACCTAAATTCTAGCAATGGCACCAGCCTCCGATTCTCATCACTGCCTTCCTCCATATCAGAGGCCTGTAAAAGACGAGGAACTTTCCAAGCAGAATTGCTAAATAAGGCAGCAGACAGACTAAAGACTTCCTCGAGTGCATGAGCCCTTATAAAAAGACCCTCCCTAGTTTACTTGTACGCCTCATTCAGGTACTGAAAATTTCCATATGATCTTCCCAGAGTATTCTAATCTCAAAACTTGAACAAACACAACTCTCTCCCCTTATTTTCACAGCAGAAAGGCTCCAAGCCTCAGATCACCATTGATTATTGCCTATCCACCAAAACACCCTCCCCATGCTATTCCCTCCTCGTTTCCCCGCACGATTGCCACAGCCCCATCTCGGCGATCCCCCTCACCTGGGCAGCCCAGTCGCCTTCTTCGCCGAGGTTGGTCGCCTCCTGCGAGCACACGGAGCTGCGCTGCTCGCCCGGGCCCGGGGGCAGCCCGGCGGGGAAGCAGGGCAAGAGCGGCCTGAGGAAGCGGAACTCGCTGTTGACGGTGCCGCCGGCGAAGCAGATGTCGTAGACGTAGCTGCGGGGCAGGGAGCCCGCCGTGCTCTCCGGCACAGCCGCGGGGAACGTGGGCAAGCTCTCGGCCCGCGCCCCACGCACCTTCGCCACCACCGCCGCCACGGCGGTGGCCACCAACAGCGCCGACACGCAGGCCAGCGAGGCGATCAGGTAGAGGGTCAGCGGCCCCTCCGACTCCGACCCCGACCCCGCCGCCTCCGACTCCGCCGCCGCCGCCTCGTCCTCGCCGCCCCGCCAATGCGCGTCGGAGAAGCCGTCCACCAGGGCGATGCCCAGCGTGGCGGTGGCCGAGCGCGGCGGCTGCCCGCGGTCTCGCACCAGCACCACCAGCCTCTGCCGGGACGCGTCCCTCTCCGACACGGCCCGCGCCGTCCGCACCTCGCCGCTGTGCAGCCCCACGCGGAACAGACCCGGCTCCGTCGCCTTCCACACCTCGTACGACAGCCACGCGTTCTGACCCGCGTCCGCGTCCACCGCCACCACCTTGGCCACCAGGTAGCCCGACGGAGACCCGCGCGGCACCACCTCGCCCCACCGCAGCCTGCTCTCCGACGACGGGTGCAGCACCACCGGCGCGTTGTCGTTCTCGTCCCGCACCACCACGCGCACCACCGCCCGCGCGCTCAGCGACGGAGAGCCCCCGTCGGCAGCCACCACCGACACCTCCAAGGCGCGCACCTCCTCGTAGTCCAGCGCCCGCACCACGTAAACCTCCCCGCTCGCCGAGTTCACCGACACGCGCGGGCGCTCCTCGCCCTCCTCGCGCAACACCGCGTACGTCACGCGCGCGTTGCTCCCCGCGTCCGCGTCCCTCGCCGACACGCTCCCCACCCGCACCATCGGGCTGTTGTTCTCCACCACCCACAGCGTGTAAACCTCCCGGCTGAACTCGGGCGCGTTGTCGTTCACGTCCGAGATCTGCACCCAGATCACTTCCCGCGAGCTCAGCCGCCTCCTGCCCCAGTCCCGGGCCCTCACGCTGATGTTATACTCCGCCCTCCTCTCCCTGTCCAGCGCCCCCGTTGTTCGCACCTCGTACTCGTTGGCAAACGTGGCCGTCAGGCTGAAGGGCGAGTCCCCGTCGATCCAGCACTCCGTCCTCCCGTTCTCGCCGGAGTCGCGGTCCCGCACGCTCAACAGGGCCACCACGCTGCGGGGCGGCGCGTCCTCGGGGATCGAGGCGCTGACGGACGTCAGCGCTATCTCCGGGGCGTTGTCATTCACGTCCAGCACCTCCACCTGCACTTTGCAATGAGCAGACAGACCCCCGCCGTCTGTGGCTTTCACCACCAGTTTATGGCTTTTGGCTTCCTCGAAGTCCAGGTTGCCCGCCACACGAATCTCCCCGGTTTCGGGGTTCAGCTGGAACAGTTCCCGGGATCTCTCTGGTATTTGGGTGAAGGCGTATAGCAACTTCGCATTGGACCCTTCGTCAGGATCTGCGGCCACTACTCTGACCACCAGCTGTCCCGGGGGACTGTTCTCAGCCACTCGCACCTCGTAGACCTCTCGATCGAATTTCGGGTTGTTGTCATTGGCATCCAGCACCACGATGCGGATTCGAGCCGTTCCCGACCTGGGTGGAGAGCCCCCGTCGGTGGCCGTTAGCAGTAAATTCAGCTCTCGCTCCTTTTCTCGATCCAGCTGATGCTCGAGAACGAGTTCCACGTTGTCGAGTCCGTCTTTCTTTGTTCCGAGAGCGAGGGAGAAATGTGAATTGGCCCCGAGGCTGTAGTTCTGCAAACCATTAATGCCCACATCACGGTCATGGGCGCTTTGCACACGAACACGGGACCGGGGAGGTGTCGTTTCGGGAATCTCTAAAACCATCTCTTTCGCCGGGAACACGGGGGAATTGTCGTTCACGTCACGAACCTCCACCTCCCCTCGCATCAGCTGCAACGGATTCTCAAGGAAGATCTTAAAATGCAGCGTGCAGGTAGCGCTCTGCGGGCAGATCTCCTCCCGGTCCAGAGACTCCTTTACTGTCAGGACGCCGGTGCTCGGCTCGAGCCGGAAAAGCTGCTCGTTCCCCTCGGACACAACGCGGGCCTTGCGAGCCGACAGCTGGCTCGGAGCCACCCCCAGCTCCTCTGCAATGTTGCCCACAAACGAGTCCCTCTCCATTTCCTCCGCCACAGAATACCGCAGGCTTTCGGCCCCGCTCCGCCACACGCAAACGCACACAAGAAACAAGATCACTTGCCTCTGCCTGCCTCCGCTCCGTCTCCCACACGCCAGCAGCCTCCAGAAAAGCCATCCACCGTCCTGCGGGGCTCCCACCATTCTTCAGCGGCCTCCGAGACAGAGCGCTCTTGCTCAGCAATCCCGCGGGCGGGGGGCTCAAACCTCCCGACGAGCCCCTTCTGTGCCCCTGCCTCCTTCCCCACCAGCTCACAAACCTGGTTTTCTTTTTTTTTTCCTGTCTCCCGGTGACTGCAAACGCGGTGCTGGGAGAGGAACCTTCCGCTCCGCGGCCAACACCCCCACCCAGTGTCGCAACTGGGAATTGTTCCTCTGGCTTTGTACAGCGCTCTTTTTTGGGACTTTGCTGCTTCAATCTGCGCTCTCCGTGCAAAAGCCAAGACAAAAAGGCTCGTGGGAATTTTCTCTGTCCTCCCCCCACACAAAGGGCTCTCTTGGCATCACTTCCCAGCTCGCAACTCTTCACGCACAGCTCTTGGGTTTCCCCTGCGTGGTGTCGGTTCTGTAACTTGCACAGGGTGCAGCACAAGATGTTTCTTACCTTGGTTACTTGTCAATCAGCACAGGAGAGTTAAGAAGTGCCGAGGGGCAGAGAAACTTTTGAACATGGGAGCTGGTGCCAGAGAGCAACGGAAAAGCTCCAAAAGAAAAATTAAAAAATCACACATACCCTTCCCCACCATCAGTCCAGAATGTTAAGGACACAGAATCCTAATGGTGTGTGTGTGACATTGTGTAATCACACGAAAGGACTTATGACACAAAATCTTTTCTGTGTTAAAACGTTTACCTCATTTAATTAATGTTGATGTATTGAGGTTGGTCCTTGTTGTGGAAGCTCCTTGTTGACAGGAAGCTGAACAAGAGCCAGCAGTGTGCCCAGGTAGCCAAGAAGGCCAATGGCATCCTGGGCTGGCTCAGGAACAGCGTGGCCAGCAGGTCCAGGGAAGGGATTCTGCCCCTATGCTCAGCCCTGGGGAGGCCACAGCTTGAGTCCTGTGTCCAGTTCTGGGCCCCTCAGCTCAGGAAGGAGATTGAGGTCCTGGAGCAGGTCCAGAGAAGAGCAAGGAGGCTGGGAAGGGATCCAGCACAAGTCCTGTGAGGAAGGGCTGAGGGAGCTGGGGGTGTTGAGGCTGGAGAAGAGGAGGCTCAGGGGAGACCTCATCACTCTCTCCAACTCCCTGAAAGGAGGTTGGAGCCAGGGGGGGGTTGGGCTCTTTTCCCAGGCAACTCTCAGCAAGACAAGAGGGCACAAGAGGTCTCAAGTTGTGCCAGGAGAGGTTTAGGTTGGACATTAGAAAGAATTTCTTTCTGGAGAGGGTGATCAGCCATCGGAATGGGCTGCCCAGGGAAGGGGTGGATTCTCCATCCCTGGAGATATTTCAAAAGAGCCTGGATGTGGCACTCAGTGCCATGGGCTGGGAACCACGGGGGGAGTGGATCAAGGGTTGGACTTGATGAGCTCTGAGGTCCCTTCCAACCCAGCCAATTCTAGGATTCTATGTTTCCCCTGAGGCTGCTGGGGCTCTGAGAATCTGCAGTCAAGTAAGTCCAAGTCATTGGTGGTTTTGAAACAGAAATCTGTTTAGGGCTCTACAAGATGGATCCCTAGAAAATTCTCATGTTTTGAAGGGAGACTCAGAATTATAGTGTTAAGAGGGAGGAGAGAAGGAGCTGATTCAATCCTCACCTCTTGTCACCTCCACACTCCTGGGACAGCTGGAGGTTCAGGAGCACCTTAGACATGACTCCCTTGAAGTTCAGAGCAGCAGTGAGAAGAGAGGTGCTGCTTGTTTGCAGCAGCACCCCTCAGGTTCATGAAATGGCTGGAAGGTCATAGAATCACATCATGGTTTGGGTTGGAAGGGACCTTAAGGATGAGAGAATCACAGAATCATTCAGGAGAAACAGAGCTCTAAGATCATCAGGTCCAACTGTCACCACAACACCACCAGGCCCTCTAAACCATGTCCTGAAATGGAAATACTACACATTTTTTTAACACCTCTGGGCATGGTGACTCCACCCTCACCATGGACAGCCTGTTCCTATGATTGAACACCCCTTTAGTAAAGATATTCTTTCCTAATTTCCAATCTAAACTTCCCTTGATGCAACTTGAGGCCATCCTATTGCTGGTTACATGGGAAAAGAGACCAACACCTCCTTTTAGGGACCTGTAGGGAGTGAGAAACTCCCTCAGTCTCTTCCAGACCAAACAGTCCAGGTTCCCTCGGCCACTCACAAGACTTGTGCACCAGAGCCTTCCCCAGCTCCCTTGCCCTTCTCTGGACACAACCCAAAACCTCAATGTTCTTCTTGGAGTGAGAGGCCTAAATAACACAGGATTTGAAGAGAGACCTCACCAGAGCCAAGTACAGGGCCATGATCCTTTTCCTTCTCCTGCAGGCCTCAGTATTTCTGATAGAAACCAGCATTCTCTTGGCCTTTTTGGACACCTGGGTACATTCTGTCTGTTGTCACCCAACACCCCCAGGGCCTTTTCTGCTGGGCATCTTTCCAGCCACTCCTGCCCAGGCCTGCAGACTGACTTGGGGTTGCTGGGACTGAAGTGCAGGACCTGACACTTGGCCTTCTTAAACCTCATACAACTGACCTCGGCCCATTGACCCAGCAAGTCCACATCCCTCTGCAGAGCCCTCCTACCTCTGAGCAAATCAAAACCCCCTCCAAACTCAGGATCATCTGCCAGCTTCCTGACAGTGCACCCAATCCCCTCATCCAGATCATTGATCAAGATGTTAAACAAGCCTGGCCCCAACACTGAGCCTCTTCCTTCCAGCCACACCTGCCAGGAACATCCTACACTGCTTCCTCTCTACTGTTTTGCTTCCAGCAGAAGTTCAGTAACTGGAAGTCCCCCATGAAAACAAGGATAAGACATTGAGAGACTTCTGCCAGGCACTTGCAGAATGCTTCATCTGCCTCTTCATCCTGGGCAGGGGTGACCTATATAGACTGCCAAGAGGATATCAGCCTCGTTGGCCTTCACCCTCATCCTCACCCATAAGCACTGGATATTAACACCACATTCACTCAGCTCCATACAATCAACACTCCCTAACACACACAGACACCCCACCATCTTTTCTTGCCTGACTTTTCTCAAGAGCTTAGAACCATCCACTGCAGCATTTTGGTTGTCAGAGTCATTCCAACACATTTCTGTGATGGTCACTAAGTCACAGATATCCTGCTGCACAAGAGCTTTCAGCTCCTCTTTCTTGTCCATGCTGAATACATCGGTGCAGATGCACTTGAGTCCAGGCTAAATGTTTCACCTGCAATATTGCCAAACCACCCCAAGGCTCATCTCTAGAGAGCCTCTTTTATCTCCTTCATAACTAATATGAATCCCACTTGATGAGCTGCACCACCTCATGAGTGAAGACTATTTTCACCCTTCTGAGATGGCTGGAACTCATTCCATCAGATCTGGTGCACTGTATACGTTATAATTATATATAAAAAAATAACATAAAAGAAAAAACAACACCAATAAACAGAAATTAAATTCCACCAATGGCACCAGCCAGACTCATCACAGCCAAACTCCATATCCAATAGTGGGTAGCTATAAGATCCTGGCAGCAGACAAGGGAGTTGGCGTTTCCAAGCAGAGTTTTTACACCAGGCATCAGAGAGGCAAACACTTCCCCATGGGCATGAGCCCTTATAAAAAGACCCTATCAAGTTTACTTGCAGGATGCAATCAGGTACTGGTAGGTTCCATAAGGTCTCCCTAGAGCATTTTCTTCTCAACGCTTCAACAAACCCCTACTACTCATGCTCCAGACCATCAGATCATCGTTAATTAATACCTCACCATCACCTTCCCCCTCATGAGTTCCCTCTGTGTTTCCCTGCCCAGAGATGCTCGAGGCCTCGGATCATTCTTCCTGATGACCCCACCCCCATTACCACAACGCTCATTACAAGCTTCCCCACCCCAGAGCCATCAGCTCGTCACAGACAGGTTGCCTCACCTGGGCAGCCCAGTCGCCTTCTTCGCCGAGGTTGGTCGCCTCCTGCGAGCACACGGAGCTGCGCTGCTCGCCCGGGCCCGGGGGCAGCCCGGCGGGGAAGCAGGGCAAGAGCGGCCTGAGGAAGCGGAACTCGCTGTTGACGGTGCCGCCGGCGAAGCAGATGTCGTAGACGTAGCTGCGGGGCAGGGAGCCCGCCGTGCTCTCCGGCACAGCCGCGGGGAACGTGGGCAAGCTCTCGGCCCGCGCCCCACGCACCTTCGCCACCACCGCCGCCACGGCGGTGGCCACCAACAGCGCCGACACGCAGGCCAGCGAGGCGATCAGGTAGAGGGTCAGCGGCCCCTCCGACTCCGACCCCGACCCCGCCGCCTCCGACTCCGCCGCCGCCGCCTCGTCCTCGCCGCCCCGCCAATGCGCGTCGGAGAAGCCGTCCACCAGGGCGATGCCCAGCGTGGCGGTGGCCGAGCGCGGCGGCTGCCCGCGGTCTCGCACCAGCACCACCAGCCTCTGCCGGGACGCGTCCCTCTCCGACACGGCCCGCGCCGTCCGCACCTCGCCGCTGTGCAGCCCCACGCGGAACAGACCCGGCTCCGTCGCCTTCCACACCTCGTACGACAGCCACGCGTTCTGACCCGCGTCCGCGTCCACCGCCACCACCTTGGCCACCAGGTAGCCCGACGGAGACCCGCGCGGCACCACCTCGCCCCACCGCAGCCTGCTCTCCGACGACGGGTGCAGCACCACCGGCGCGTTGTCGTTCTCGTCCCGCACCACCACGCGCACCACCGCCCGCGCGCTCAGCGACGGAGAGCCCCCGTCGGCAGCCACCACCGACACCTCCAAGGCGCGCACCTCCTCGTAGTCCAGCGCCCGCACCACGTAAACCTCCCCGCTCGCCGAGTTCACCGACACGCGCGGACGCTCCTCGCCCTCCTCGCGCAACACCGCGTACGTCACGCGCGCGTTGCTCCCCGCGTCCGCGTCCCTCGCCGACACGCTCCCCACCCGCACCATCGGGCTGTTGTTCTCCACCACCCACAGCGTGTAAACCTCCCGGCTGAACTCGGGCGCGTTGTCGTTCACGTCCGAGATCTGCACCCAGATCACTTCCCGCGAGCTCAGCCGCCTCCTGCCCCAGTCCCGGGCCCTCACGCTGATGTTATACTCCGCCCTCCTCTCCCTGTCCAGCGCCCCCGTTGTTCGCACCTCGTACTCGTTGGCAAACGTGGCCGTCAGGCTGAAGGGCGAGTCCCCGTCGATCCAGCACTCCGTCCTCCCGTTCTCGCCGGAGTCGCGGTCCCGCACGCTCAACAGGGCCACCACGCTGCGGGGCGGCGCGTCCTCGGGGATCGAGGCGCTGACGGACGTCAGCGCTATCTCCGGGGCGTTGTCATTCACGTCCAGCACCTCCACCTGCACTTTGCAATGCGCAGAAAGATCTCCGCCGTCTGTAGCTTTTACCACCAACTTGTGGCTTTTAGCGTCCTCGAAGTCCAGGTTTCCTGAGATCCGAATCTCCCCGGTTTCGGGATTCAGATCGAAGAGCTCGCGGGAGTGCTCCGGTATCTGGGTGAAGTCATAACGCACCTTCGCATTGGACCCTTCGTCAGGATCCACGGCAACCACTTTCACAAGCAGCTGTCCCTCGGGACTGTTCTCCGGCACCCGCACCTCGTAAACGTCTCGATCGAATTTCGGGTTGTTGTCATTGGCATCCAGCACCACGATGCGAATCCGAGCTGTGCCCGACCTGGGTGGAGAGCCCCCGTCGGTGGCCGTCAGCAGTAAATTCAGTTCTCGATGCTCTTCCCGGTCCAGATGACGCTCCAGCACGAGCTCCACAATATCGAGTCCGTCTTTCTCTTTTCCGAGAGAGAGGGAAAAATGAGGATTGGCCTCCAGGCTGTAGTTCTGCAAACCATTAATGCCTACGTCACGGTCATGGGCGCTTTGCAGAATGAAACGAGACCCGGGAAGTGTCGTTTCGGAAATCTTTAAAACCATCTCTTTCGCCGGGAACACGGGGGAATTGTCGTTCACGTCACGAACCTCCACCTCCCCTCGCATCAGCTGCAAGGGATTCTCGAGGAAGATCTTAAAATGCAGCGTGCAGGTAGCGCTCTGCGGGCAGATCTCCTCCCGGTCCAGAGACTCCTTTACTGTCAGGACGCCGGTGCTCGGCTCGAGCCGGAAAAGCTGCTCGTTCCCCTCGGACACAACGCGGGCCTTGCGAGCCGACAGCTGGCTCGGAGCCACCCCCAGCTCCTCTGCAATGTTGCCCACAAACGAGTCCCTCTCCATTTCCTCCGCCACAGAATACCGCAGGCTTTCGGCCCCGCTCCGCCACACGCAAACGCACACAAGAAACAAGATCACTTGCCTCTGCCTGCCTCCGCTCCGTCTCCCACACGCCAGCAGCCTCCAGAAAAGCCATCCACCGTCCTGCGGGGCTCCCACCATTCTTCAGCGGCCTCCGAGCCAGAGCGCTCTTGCTCAGCAATCCCGCGGGCGGGGGGCTCAAACCTCCCGGCGAGCCCCTTCTGTGCCCCTGCCTCCTTCCCCACCAGCTCACAAACCTGGTTTTCTTTTTTTTTTCCTGTCTCCCGGTGACTGCAAACGCGGTGCTGGGAGAGGAACCTTCCGCTCCGCGGCCAACACCCCCACCCAGTGTCGCAAGTGGGAATTGTTCCTCTGGCTTTGTACAGCGCTCTTTTTTGGGAGTTTGCTGCTTCAATCTGCGCTCTCCGTGCAAAAGCCAAGACAAAAAGGCTCGTGGGAATTTTCTCTGTCCTCCCCCCACACAAAGGGCTCTCTTGGCATCACTTCCCAGCTCGCAACTCTTCACGCACAGCTCTTGGGTTTCCCCTGCGTGGTGTCGGTTCTGTAACTTGCACAGGGTGCAGCACAAGATGTTTCTTACCTTGGTTACTTGTCAGTCAGCACAGGAGAGTTAAGATGTGCCGAGGGGCAGAGAAGCTTTTGAACATGGGAGCTGGTGCCAGAGAGCAGACTGGGAAAGGCTTTGGAAGAAAAATAGTCCCACATACCCTTGATCTCCATGGCTCCAGGATGTTAAGGACACAGAATCCTAATGATGTGTGTGTGACATTGTGTAATCACACCAAAGGACTTAGGACACAAAATCTTGTCTGTGCATAAAGCGTTTACCTCCTTTAATTGACTGGGGGATCCTCCCCTGCTGCCTGGTGACCCTTGAACTCACCATCACTTTTGCCACTCTGTAACACATTCCTGGGAGATATCCCCAGCCCCTGTGGGAACATCCACCTGCTTCAACCTGGTTCCATGTTTGGGGGTTTAGAGTCCCTGCCCATGGAAGAGCTTTGCAACAAGGTGATCCTTAAGGTACTTTCTAACCCAAACTATCCTATATTTCTACAGTCCTTTCCCCTCTCTGATGTCACCACACAGGCATGGAAATACTTACTGCACTCACAAGTCAAACCTGAACAACTGAAGCACTCTGCATAAAACTGAGATAATATTACAGAGCCCTCTCCATCAGAAAAATAAAACAAAAACAAATGCAGAAAATAAGATACAAGAAAAACTTATCTGCCAGACTTGCTTCTACTTCTCAGCCTTTCCCTTGATATTAGGAACCAGCAGCACTCTCACAATCATACAGCAAGTCTCAGTGTCATCAGCCAGCAACACAGTCCTCCTCTTCCATCCATATCACACCTGCAAATTACCTACAGGAATCAAGCACTGCCCAGGAGGGCAGTGGGTTTCGTCCCTCACAGAGAAGCCTTGTGCCCCTTGCTACTACTTTTTAGGTGGGTGTTTGCTCTCTGTTCTCTTTTCCCCATGAGGACATCAGCCAGGGAGGACAGACACACTTGTCTTTCTCCTCACTCCCTGAGGGGTCAGCCAAGGGTTCTGATCAGAACTGACATTTAGCTCCATCCCCTGGTTTCCTGCACAAGCTGCTCCTGCAGCTCTGGGCCCTGTGTCTTCAGGGAGGGGAGCTCTGGCCTGCAAAGAGCAGACAGTGGAGGCTGTCACTGGGAGGTAAGCAGGCACCAGAGAGAACTGCAGAGGACATGTCTTACACCACTGTCTGTGTGACACCATCCTTCTGCACCCAGAGCCCAAGAGGAGGTTGGACCCTGCAGTGTCTCTCTGACCTGGATGGGGACATTTTAATCTAGAAATATTTCTCCACTACGAACACCAACAAGGCACCAGAGCAGTCTAAGAGGAGAAGTCTAAGAGGACAATTTCATAAGGTGAGATCCCAAAATAAAAGCACTTTCTCACAAATGGTAAATGCAGTTTCATGGTGAGGTACTGAGGTTGGTCCTTGTCTCCCCTGAGGCTACTGGGGCTCTGAGAATCTGCAGTCAAGTAAGTCCAAGTCATTGGTGGTTATGAAACAGAAAACTGTTTAGGGCTCTCCAAGATGGTCTGAAGTGCCAGAAGGATCCCTAGAAAATTCTCATGTTAGAGGGGAGTCTGAGAATAATTGGGTGGAGAGGTAGGAGAGAAGGAGCTGATTCAATCCTCACCTCTTGTCACCCCCACACTCCTGGGACAGCTGGAGGTTCAGGAGCACCTTAGACATGACTCACTTGAAGTTCAGAGCAGCAGTGAGAAGAGAGGTGCTGCTTGTTTGCAGCAGCACCCCTCAGGTTCATGAAATGGCTGGAAGGTCATAGAATCACATCATGGTTTGGGTTGGAAGGGACCTTAAGGATGAGAGAATCACAGAATCATTCAGGACAAACAGAGCACTAAGATCATCAGGTCCAACTGTCACCACAACACCACCATGACCTCTAAACCATGTCCTGAAATGGAAATTCTACACATTTGTTGAACACCTCTGGGCATGGTGACACCACCCACACCATGGACAGCCTGTTCCTATGATTGAACACTCCTTTAGTAAAGATATTCTTTCCTAATTTCCAATCTAAACTTCCCTTGATGCAACTTGAGGCCATCCTATTGCTGGTTACATGGGAAAAGAGACCAACACCTCCTTTTAGGGACCTGTAGGGAGTGAGAAACTCCCTCAGTCTCTTCCAGACCAAACAGTCCCGATTCCTTCGGCCACTCACAAGACTTGGACACCAGACACTTCCCAGCTCCCTTGCCCTTCTCTGGACACAACCCAAAACCTCAGTGTTCTTCTTGGAGTGAGAGGCCTAAATAACACAGGATCTGAAGAGAGACCTCACCAGAGCCAAGTACAGGGCCATGATCCTTTCCCTTCTC
The DNA here is from genome assembly GCF_036169615.1 of Heliangelus exortis. NCBI lineage: Eukaryota > Metazoa > Chordata > Aves > Apodiformes > Trochilidae > Heliangelus > Heliangelus exortis. The sequence continues at coordinate 15,870,620 of NC_092436.1, read as the reverse complement.
CTGCAGGCCTAAGTATTTCTGATAGAAACCAGCATTCTCTTGGCCTTTTTGGACACCTGGGTACATCCTGTCTATTGTCACCCAACACCCCCAGGGCCTTTTCTGCTGGGCATCTTTCCAGCCACTCCTGCCCAGGCCTGCAGACTGACTTGGGGTTGCTGGGACTGAAGTGCAGGACCTGACACTTGGCCTTCTTAAACCTCATACAACTGACCTCGGCCCATTGACCCAGCAAGTCCACATCCCTCTGCAGAGCCCTCCTACCTCTGAGCAAATCAAAACCCCCTCCAAACTCAGGATCATCTGCCAGCTTCCTGACAGTGCACCCAATCCCCTCATCCAGATCCTTGATCAAGATGTTAAACAAGCCTGGCCCCAACACTGAGCCCTGGGCACACTGCTTCTGACTGGATGCCAACTGGATTTAACTCCACTCACCACAGCTCTCTGGGATCATCTCTCCAGCCAGCTTTTACCCAGCAAAGAGCACACCTGGCTATGCCATCACCTGCCAGGTTCTCTAGAAGAAGGCTCTGATTACAGTGTCACAATCTGCACTAAAGTCAAGCACACAGCACCCAGGGCCATTCTGTCATCCACTGGAGGGGACTCACCAGGTCATAAAAAGAGAAAATTTGGCCAAGCAGCACCTGCCTTTCATGAACCCATATGCAGGCTGGGCCTGATCCTATGGTTGCCCTGCACAAGCTGTGTGAGCACAATGAAGATGAAACACACTGGAAGCCCTGAGGATAACTGGTCTGAGGATTAACTTGACTGAAGCAAAGAAGGCTTTCAGTACTTCAGCCTTTTCCTCAGCTCTGGTAACAATGCTTCAGCCAGCATCACTTGAAGGATGGAAATTCCCATTGGCTGTCTTTTTGGTGTTATTTCTAAGGTTTTTATTAATGTTATATAATAGTGACCAGATTGAGTTCTACCTGGGCCTTTGCCTTCTCAACATTCTCTCTGGATGACCTACAATCCCTGTAAAACTCTGACTCACTCGCCTGCCCCTTCTGCACAGGTTGGTAAACTCCTTTTTTCCCTGAGTCCCAGCACAATCTCCCTGTTGAGCCACACCAGTTGTCTTCCTTGCCACTTCATCCAACACCACATGGGGACAGCCCTCCTGGAATGCTTTCACCTTTAGGACTGTTACAACCAGTGTCCTGATGGGCCAAAGTCTGCCCTCTGCAAGGCCATGGCAGTGGTTTTGATGACCCCCTTCATTTCTTCCCCAAGAAACAACAACTCAAGCATTTCATGGTCACTAAGCCCAAGACGCTCTCTGAGCACCACGTCTCCCACCAGTCCTTCTCTCTTTGTAAACACCAAGTTTAGAGAGGCACCTCTCCACATGGCTTCACTTATCAGCTCTCTCAGGAAATTCTCTCCCACACCTGCCAGGAACATCCTACACTGTTTCCTCTCTACTGTTTTATTTCCAGCAGAAGTTCAGTAACTGGAAGTCCCCCATGAAAACAAGGATAAGACATTGAGAGACTTCTGCCAGGCACTTGCAGAATGCTTCATCTGCCTCTTCATCCTGGGCAGGGGTGACCTATATAGACTGCCAAGAGGATATCAGCCTCGTTGGCCTTCACCCTCATCCTCACCCATAAGCACTTGATATTAACACCACATTCACTCAGCTCCATACAATCAACACTCCCCAACACACACAGACACCCCACCATGTTTTCTTGCCTGACTTTTCTCAAGAGCTTAGAACCATCCATGGCATCGTTCTGGTCATCAGACTCATCCCATCAGGTTTCTGTGATGGTCACTAAGTCATAGATATCCTGCTGCACAATGGCTTTCAGCTCCTCTTTCTTGTCCATTTTGAATACATTGGTGCAGATGCACTTGAGTCCAGGCTAAATGTTTCATCTGCAATATTGCCAAAATACCCCAAGGCTCATTTCTAGAGAGCCTCTTTTATCTCCTTCATAACTAATATGAATCCCACTTGATGAGCTGCACCACCTCAGGAGTGAAAACTATTTTCACCCTTCTGAGATGGCTGGAACTCATTCCATCAGACCTGGTGCACTGTATATGTTATAATTATATAAAAAAAAATAACAGAAAAGAAAAAACAACACCAATAAACAGAAATGAAATTCCACCAATGGCACCAGTCAGTCTCATCACTGCCAAACTCCATATCCAATAGTGGGTAGCTATAAGATCCTGGCAGCAGACAAGGGAGATGGAATTTCCAAGTAGAGTTTTTAAACCAGGCATCAGGGAGGCAAACACTTCCCCACGGGCAGGAGCCCTTATAAAAAGACTCTCTCTAGGTTATAGTAGGATGCAATCAGGTACTGGTAGGTTCCATAAGGTCTCCCTAGAGCATTTTCTTCTCAACACTTCAACAAACCCCTACTACTCATGCTCCAGACCATCAGATCATCGTTAATTAATACCTCACCATCACCTTCCCCCTCATGAGTTCCCTCTGTGTTTCCCTGCCCAGAGATGCTCGAGGCCTCGGATCATTCTTCCTGATGACCCCACCCCCATTACCACAACGCTCATTACAAGCTTCCCCACCCCAGAGCCATCAGCTCGTCACAGACAGGTTGCCTCACCTGGGCAGCCCAGTCGCCTTCTTCGCCGAGGTTGGTCGCCTCCTGCGAGCACACGGAGCTGCGCTGCTCGCCCGGGCCCGGGGGCAGCCCGGCGGGGAAGCAGGGCAAGAGCGGCCTGAGGAAGCGGAACTCGCTGTTGACGGTGCCGCCGGCGAAGCAGATGTCGTAGACGTAGCTGCGGGGCAGGGAGCCCGCCGTGCTCTCCGGCACAGCCGCGGGGAACGTGGGCAAGCTCTCGGCCCGCGCCCCACGCACCTTCGCCACCACCGCCGCCACGGCGGTGGCCACCAACAGCGCCGACACGCAGGCCAGCGAGGCGATCAGGTAGAGGGTCAGCGGCCCCTCCGACTCCGACCCCGACCCCGCCGCCTCCGACTCCGCCGCCGCCGCCTCGTCCTCGCCGCCCCGCCAATGCGCGTCGGAGAAGCCGTCCACCAGGGCGATGCCCAGCGTGGCGGTGGCCGAGCGCGGCGGCTGCCCGCGGTCTCGCACCAGCACCACCAGCCTCTGCCGGGACGCGTCCCTCTCCGACACGGCCCGCGCCGTCCGCACCTCGCCGCTGTGCAGCCCCACGCGGAACAGACCCGGCTCCGTCGCCTTCCACACCTCGTACGACAGCCACGCGTTCTGACCCGCGTCCGCGTCCACCGCCACCACCTTGGCCACCAGGTAGCCCGACGGAGACCCGCGCGGCACCACCTCGCCCCACCGCAGCCTGCTCTCCGACGACGGGTGCAGCACCACCGGCGCGTTGTCGTTCTCGTCCCGCACCACCACGCGCACCACCGCCCGCGCGCTCAGCGACGGAGAGCCCCCGTCGGCAGCCACCACCGACACCTCCAAGGCGCGCACCTCCTCGTAGTCCAGCGCCCGCACCACGTAAACCTCCCCGCTCGCCGAGTTCACCGACACGCGCGGACGCTCCTCGCCCTCCTCGCGCAACACCGCGTACGTCACGCGCGCGTTGCTCCCCGCGTCCGCGTCCCTCGCCGACACGCTCCCCACGCGCACCATCGGGCTGTTGTTCTCCACCACCCACAGCGTGTAAACCTCCCGGCTGAACTCGGGCGCGTTGTCGTTCACGTCCGAGATCTGCACCCAGATCACTTCCCGCGAGCTCAGCCGCCTCCTGCCCCAGTCCCGGGCCCTCACGCTGATGTTATACTCCGCCCTCCTCTCCCTGTCCAGCGCCCCCGTTGTTCGCACCTCGTACTCGTTGGCAAACGTGGCCGTCAGGCTGAAGGGCGAGTCCCCGTCGATCCAGCACTCCGTCCTCCCGTTCTCGCCGGAGTCGCGGTCCCGCACGCTCAACAGGGCCACCACGCTGCGGGGCGGCGCGTCCTCGGGGATCGAGGCGCTGACGGACGTCAGCGCTATCTCCGGGGCGTTGTCATTCACGTCCAGCACCTCCACCTGCACTTTGCAATGAGCAGACAGACCCCCGCCGTCGGTGGCTTTTACCACCAACTGGTGGCTTTTCATGTCCTCGTAGTCCAGGTTGCCCGCCACACGAATCTCCCCAGTTTCGGGGTTCAGCTCGAAGAGCTGACGAGAGTGCTCTGGTACCTTGGTGAAGGCGTATAGCACCTTCCCATTGGACCCTTCGTCAGGATCCACGGCAACCACTTTCACCACCAGCTGTCCCTGGGGACTGTTCTCAGCCACCCGCACCTCGTAGACCTCTCGATCGAATTTCGGAATGTTGTCATTGGCATCCAGCACCACGATGCGGACACGAGCTGTGCCCGACCTGGGTGGAGAGCCCCCGTCGGTGGCCGTCAGCAGTAAATTCAGCTCTCTCTGCTCTTCTCGGTCCAGATGACGCTCGAGCACGAGTTCCACATTGTCGAGTCCGTTTTTCTCTTTTCCGAGGGAGAGGAAGAAATGCGGATTGGCCTCCAGGCTGTAGTTCTGCAAACCATTAATGCCCACGTCACGGTCATGGGCGCTCTCCAGAGGGAAATGAGAACCAGGTGGTGTCGTTTCGGGAATCTCTAAAACCATCTCTTTCGCCGGGAACACGGGGGAATTGTCGTTCACGTCACGAACCTCCACCTCCCCTCGCATCAGCTGCAACGGATTCTCAAGGAAGATCTTAAAATGCAGCGTGCAGGTAGCGCTCTGCGGGCAGATCTCCTCCCGGTCCAGAGACTCCTTTACTGTCAGGACGCCGGTGCTCGGCTCGAGCCGGAAAAGCTGCTCGTTCCCCTCGGACACAACGCGGGCCTTGCGAGCCGACAGCTGGCTCGGAGCCACCCCCAGCTCCTCTGCAATGTTGCCCACAAACGAGTCCCTCTCCATTTCCTCCGCCACAGAATACCGCAGGCTTTCGGCCCCGCTCCGCCACACGCAAACGCACACAAGAAACAAGATCACTTGCCTCTGCCTGCCTCCGCTCCGTCTCCCACACGCCAGCAGCCTCCAGAAAAGCCATCCACCGTCCTGCGGGGCTCCCACCATTCTTCAGCGGCCTCCGAGCCAGAGCGCTCTTGCTCAGCAATCCCGCGGGCGGGGGGCTCAAACCTCCCGGCGAGCCCCTTCTGTGCCCCTGCCTCCTTCCCCACCAGCTCACAAACCTGGTTTTCTTTTTTTTTTTTCCTGTCTCCCGGTGACTGCAAACGCGGTGCTGGGAGAGGAACCTTCCGCTCCGCGGCCAACACCCCCACCCAGTGTCGCAAGTGGGAATTGTTCCTCTGCCTTACTCTCTACAGCGCTGCTGCTTTTGCTTTGGAGTTTGCTGCTTGAACCTGCGCTCTCTATGCAAAAGCTCAGACTAAAAGGACCTTTGAATATTTCTCTATTCTCCCCCAATACTCAAGGATACTCTCTCATCACTTCCTAGCTCGCCACCCGAATTTTTCACAAAGAGCTGTGGGTTTTCCTCTGTGTTTTGTCAGCATTTCACGTTCTCTTACTTCCACGGAATTTATCTTTGCATTTTTCTTCTCTTCACCATTTCTTAAACAGCACAGGACGAGTAATAAGTGGGGCCGGTCTGAGAACAGACGCTATGGAGAGGTGGCGCCAAAGAGCAGAGAGAGAAAGGCGCGGGAGGATAAAAATCTCATAATCCCAGCTCAGCATAACACTACAGTGATAAGGACACATCGTCCTAAGGCTGATTTCCTCACACTGTGTATCACACCTCGCCCAAAGGACACATGGCTCTCGGCTGTTCTCTGCAAAAAGAGTTTCTCTTGTTTAACTGACTGGAGGATCCTCCCCTGTCGCCTCTATACAAATAAACAGGTCCTGCCCATGGAAGAGCACTGAAACGATGTGATCTCTTACGGTCCTTGCCAAACAAAGTCATTCCATTATTTAAGAGTCCTTTTCCCTCTCCACAGAAAAACTTTGGAGGTCGCTTCACTGAGAAATCAGACCTGAACAACTAAAGCTGTGTAAGAAGACGCAGCTAAAAACCACTCAGTATCAAAGAGGAGAGGTCATGATTTAAAACCCCAGATGTACAAATGTCAAGGAGCAAGAGCTAACAGAGATAATAGCCAAGGCCAGGGATGTAATGACACTAATTGGCAGGGCATTAAATGAACCCTTCACCTGTAAGCTGCAATAGACAGAAATTTTGCTACATACATAGTGAAAAATGGCCTAGACAAGTGAATTTTGACATATCGTACTCCCCAAGGAATACCCAAGTAGGTTTTCTTGTTTCCTCTCAACAGACATTTGGCTCTTGAAAATGTGTGGGCAAAACAGCACAGACTACATTAAAGATCAACAATTATTATGAAAGGAAAAGGAACAAGAAAGCTTCTCCATGACCGCCACTCTTCAGTGTCTATAGTCTAATGCAAAAGTTTTAGACTACTACACTGGAAAACCAATAACAGCACTGTAAATGCTATACTATGTTGGACACAAACCCCCAGAGATGTCAGATTTAAATTTACTGTATGAAAAACATAAGAACGAATTGCTCAAGGCACACACTTTGCAGTAGGGACAACGTGTAACCTCCTGCTCAAAGAAGCAAAGGGTGTCAACATCAGGCATTCCAAACTGAATCAGCTTCTGCTTCTTTTCAAGGAGTCACTGTGCAAGCTTCATTTTGCTTAATACCTGCTTGGCCCGGTACTGAACACTCTGCAGAAAGTTGTGACTGTATTGCAGAATCCTCTCCATCAGGAAAACAAAACAAAGCAAAAACAGATGCAGAGAAAGTAATACAGCAAACAAATATCTTGAAGAACTGCTCCCAGTATTCAAGTTTTCCCTCGATATTTGAAAGCAGTAGCACTCTCACACTCACACAAACATCCTGAACTGTTGCTTCTCTACTGTTTTATCTCCCACACCTGCCAGGAACATCCTACACTGTTTCCTCTCTACCGTTTTACTTCCAGCAGAACTGCAGTAACTGGAAGTCCCCCATGAAAACAAGGATAAGACATTGAGAGACTTCTGCCAGACACTTGCAGAATGCTTCATCTGCCTCTTCATCCTGGGACAGGGGTTGGAGAATGTCTATGCAAACTCCGGAGAGCATATCTGCCTTCTCGCCTTCACCCTCATCCTCACCCATAAGCACTTGATATTAACACCACATTCACTCAGCTCCATACACTCAACACTCCCTAACACACACAGACACCCCACCACGTTTTCTTCCTTGGCATTTCTCAAGAGCTTAGAACCATCCATGGCAGCATTCTGGTCACCAGAGGCATGCCACCACGTTTCTCTCATGGTGACTGAGTAACAGATAACCTACAACACAGTGGATCTCAGCTCCTCCTCTTTCTTATCCATAGTGAATATTTAGGTGACGATGCACTTGTGCCTAGGAAAAAGGTTTCATCTGCAATCTTACCAAACCATGCCAAGGCTGATCTCTAGCAAACCTCTTTTATCTCCTTCAAAACAAATATAAATCACACCTGATGAGCTGCAACACCTCATCAGTGAAAAATCTTTTCACACTTCTGACGTGGCTAGAACCCTTCCCATCAAACCACGTGCAGTATAAATATTACAATTATTAAAAAAGAAAAACAAAGACACAAAGCTTCCAAGCCTGGGATCAGTGTTGATTATTACCTCTCCACCACCACCCTACTCAACATGCTATTCCCTCCTCGTTTCCCCGCACGATTGTCACAGCCCCATCTCGGCGATCCCCCTCACCTGGGCAGCCCAGTCGCCTTCTTCGCCGAGGTTGGTCGCCTCCTGCGAGCACACGGAGCTGCGCTGCTCGCCCGGGCCCGGGGGCAGCCCGGCGGGGAAGCAGGGCAAGAGCGGCCTGAGGAAGCGGAACTCGCTGTTGACGGTGCCGCCGGCGAAGCAGATGTCGTAGACGTAGCTGCGGGGCAGGGAGCCCGCCGTGCTCTCCGGCACAGCCGCGGGGAACGTGGGCAAGCTCTCGGCCCGCGCCCCACGCACCTTCGCCACCACCGCCGCCACGGCGGTGGCCACCAACAGCGCCGACACGCAGGCCAGCGAGGCGATCAGGTAGAGGGTCAGCGGCCCCTCCGACTCCGACCCCGACCCCGCCGCCTCCGACTCCGCCGCCGCCGCCTCGTCCTCGCCGCCCCGCCAATGCGCGTCGGAGAAGCCGTCCACCAGGGCGATGCCCAGCGTGGCGGTGGCCGAGCGCGGCGGCTGCCCGCGGTCTCGCACCAGCACCACCAGCCTCTGCCGGGACGCGTCCCTCTCCGACACGGCCCGCGCCGTCCGCACCTCGCCGCTGTGCAGCCCCACGCGGAACAGACCCGGCTCCGTCGCCTTCCACACCTCGTACGACAGCCACGCGTTCTGACCCGCGTCCGCGTCCACCGCCACCACCTTGGCCACCAGGTAGCCCGACGGAGACCCGCGCGGCACCACCTCGCCCCACCGCAGCCTGCTCTCCGACGACGGGTGCAGCACCACCGGCGCGTTGTCGTTCTCGTCCCGCACCACCACGCGCACCACCGCCCGCGCGCTCAGCGACGGAGAGCCCCCGTCGGCAGCCACCACCGACACCTCCAAGGCGCGCACCTCCTCGTAGTCCAGCGCCCGCACCACGTAAACCTCCCCGCTCGCCGAGTTCACCGACACGCGCGGACGCTCCTCGCCCTCCTCGCGCAACACCGCGTACGTCACGCGCGCGTTGCTCCCCGCGTCCGCGTCCCTCGCCGACACGCTCCCCACGCGCACCATCGGGCTGTTGTTCTCCACCACCCACAGCGTGTAAACCTCCCGGCTGAACTCGGGCGCGTTGTCGTTCACGTCCGAGATCTGCACCCAGATCACTTCCCGCGAGCTCAGCCGCCTCCTGCCCCAGTCCCGGGCCCTCACGCTGATGTTATACTCCGCCCTCCTCTCCCTGTCCAGCGCCCCCGTTGTTCGCACCTCGTACTCGTTGGCAAACGTGGCCGTCAGGCTGAAGGGCGAGTCCCCGTCGATCCAGCACTCCGTCCTCCCGTTCTCGCCGGAGTCGCGGTCCCGCACGCTCAACAGGGCCACCACGCTGCGGGGCGGCGCGTCCTCGGGGATCGAGGCGCTGACGGACGTCAGCGCTATCTCCGGGGCGTTGTCATTCACGTCCAGCACCTCCACCTGCACCTTGCAATGCGCAGAAAGATCTCCGCCGTCTGTGGCTTTTACCACCAACTTGTGGCTTTTAGCGTCCTCGAAGTCCAGGTTTCCTGAGATCCGAATCTCTCCAGTTTCGGGGTTCAGCTCAAAGAGCTCGCGGGAGTGCTCCGGTATCTGGGTGAAGTCATAACGCACCTTCGCATTGGACCCTTCGTCAGGATCCACGGCAACCACTTTCACCACCAGCTGTCCCGGGGGACTGTTCTCCGGCACCCGCACCTCGTAAACGTCTCGATCGAATTTCGGGTTGTTGTCATTGGCATCCAGCACCACGATGCGAATCCGAGCTGTGCCCGATCTGGGTGGAGAGCCCCCGTCGGTGGCCGTCAGCAGTAAATTCAGCTCCCGCTGCTCTTCCCGGTCCAGATGACGCTCGAGCACGAGCTCCACATTATCGAGTCCGTCTTTCTCTTTTCCGAGAGAGAGGGAAAAATGCGGATTGGCCTCCAGGCTGTAGTTCTGCAAACCATTAATGCCCACGTCACGGTCATGGGCGCTCTCCAGAGGGAAACGAGACCCGGGAAGTGTCGTTTCGGGAATCCTTAAAACCATCTCTTTCGCCGTGAACACGGGGGAATTGTCGTTCACGTCACGAACCTCCACCTCCCCTCGCATCAGCTGCAACGGATTCTCAAGGAAGATTTTAAAATGCAGCGTGCAGGTAGCGCTCTGCGGGCAGATCTCCTCCCGGTCCAGAGACTCCTTTACTGTCAGGACGCCGGTGCTCGGCTCGAGCCGGAAAAGCTGCTCGTTCCCCTCGGACACAACGCGGGCCTTGCGAGCCGACAGCTGGCTCGGAGCCACCCCCAGCTCCTCTGCAATGTTGCCCACAAACGAGTCCCTCTCCATTTCCTCCGCCACAGAATACCGCAGGCTTTCGGCCCCGCTCCGCCACACGCAAACGCACACAAGAAACAAGATCACTTGCCTCTGCCTGCCTCCGCTCCGTCTCCCACACGCCAGCAGCCTCCAGAAAAGCCATCCACCGTCCTGCGGGGCTCCCACCATTCTTCAGCGGCCTCCGAGACAGAGCGCTCTTGCTCAGCAATCCCGCGGGCGGGGGGCTCAAACCTCCCGACCAGCCCGTTCTGTGCCCCTGCCTCCTTCCCCACCAGCTCACAAACCTGGTTTTCTTTTTTTTTTCCTGTCTCCCGGTGACTGCAAACGCGGTGCTGGGAGAGGAACCTTCCGCTCCGTGGCCAACACCCCCACCCAGTGTCGCAACTGGGAATTGTTCCTCTGGCTTTGTACAGCGCTGGTTTTTGGGAGTTTGCTGCTTCAATCTGCGCTCTCCGTGCAAAAGCCAAGACAAAAAGGCTCGTGGGAATTTTCTCTGTCCTCCCCCCACACAAAGGGCTCTCTTGGCATCACTTCCCAGCTCGCAACTCTTCACGCACAGCTCTTGGGTTTCCCCTGCGTGGTGTCGGTTCTGTAACTTGCACAGGGTGCAGCACAAGATGTTTCTTACCTTGGTTACTTGTCAGTCAGCACAGGAGAGTTAAGATGTGCCGAGGGGCAGAGAAGCTTTTGAACATGGGAACTGGTGCCAGAGAGCAGATCCGGAAAGGCTTTGGAAGAAAAATAGTCCCACATACCCTTGATCTCCTTGGCTCCAGGATGTTAAGGACACAGAATCCTAATGATGTGTGTGTGACATTGTGTAATCACACCAAAGGACTTAGGACACAAAATCTTGTCTGTGCATAAAGCGTTTACCTCCTTTAATTGACTGGGGGATCCTCCCCTGCTGCCTGGTGACCCTTGAACTCACCATCACTTTTGCCACTCTGTAACACATTCCTGGGAGATATCCCCAGCCCCTGTGGGAACATCCACCTGCTTCAACCTGGTTCCATGTTTGGGGGTTTAGAGTCCCTGCCCATGGAAGACCTTTGCAACAAGATGATCCTTAAGGTCCTTTCTAACCCAAACTATCCTATATTTCTACAGTCCTTTCCCCTCTCTGATGTCACCACACAGGCATGGAAATACTTACTGCACTCACAAGTCAAACCTGAACAACTGAAGCACTCTGCATAAAACTGAGATAATATTACAGAGCCCTCTCCATCAGAAAAATAAAACAAAACAAATGCAGAAAATAAGATCCAAGAAAAACTTATCTGCCAGACTTGCTTCTACTTTTCAGCCTTTCCCTTGATATTAGGAACCAGCAGCACTCTCACAATAATACAGCAAGTCCCGGTGTCATCAGCCAGCAACACAGTCCTCCTCTTCCATCCATATCACACCTGCAAATTACCTACAGCAATCAAGCACTGCCCAGAAGGGCAGTGGGTTTCCTCCCTCACAGAGAAGCCTTGTGCCCCTTGCTACTACTTTTTAGGTGGGTGTTTGCTCTCTGTTCTCTTTTCCCCATGAGGACATCAGCCAGGGAGGACAGACACACTTGTCTTTCTCCTCACTCCCTGAGGGGTCAGCCAAGGGTTCTGATCAGAACTGACATTTAGCTCCATCCCCTGGTTTCCTGCACAAGCTGCTCCTGCAGCTCTGGACCCTGTGTCTTCAGGGAGGGGAGCTCTGGCCTGCAAAGAACAGAGAGTGGAGGCTGTCACTGGGAGGTAAGCAGGCACCAGAGAGAACTGCAGAGGACATGTCTTACACCACTGTCTGTGTGACACCATCCTTCTGCACCCAGAGCCCAAGAGGAGGTTGGACCCTGCAGTGTCTCTCTGACCTGGATGGGGACATTTTAATCTAGAAATATTTCTCCACTACGAACACCAAAAAGGCACCAGAGCAGGTCTGTTAGAAGTCTAAGAGGACAATTTCATAAGGTGAGATCCCAAAATAAAAGCACTTTCTCACAAATGATAAATGCAGTTTCATGGTGAGGTCTTGAGGTTGGTCCTTGTCTCCCCTGAGGCTACTGGGGCTCTGAGAATCTGCAGTCAAGTAAGTCCAAGTCATTGGTGGTTATGAAACAGAAAACTGTTTAGGGCTCTCCAAGATGGTCTGAAGTGCCAGAAGGATCCCTAGAAAATTCTCATGTTAGAGGGGAGTCTGAGAATAATTGGGTGGAGAGGTAGGAGAGAAGGAGCTGATTCAATCCTCACCTCTTGTCACCCCCACACTCCTGGGACAGCTGGAGGTTCAGGAGCACCTTAGACATGACTCACTTGAAGTTCAGAGCAGCAGTGAGAAGAGAGGTGCTGCTTGTTTGCAGCAGCACCCCTCAGGTTCATGAAATGGCTGGAAGGTCATAGAATCACATCATGGTTTGGGTTGGAAGGGACCTTAAGGATGAGAGAATCACAGAATCATTCAGGACAAACAGAGCTCGAAGATCATCAGGTCCAACTGTCACCACAACACCACCATGACCTCTAAACCATGTCCTGAACTGCAACTTCTACACATTTGTTGAACACCTCTGGGCATCGTGACACCACCCTCACCATGGACAGCCTGTTCCTATGATTGAACACTCCTTTAGTAAAGATATTCTTTCCTAATTTCCAATCTAAACTTCCCTTGATGCAACTTGAGGCCATCCTATTGCTGGTTACATGGGAAAAGAGATCAACACCTCCTTTTAGGGACCTGTAGGGAGTGAGAAACTCCCTCAGGCTCTTCCAGACCAAACAGTCCCGATTCCTTCGGCCACTCACAAGACTTGGACACCAGACACTTCCCAGCTCCCTTGCCCTTCTCTGGACACAACCCAAAACCTCAATGTTCTTCTTGGAGTGAGAGGCCTAAAGAATACAGGATTTGAAGAGAGACCTCACCAGAGCCAAGTACAGGGCCATGATCCTTTCCCTTCTCCTGCAGGCCTAAGTATTTCTGATAGAAACCAGCATTCTCTTGGCCTTTTTGGACACCTGGGTACATTCTGTCTGTTGTCACCCAACACCCCCAGGGCCTTTTCTGCTGGGCATCTTTCCAGCCACTTCTGCCCAGGCCTGCAGACTGACTTGGGGTTCCTGGGACTGAAGTGCAGGACCTGACACTTGGCCTTCTTAAACCTCATACAACTGACCTCGGCCCATTGACCCAGCAAGTCCACATCCCTCTGCAGAGCCCTCCTACCTCTGAGCAAATCAAAACCCCCTCCAAACTCAGGATCATCTGCCAGCTTCCTGACAGTGCACCCAATCCCCTCATCCAGATCCTTGATCAAGATGTTAAACAAGCCTGGCCCCAACATTGAGCCTCTTCCTTCCAGCCACACCTGCCAGGAACATCCTACACTGCTTCCTCTCTACTGTTTTGCTTCCAGCAGAAGTTCAGTAACTGGAAGTCCCCCATGAAAACAAGGATAAGAAATTGAGAGACTTCTGCCAGGCACTTGCAGAATGCTTCATCTGCCTCTTCATCCTGGGCAGGGGTGACCTATATAGACTGCCAAGAGGATATCAGCTCGTTGGCCTTCACCCTCATCCTCACCCATAAGCACTTGATATTAACACCACATTCACTCAGCTCCATACAATCAACACTCCCTAACACACACAGACACCCCACCATGTTTTCTTCCTTGGCATTTCTCAAGAGCTTATAACCATCCACTGCAGCATTTTGGTTGTCAGAGTCATTCCAACACATTTCTGTGATGGTCACTAAGTCACAGATATCCTGCTGCACAAGAGCTTTCAGCTCCTCTTTCTTGTCCATGCTGAATACATTGGTGCAGATGCACTTGAGTCCAGGCTAAATGTTTCATCTGCAATATTGCCAAACCACCCCAAGGCTCATCTCTAGAGAGCCTCTTTTATCTCCTTCATAACTAATATGAATCCCACTTGATGAGCTGCACCACCTCAGGAGTGAAGACTATTTTCACCCTTCTGAGATGGCTGGAACTCATTCCAGCAAACCTAGGCACTGTATACGCTATAATTATATAAAAAAAAATAACAGAAAAGAAAAAACAACACCAATAAACAGAAATTAAATTCCACCAATGGCACCAGCCAGTCTCATCACTGCCAAACTCCATATCCAATAGTGGGTAGCCTGTCCATAACCCTTTGCAGAGCCCGTCTACCCTCAAGCAGATCAAGACTCCCACCCAGTTTGGTGTAATCTGCATGACATCCTTCTTGAGGAACAATCCTGGTATTTTCTGGACCCCTTTGCCCTTAAGAACTGTCTCCCAAGAGAGCCTCTTAAATAGTGCCTGGATAGGCAAAAGGATGCCCTATAGGAGGCCATAGTGGTGGTTTTGCTGATCTATCTCCTTGCTTCAATAACAACTGAGAATTCTATTATTTCCTGGTCATTAAAGCCAAGAGAGCCTCCAACCACCAAACCACCCACCAGTCCCTCCCTGTTTGTAAACAGCAAGTCTAGAGAGACACCAGTTCTGGTTCATCCACTTACCTGCTCTTTCAGAAAGTTATCTTCCACACATTCCAGGAACCTCCTGAACTGTTTTCTCTCTGCTCTGTTTTATTTCCTGCAGGAGTTCAATAACTTGAAGTCCCCCATGAAAACAATGGCTAGCATTATATGACTTCTGCCAGCCACTTGTGGAATGTTTCATCTGCTTCTTCATTCCAGAGTGTGGTCTAAAAAGGCTCCCAAGAGGACCTCTGCTTTGTAGGCCTTCCCCCCACCCATAAGAACTTGACTTTACCATTTCAATCATTGAGCTCCATATAATCAAAACACTCCAAAACATAGAGAGCCACCCCACAGCTCCTCCTCGCCTGTCCTTTTAAGAGCCTATAGACATCTCTTGCAGCATTCCAGTCACCAGAATCACCCCACCATGTTTCTGTGAGGAAGATTTAGTCATAGGTACCCTGCTGAACAGGGAATTCCAGCTCCTCCTGATTGTTGCCCACGTTGTGAGCACTGGTGTAGATTCACTTGAGCTGGGCTGTCCATTTAACCCCAATATTGACATGCTACCCATGGGTTCATCTATAATGAGCCTGGTTTTATCTCCCTCCCCCTTCACAACTGATTTAAACCCCCCTTGGTGAGCCCCACCACCTCATGAGCAACACTCCTTTTTGTCTTTGAGACAGCTGAACTCCATCTGTCACCAGCAGGCCCAGTGCCATATAAACCTCACCATGACCAAAACAACCAAAATTCCACCTATGGCACCACAATTCTCATCACTGCCACACTCCATATCCAGCAGAGGATATTTATCAGACTGCCATATCAGAGCAGGGAGTTTCCTAGTAATGTTGCTAACCTAGGCACCAGGGAGGCAGCAGACATCCCTGTGGGATAGGAGTCCCTGTAAACAGATCCTCCCCAGCATCCTTGTACCCCTAAAACTACTTGCAAGTGCTATAAGATATGAAAAGAGGCTTCTCCACAATGAACAACAGAACAACCCCGACTTCTTTGATATGTATTCACAGCAAAGGTCCTCCAGCCCTTGGATGATCTTCAGTTATGATCTCACCATCACCACCCTTCACACTGGTCCCTCCATGCTACCCCACCCCAGTCACCTCACCATGGTGAGATCCCTCACCTGTACAGCCTAATCATCTTTCACCTCATGAATGATCAGGAGAAAAAGGACATCAGGTTAGCCAAGCAGGATCTGACTTCAATGAATTCCTATGCTGGCTTGGCCTGATTCCCTGGCTGTCCTGCACAAACCTTGTGGGTGCACTCAAGATGCTCCTCTCCATAACCAGAGAGCTGTACTAGAGCAGTAGTATCCTAGTAAAGTCTCTCCTAAGTAAACCTCCTCCTAACCAGGGAGGAAGAAGAATTCCTCGGGAATGGCTCTGGTTGGTACTTCAGAAGGCAATTGCCTAATAAAGCTTCCCCTCCTTTCCCTCTTAACAGCAGCAATCATAATGCACGGGGCTGACTGACTAGTCTTTGGCAGCCCTCTGGATGAAACTTCATGCACATCCTGGTCCTCAAATCCCACAGCCCTGTATATCTTATGTGAGAGCAAGTGGGAAACTGAGGGAGCCTTCCCGTTTCCACATAGAACAACAACAACAATCTCAGCCTGTATCCATAGCAGAGATTCTCCAGGACTCCGATCATCATAGATCATTACCTCAACACCACCTCCCTCACCACCCTGCTCCCTCCAAGATACATCTCCTCCCCGCACCATCACCCCGCACGATCCCCCTCACCTGGGCAGCCCAGTCGCCTTCTTCGCCGAGGTTGGTCGCCTCCTGCGAGCACACGGAGCTGCGCTGCTCGCCCGGGCCCGGGGGCAGCCCGGCGGGGAAGCAGGGCAAGAGCGGCCTGAGGAAGCGGAACTCGCTGTTGATGGTGCCGCCGGCGAAGCAGATGTCGTAGACGTAGCTGCGGGGCAGGGAGCCCGCCGTGCTCTCCGGCACAGCCGCGGGGAACGTGGGCAAGCTCTCGGCCCGCGCCCCACGCACCTTCGCCACCACCGCCGCCACGGCGGTGGCCACCAACAGCGCCGACACGCAGGCCAGCGAGGCGATCAGGTAGAGGGTCAGCGGCCCCTCCGACTCCGACCCCGACCCCGCCGCCTCCGCCGCCGCCGCCGCCGCCTCGTCCTCGCCGCCCCGCCAATGCGCGTCGGAGAAGCCGTCCACCAGGGCGATGCCCAGCGTGGCGGTGGCCGAGCGCGGCGGCTGCCCGCGGTCTCGCACCAGCACCACCAGCCTCTGCCGGGACGCGTCCCTCTCCGACACGGCCCGCGCCGTCCGCACCTCGCCGCTGTGCAGCCCCACGCGGAACAGACCCGGCTCCGTCGCCTTCCACACCTCGTACGACAGCCACGCGTTCTGACCCGCGTCCGCGTCCACCGCCACCACCTTGGCCACCAGGTAGCCCGACGGAGACCCGCGCGGCACCACCTCGCCCCACCGCAGCCTGCTCTCCGACGACGGGTGCAGCACCACCGGCGCGTTGTCGTTCTCGTCCCGCACCACCACGCGCACCACCGCCCGCGCGCTCAGCGACGGAGAGCCCCCGTCGGCAGCCACCACCGACACCTCCAAGGCGCGCACCTCCTCGTAGTCCAGCGCCCGCACCACGTAAACCTCCCCGCTCGCCGAGTTCACCGACACGCGCGGACGCTCCTCGCCCTCCTCGCGCAACACCGCGTACGTCACGCGCGCGTTGCTCCCCGCGTCCGCGTCCCTCGCCGACACGCTCCCCACGCGCACCATCGGGCTGTTGTTCTCCACCACCCACAGCGTGTAAACCTCCCGGCTGAACTCGGGCGCGTTGTCGTTCACGTCCGAGATCTGCACCCAGATCACTTCCCGCGAGCTCAGCCGCCTCCTGCCCCAGTCCCGGGCCCTCACGCTGATGTTATACTCCGCCCTCCTCTCCCTGTCCAGCGCCCCCGTTGTTCGCACCTCGTACTCGTTGGCAAACGTGGCCGTCAGGCTGAAGGGCGAGTCCCCGTCGATCCAGCACTCCGTCCTCCCGTTCTCGCCGGAGTCGCGGTCCCGCACGCTCAACAGGGCCACCACGCTGCGGGGCGGCGCGTCCTCGGGGATCGAGGCGCTGACGGACGTCAGCGCTATCTCCGGGGCGTTGTCATTCACGTCCAGCACCTCCACCTGCACTTTGCAATGTGCAGACAGACCCCCGCCGTCGGTGGCTCGCACCACCAGTTCGTGGCTTTTGGCTTCCTCGAAGTCCAGGTTACCCACCACACGAATCTCCCCGGTTTCGGGGTTCAGCTGGAATAGCTGCCGAGTTTCTTCCGGTGTCTTGGTGAAGGCATAACGCACCTTTGCATTGGATCCTTCGTCGGGATCCGCAGCAACCACTTTCACCACCAGCTGTCCCGGGGGACTGTTCTCAGCCACTTGCACCTCGTAGACTTCTCGATCGAATTTCGGGTTGTTGTCATTGGCATCCAGCACCACGATGCGGACCCGAGCTGTGCCCGACCTGGGTGGAGAGCCCCCGTCGGTGGCCGTCAGCAGTAAATTCAGCTCTCGCTGCTGTTCTCGGTCCAGCTCACGCTCGAGCACGAGCTCTTCGTATTTTTTTCCAGATTTGTTTGTTCCCATAGAGAGGGAGAAATGCGGATTGGCCTCCAGGCTGTAGTTCTGCAAACCATTAATGCCCACGTCACGGTCATGGGCGCTCTCCAGAGGGAAACGGGACCCAGGAGATTCCGTTTCAAGAATTTCTAAAACCATCTCCTTCACCGGGAACACGGGGGAATTGTCGTTCACGTCACGAACCTCCACCTCCCCTCGCATCAGCTGCAACGGATTCTCAAGGAAGATCTTAAAATGCAGCGTGCAGGTAGCGCTCTGCGGGCAGATCTCCTCCCGGTCCAGAGACTCCTTTACTGTCAGGACGCCGGTGCTCGGCTCGAGCCGGAAAAGCTGCTCGTTCCCCTCGGACACAACGCGGGCCTTGCGAGCCGACAGCTGGCTCGGAGCCACCCCCAGCTCCTCTGCAATGTTGCCCACAAACGAGTCCCTCTCCATTTCCTCCGCCACAGAATACCGCAGGCTTTCGGCCCCGCTCCGCCACACGCAAACGCACACAAGAAACAAGATCACTTGCCTCTGCCTGCCTCCGCTCCGTCTCCCACACGCCAGCAGCCTCCAGAAAAGCCATCCACCGTCCTGCGGGGCTCCCACCATTCTTCAGCGGCCTCCGAGACAGAGCGCTCTTGCTCAGCAATCCCGCGGGCGGGGGGCTCAAACCTCCCGACCAGCCCCTTCTGTGCCCCTGCCTCCTTCCCCACCAGCTCACAAACCTGGTTTTCTTTTTTTTTTCCTGTCTCCCGGTGACTAAAAACGCGGTGCTGGGAGAGGAACCTTCCGCTCCGTGGCCAACACCCCCACCCAGTGTCGCAAGTGGGAATTGTTCCTCTGCCTTGTTCAGGGAAATGCTTCTGCTTTGGACTTTCCTCCTTGCACCCGTGGTCTTCGTCCCAAAGCGAAGCCAGAAAGGGCTCGTGGAAGTTTTTTTTTTCTCCGCGGTACATATAGAGCCATTTCTCCTCAGGATTTTCCTTTTTTGCGGTGTCGGCATTGAAAGTTCTGCCGGTTGCAGGGGATGCATCCTGGGATTTTCTTTCTCTTCGGCACTCGTTAACCAGCACAGTCCAGTTAACAAGTGGGGTCAGTCAGAGAAGCTCCGCTATTTAATGGGAGACCTGGTGCCAGAGAGCTGAGAGAGAAGGGCCACGGAGGAAACTACAACACTGCCCCCAGCTCACAATGTTACACTATAATGATGAGGACACATCATCCTAATGCTGTTTCCTTGACCCCACCATCAGGTGTGTCACTCTCTGATACATTCGCCAAAATGTTTATGTACACAAACATCCACATGCTGCAACCTCTTTTCATATTTTTGAGGGGTACAGTCCCTGCCCGTGGCAGGAGGTTGGGACCAGATGATCTTTAGGGTTCCTTCAAACACAAATCATTCCATGATTCTACAGTCCTTTCTACTCGCTGATGTTACCACACCACTCTTGGAAAAGCTTGAGAGGTCCCTGCACTCAGAAATTCAACCTGAACTCCTCTACCTCTGTAAGGACAGGTGGCTGAAAACGATTTAGTATCAAAGGCAAGGAGAGGTCACCAATTAAACCCCTGGACATCCAAATGGGAAGGAGCAGGAGCGAATGAAGACAATAACAAATACCGGGGATCTAATGATATAATCAATTGGCATTAAATGAACGACTCAAGTGTAAACTGCAAGTTTCTGGTTCGACCAGAAGCACTGTTAACCATGGGATTACTACAAGTAACCATCAGCAAGTTTCTCAGAAAAAAGTGCAACCTGGAAAACGAAAAGCAGGAGCAAACAAAATACAGCCTGCAGAACTTATCTTCAGTTCAAGCAAATTTCATTCAGCTTTTACCATACTGAACCACACCATTTTTTCAATGGGACGTACTCTAACCTCACTTAACACCTCTACTCCCTTTTTTAGCTCTTTTCCAACATTTTAATTTAACAAAAGTACTCATAAAGTCGAACAATATTCACCAGGTGAAGACCTAGAAACGTGTCCATGACTTCATTTGTTTTAAAGTAATAACTTTGTGCCTGTACCAGAAGGAGGATCTAAACACTGTGCAGAAAGTGGTGACTATATTGACCACCAACAGGGTATCTGCCTTGTTGTCATTCACCCTCACCCATAAGCACTTGATATTAACACCACATTCACTCAGCTCTATACAATCAACACTCCCCAACACACACAGACACCCCACCATGTTTTCTTCCTTGACTTTTCTGAAGAGCTTAGAACCATCCATGGCACCGTTCTGGTCATCAGACTCATCCCATCAGGTTTCTGTGATGGTCACTAAGTCACAGATATCCTGCTGCACAAGAGCTTTCAGCTCCTCCTCTTTGTTATCCATGCTGAATACATTGGTACAAATGCACTTGAGTCCAGGCTAAATGTCTCATCTCTAATATTGCCCTAACACCCCAAGGCTCATCTCTAGAGAGCCTCTTTTATCTCTTTCATGACTAATATAAATCCCACTTGATGACTGGCACCACCTCATGAGTGAAAACTATTTTCACCCTTCTGAGATGGTTGGAATTCTTCACAGCAAACCAGGTACAGTGTAAACTGCACAATTAATTAAAAAAAAAAAAAAAATCACGAAAACAAAACGTAAATTCTAGCAATGGCACCAGCCTCCGATTCTCATCGCTGCCTTCCTCCATATCAGAGGCCTGTAAAAGACGAGGAAGTTTCCAAGCAGAATTGTTAAATAAGGCAGCAGACAGACTAAAGACTTCCTCGAGTGCATGAGCCCTTATAAAAAGACCCTCCCTAGTTTACTTTTTGGCCTCATGCAGGTACTGAAAATTTCCATATGATCTTCCCAGAGTATTCTAATCTCAAAACTTGAACAAACACAACTCTCTCCCCTTGTTTTCACAGCAGAAAGGCTCCAAGCCTCAGATCACCATTGATTATTGCCTATCCACCAAAACACCCTCCCCATGCTATTCCCTCCTCGTTTCCCCGCACGGTTGCCACAGCCCCATCTCGGCGATCCCCCTCACCTGGGCAGCCCAGTCGCCTTCTTCGCCGAGGTTGGTCGCCTCCTGAGAGCACACGGAGCTGCGCTGCTCGCCCGGGCCCGGGGGCAGCCCGGCGGGGAAGCAGGGCAAGAGCGGCCTGAGGAAGCGGAACTCGCTGTTGACGGTGCCGCCGGCGAAGCAGATGTCGTAGACGTAGCTGCGGGGCAGGGAGCCCGCCGTGCTCTCCGGCACAGCCGCGGGGAACGTGGGCAAGCTCTCGGCCCGCGCCCCACGCACCTTCGCCACCACCGCCGCCACGGCGGTGGCCACCAACAGCGCCGACACGCAGGCCAGCGAGGCGATCAGGTAGAGGGTCAGCGGCCCCTCCGACCCCGACTCCGACCCCGCCGCCTCCGCCGCCGCCGCCGCCGCCGCCTCGTCCTCGCCGCCCCGCCAATGCGCGTCGGAGAAGCCGTCCACCAGGGCGATGCCCAGCGTGGCGGTGGCCGAGCGCGGCGGCTGCCCGCGGTCTCGCACCAGCACCACCAGCCTCTGCCGGGACGCGTCCCTCTCCGACACGGCCCGCGCCGTCCGCACCTCGCCGCTGTGCAGCCCCACGCGGAACAGACCCGGCTCCGTCGCCTTCCACACCTCGTACGACAGCCACGCGTTCTGACCCGCGTCCGCGTCCACCGCCACCACCTTGGCCACCAGGTAGCCCGACGGAGACCCGCGCGGCACCACCTCGCCCCACCGCAGCCTGCTCTCCGGCGACGGGTGCAGCACCACCGGCGCGTTGTCGTTCTCGTCCCGCACCACCACGCGCACCACCGCCCGCGCGCTCAGCGACGGAGAGCCCCCGTCGGCAGCCACCACCGACACCTCCAAGGCGCGCACCTCCTCGTAGTCCAGCGCCCGCACCACGTAAACCTCCCCGCTCGCCGAGTTCACCGACACGCGCGGACGCTCCTCGCCCTCCTCGCGCAACACCGCGTACGTCACGCGCGCGTTGCTCCCCGCGTCCGCGTCCCTCGCCGACACGCTCCCCACGCGCACCATCGGGCTGTTGTTCTCCACCACCCACAGCGTGTAAACCTCCCGGCTGAACTCGGGCGCGTTGTCGTTCACGTCCGAGATCTGCACCCAGATCACTTCCCGCGAGCTCAGCCGCCTCCTGCCCCAGTCCCGGGCCCTCACGCTGATGTTATACTCCGCCCTCCTCTCCCTGTCCAGCGCCCCCGTTGTTCGCACCTCGTACTCGTTGGCAAACGTGGCCGTCAGGCTGAAGGGCGAGTCCCCGTCGATCCAGCACTCCGTCCTCCCGTTCTCGCCGGAGTCGCGGTCCCGCACGCTCAACAGGGCCACCACGCTGCGGGGCGGCGCGTCCTCGGGGATCGAGGCGCTGACGGACGTCAGCGCTATCTCCGGGGCGTTGTCATTCACGTCCAGCACCTCCACCTGCACTTTGCAATGAGCAGACAGACCCCCGCCGTCGGTGGCTGTCACCACCATTTCGTGGCTTTTCGCTTCCTCGAAGTCCAGGTTGCCCGCCACACGGATCTCCCCGGTTTCGGGGTTCAGACTGAAGAGCTGCCGAGTTTTTTCGGGTGTCTGGGTGAAGGCGTATAGCACCTTCCCGTAGGACCCTTCGTCGGGATCTGCGGCCACCACTTTGACCACCAGCTGTCCCTCGGGACTGTTCTCGGCCACCCGCACCTCATAGAGATCGCGGCTGAAGACCGGGTTATTGTCATTGGCATCCAGCACCACGACGCGGATCCGAGCAGTCCCGGACCTCGGTGGAGAGCCCCCGTCGGTGGCCGTCAGCAGTAAATTCAGCTCTCGCTGCTCTTCCCGGTCCATCTGACGCTCGAGAACGAGCTCCGCGTACTTTACTCCATCTTTTTTGGTTCCGAGAGCAAGGGAGAAATGCGGATTGGCTTCAAGGCTGTAGTTCTGCAAACCATTAATGCCCACATCACGGTCATGGGCGCTCTCCAGAGGGAAACGGGATCCCAGAGATTCCGTTTCGGGAACCTTTAAAACCATCTCCTTCACCGGGAACACGGGGGAATTGTCATTCACGTCACGAACCTCCACCTCCCCTCGCATCAGCTGCAACGGATTCTCAAGGAAGATCTTAAAATGCAGCGTGCAGGTAGCGCTCTGCGGGCAGATCTCCTCCCGGTCCAGAGACTCCTTTACTGTCAGGACGCCGGTGCTCGGCTCGAGCCGGAAAAGCTGCTCGTTCCCCTCGGACACAACGCGGGCCTTGCGAGCCGACAGCTGGCTCGGAGCCACCCCCAGCTCCTCTGCAATGTTGCCCACAAACGAGTCCCTCTCCATTTCCTCCGCCACAGAATACCGCAGGCTTTCGGCCCCGCTCCGCCACACGCAAACGCACACAAGAAACAAGATCACTTGCCTCTGCCTGCCTCCGCTCCGTCTCCCACACGCCAGCAGCCTCCAGAAAAGCCATCCACCGTCCTGCGGGGCTCCCACCATTCTTCAGCGGCCTCCGAGACAGAGCGCTCTTGCTCAGCAATCCCGCGGGCGGGGGGCTCAAACCTCCCGACGAGCCCCTTCTGTGCCCCTGCCTCCTTCCCCACCAGCTCACAAACCTGGTTTTCTTTTTTTTTTTCCTGTCTCCCGGTGACTGCAAACGCGGTGCTGGGAGAGGAACCTTCCGCTCCGTGGCCAACACCCCCACCCAGTGTCGCAAGTAGGAATTGTTCCTCTGGCTTTGTACAGCGCTGTTTTTTGGGAGTTTGCTGCTTCAATCTGCGCTCTCCGTGCAAAAGCCAAGACAAAAAGGCTCGTGGGAATTTTCTCTGTCCTCCCCCCACACAAAGGGCTCTCTTGGCATCACTTCCCAGCTCGCAACTCTTCACGCACAGCTCTTGGGTTTCCCCTGCGTGGTGTCGGTTCTGTAACTTGCAAAGGGTGCAGCACAAGATGTTTCTTACCTTGGTTACTTGTCAGTCAGCACAGGAGAGTTAAGATGTGCCGAGGGGCAGAGAAGCTTTTGAACATGGGAACTGGTGCCAGAGAGCAGATCCGGAAAGGCTTTGGAAGAAAAATAGTCCCACATACCCTTGATCTCCATGGCTCCAGGATGTTAAGGACACAGAATCCTAATGATGTGTGTGTGACATTGTGTAATCACACCAAAGGACTTAGGACACAAAATCTTGTCTGTGCATAAAGCGTTTACCTCCTTTAATTGACTGGGGGATCCTCCCCTGCTGCCTGGTGACCCTTGAACTCACCATCACTTTTGCCACTCTGTAACACATTTCTGGGAGATATCCCCAGCCCCTGTGGGAACATCCACCTGCTTCAACCTGGTTCCATGTTTGGGGGTTTAGAGTCCCTGCCCATGGAAGAGCTTTGCAACAAGATGATCCTTAAGGTCCTTTCTAACCCAAACTATCCAATATTTCTGCAGTCCTTTCCCCTCTCTGATGTCACCACACAGGCATGGAAATACTTACTGCACTCACAAGTCAAACCTGAACAACTGAAGCACTCTGCAGAAAACTGAGATAATATTACAGAGCCCTCTCCATCAGAAAAATAAAACAAAAACAAATGCAGAAAATGAGATCCAAGAAAAACTTATCTGCCAGACTTGCTTCTACTTTTCAGCCTTTCCCTTGATATTAGGAACCAGCAGCACTCTCACAATCATACAGCAAGTCTCAGTGTCATCAGCCAGCAACACAGTCCTCCTCTTCCATCTATATCTCACCTGCAAATTACCTACAGCAATCAAGCACTGCCCAGGAGGGCAGTGGGTTTCCTCCCTCACAGAGAAGCCTTGTGCCCCTTGCTACTACTTTTTAGGTGGGTGTTTGCTCTCTGTTCTCTTTTCCCCATGAGGACATCAGCCAGGGAGGACAGACACACTTGTCTTTCTCCTCACTCCCTGAGGGGTCAGCCAAGGGTTCTGATCAGAACTGACATTTAGCTCCATCCCCTGGTTTCCTGCACAAGCTGCTCCTGCAGCTCTGGGCCCTGTGTCTTCAGGGAGGGGAGCTCTGGCCTGCAAAGAGCAGAGAGTGGAGGCTGTCATTGGGAGGTAAGCAGGCACCAGAGAGAACTGCAGAGGACATGTCTTACACCACTGTCTGTGTGACACCATCCTTCTGCACCCAGAGCCCAAGAGGAGGTTGGACCCTGCAGTGTCTCTCTGACCTGGATGGGGACATTTTAATCTAGAAATATTTCTCCACTACGAACACCAACAAGGCACCAGAGCAGGTCTGTTAGAAGTCTAAGAGGACAATTTCATAAGGTGAGATCCCAAAATAAAAGCACTTTCTCACAAATGGTAAATGCAGTTTCATGGTGAGGTCTTGAGGTTGGTCCTTGTCTCCCCTGAGGCTACTGGGGCTCTGAGAATCTGCAGTCAAGTAAGTCCAAGTCATTGGTGGTTATGAAACAGAAAACTGTTTAGGGCTCTCCAAGATGGTCTGAAGTGCCAGAAGGATCCCTAGAAAATTCTCATGTTTAGAGGGGAGACTGAGAATAATTGGGTGGAGAGGGAGGAGAGAAGGAGCTGATTCAAGCATCACCTCTTGTCACCTCCACACTCCTGGGACAGCTGGAGGTTCAGGAGCACCTTAGACATGACTCACTTGAAGTTCAGAGCAGCAGTGAGAAGAGAGGTGCTGCTTGTTTGCAGCAGCACCCCTCAGGTTCATGAAATGGCTGGAAGGTCATAGAATCACATCATGGTTTGGGTTGGAAGGGACCTTAAGGATGAGAGAATCACAGAATCATTCAGGACAAACAGAGCTCTAAGATCATCAGGTCCAACTGTCACCACAACACCACCATGACCTTTAAACCATGTCCTGAACTGCAACTTCTACACATTTTTTGAACACCTCTGGGCATCGTGACACCACCCTCACCATGGACAGCCTGTTCTTATGATTGAACACCCCTTTAGTAAAGACATTCTTTCCTAATTTCCCATCTAAACTTCCCCTGGTGCCACTTGAGGCCATCCTATTGCTGGTTACATGGGAAAAGAGGTCAACACCTCCTTTTAGGGACCTGTAGGGAGTGAGAAACTCCCTCAGGCTCTTCCAGACCAAACAGTCCAGGTTCCCTCAGCCACTCGCAAGACTTGTGCACCAGAGCCTTCCCCAGCTCCCTTGCCCTTCTCTGGACACAACCCAAAACCTCAGTGTTCTTCTTGGAGTGAGAGGCCTAAATAACACAGGATTTGAAGAGAGACCTCACCAGAGCCAAGTACAGGGCCATGATCCTTTCCCTTCTCCTGCAGGCCTAAGTATTTCTGATAGAAACCAGCATTCTCTTGGCCTTTTTGGACACCTGGGTACATTCTGTCTGTTGTCACCCAACACCCCCAGGGCCTTTTCTGCTGGGCATCTTTCCAGCCACTCCTGCCCAGGCCTGCAGACTGACTTGGGGTTGCTGGGACTGAAGTGCAGGACCTGACACTTGGCCTTCTTAAACCTCATACAACTGACCTCGGCCCATTGACCCAGCAAGTCCACATCCCTCTGCAGAGCCCTCCTACCTCTGAGCAAATCAAAACCCCCTCCAAACTCAGGATCATCTGCCAGCTTCCTGACAGTGCACCCAATCCCCTCATCCAGATCATTGATCAAGATGTTAAACAAGCCTGGCCCCAACACTGAGCCTCTTCCTTCCAGCCACACCTGCCAGGAACATCCTACACTGCTTCCTCTCTACTGTTTTGCTTCCAGCAGAAGTTCAGTAACTGGAAGTCCCCCATGAAAACAAGGATAAGAAATTGAGAGACTTCTGCCAGACACTTGCAGAATGCTTCATCTGCCTCTTCATCCTGGGCAGGGGTGATCTATATAGACTGCCAAGAGGATATCAGCCTCGTTGGCCTTCACCCTCATCCTCACCCATAAGCACTTGATATTAACACCACATTCACTCAGCTCCATACAATCAACACTCCCTAACACACACAGACACCCCACCATCTTTTCTTGCCTGACTTTTCTCAAGAGCTTAGAACCATCCATGGCAGCATTTTGGTTGTCAGAGTCATTCCAACACATTTCTGTGATGGTCACTAAGTCACAGATATCCTGCTGCACAAGAGCTTTCAGCTCCTCTTTCTTGTCCATGCTGAATACATCGGTGCAGATGCACTTGAGTCCGGGCTAAATGTTTCATCTGCAATATTGCCAAACCACCCCAAGGCTCATCTCTAGAGAGCCTCTTTTATCTCCTTCATAACTAATATGAATCCCACTTGATGAGCTGCACCACCTCAGGAGTGAAAACTATTTTCACTCTTCTGAGATGGCTGGAACTCATTCCATCAGACCTGGTGCACTGTATATGTTATAATTATATAAAAAAAAATAACAGAAAAGAAAAAACAACACCAATAAACAGAAATGAAATTCCACCAATGGCACCAGTCAGTCTCCTCACTGCCAAACTCCATATCCAATAGTGGGTAGCTATAAGATCCTGGCAGCAGACAAGGGAGATGGAATTTCCAAGTAGAGTTTTTAAACCAGGCATCAGGGAGGCAAACACTTCCCCACGGGCAGGAGCCCTTATAAAAAGACTCTCCCTAGATTATTGTAGGATGCAATCAGGTACTGGTAGGTTCCATAAGGTCTCCCTAGAGCATTTTCTTCTCAACGCTTCAACAAACCCCTACTACTCATGCTCCAGACCATCAGATCATCGTTAATTAATACCTCACCATCACCTTCCTCCTCATGAGTTCCCTCTGTGTTTCCCTGCCCAGAGATGCTCGAGGCCTCGGATCATTCTTCCTGATGACCCCACCCCCATTACCACAACGCTCATTACAAGCTTCCCCACCCCAGAGCCATCAGCTCGTCACAGACAGGTTGCCTCACCTGGGCAGCCCAGTCGCCTTCTTCGCCGAGGTTGGTCGCCTCCTGCGAGCACACGGAGCTGCGCTGCTCGCCCGGGCCCGGGGGCAGCCCGGCGGGGAAGCAGGGCAAGAGCGGCCTGAGGAAGCGGAACTCGCTGTTGACGGTGCCGCCGGCGAAGCAGATGTCGTAGACGTAGCTGCGGGGCAGGGAGCCCGCCGTGCTCTCCGGCACAGCCGCGGGGAACGTGGGCAAGCTCTCGGCCCGCGCCCCACGCACCTTCGCCACCACCGCCGCCACGGCGGTGGCCACCAACAGCGCCGACACGCAGGCCAGCGAGGCGATCAGGTAGAGGGTCAGCGGCCCCTCCGACTCCGACCCCGACCCCGCCGCCTCCGACTCCGCCGCCGCCGCCTCGTCCTCGCCGCCCCGCCAATGCGCGTCGGAGAAGCCGTCCACCAGGGCGATGCCCAGCGTGGCGGTGGCCGAGCGCGGCGGCTGCCCGCGGTCTCGCACCAGCACCACCAGCCTCTGCCGGGACGCGTCCCTCTCCGACACGGCCCGCGCCGTCCGCACCTCGCCGCTGTGCAGCCCCACGCGGAACAGACCCGGCTCCGTCGCCTTCCACACCTCGTACGACAGCCACGCGTTCTGACCCGCGTCCGCGTCCACCGCCACCACCTTGGCCACCAGGTAGCCCGACGGAGACCCGCGCGGCACCACCTCGCCCCACCGCAGCCTGCTCTCCGACGACGGGTGCAGCACCACCGGCGCGTTGTCGTTCTCGTCCCGCACCACCACGCGCACCACCGCCCGCGCGCTCAGCGACGGAGAGCCCCCGTCGGCAGCCACCACCGACACCTCCAAGGCGCGCACCTCCTCGTAGTCCAGCGCCCGCACCACGTAAACCTCCCCGCTCGCCGAGTTCACCGACACGCGCGGACGCTCCTCGCCCTCCTCGCGCAACACCGCGTACGTCACGCGCGCGTTGCTCCCCGCGTCCGCGTCCCTCGCCGACACGCTCCCCACGCGCACCATCGGGCTGTTGTTCTCCACCACCCACAGCGTGTAAACCTCCCGGCTGAACTCGGGCGCGTTGTCGTTCACGTCCGAGATCTGCACCCAGATCACTTCCCGCGAGCTCAGCCGCCTCCTGCCCCAGTCCCGGGCCCTCACGCTGATGTTATACTCCGCCCTCCTCTCCCTGTCCAGCGCCCCCGTTGTTCGCACCTCGTACTCGTTGGCAAACGTGGCCGTCAGGCTGAAGGGCGAGTCCCCGTCGATCCAGCACTCCGTCCTCCCGTTCTCGCCGGAGTCGCGGTCCCGCACGCTCAACAGGGCCACCACGCTGCGGGGCGGCGCGTCCTCGGGGATCGAGGCGCTGACGGACGTCAGCGCTATCTCCGGGGCGTTGTCATTCACGTCCAGCACCTCCACCTGCACTTTGCAATGAGCAGACAGACCCCCGCCGTCGGTGGCTCGCACCACCATTTCGTGGCTTTTGGCTTCCTCAAAGTCCAGGTTACCCGCCACACGGATCTCCCCGGTTTCGGGGTTCAGCTGGAATAGCTGCCGAGTTTCTTCCGGTGTCTTGGTGAAGGCATAACGCAGCTTCGCATTGGATCCTTCGTCGGGATCCGTGGCCACCACTGTCACCACCAGCTGTCCCGGGGGACTGTTCTCGGCCACTCGCACCTCGTACAGATCCCGGCTGAAACTCGGAATGTTGTCATTGGCATCCAGCACCACGATGCGGATCCGAGCCGTTCCCGACCTGGGTGGAGAGCCCCCGTCGGTGGCCGTCAGCAGTAAATTCAGCTCCCGCTGCTCTTCCCGGTCCAGCTGACGCTCCAGCACGAGCTCTTCGTATTTTTTTCCAGACTTGTTTGTTCCAAGAGCGAGGGAGAAATATGGATTGGCCTCCAGGCTGTAGTTCTGCAAACCATTAATGCCCACGTCACGGTCATGGGCGCTCTCCAGAGGGAAACGAGACTCAGGTGGTGTCGTTTCGGGAATCTCTAAAACCATCTCCTTCACCGGGAACACGGGGGAATTATCATTCACGTCACGAACCTCCACCTCCCCTCGCATCAGCTGCAACGGATTCTCAAGGAAGATCTTAAAATGCAGCGTGCAGGTAGCGCTCTGCGGGCAGATCTCCTCCCGGTCCAGAGACTCCTTTACTGTCAGGACGCCGGTGCTCGGCTCGAGCCGGAAAAGCTGCTCGTTCCCCTCGGACACAACGCGGGCCTTGCGAGCCGACAGCTGGCTCGGAGCCACCCCCAGCTCCTCTGCAATGTTGCCCACAAACGAGTCCCTCTCCATTTCCTCCGCCACAGAATACCGCAGGCTTTCGGCCCCGCTCCGCCACACGCAAACGCACACAAGAAACAAGATCACTTGCCTCTGCCTGCCTCCGCTCCGTCTCCCACACGCCAGCAGCCTCCAGAAAAGCCATCCACCGTCCTGCGGGGCTCCCACCATTCTTCAGCGGCCTCCGAGACAGAGCGCTCTTGCTCAGCAATCCCGCGGGCGGGGGGCTCAAACCTCCCGACGAGCCCCTTCTGTGCCCCTGCCTCCTTCCCCACCAGCTCACAAACCTGGTTTTCTTTTTTTTTTTCCTGTCTCCCGGTGACTGCAAACGCGGTGCTGGGAGAGGAACCTTCCGCTCCGCGGCCAACACCCCCACCCAGTGTCGCAAGTGGGAATTGTTCCTCTGGCTTTGTACAGCGCTCTTTTTTGGGAGTTTGCTGCTTCAATCTGCGCTCTCCGTGCAAAAGCCAAGACAAAAAGGCTCGTGGGAATTTTCTCTGTCCTCCCCCCACACAAAGGGCTCTCTTGGCATCACTTTCCGGCTCGCAACTCTTCACGCACAGCTCTTGGGTTTCCCCTGCGTGGTGTCAGTTCTGTAACTTGCACAGGATGCAGCACAAGATGTTTCTTACCTTGGTTACTTGTCAGTCAGCACAGGAGAGTTAAGATGTGCCGAGGGGCAGAGAAGCTTTTGAACATGGGAACTGGTGCCAGAGAGCAATGGAAAAGCTCCAAAAGAAAAATAAAAAAAATCACACATACCCTTCCCCACAAGGACTCCAGAATGTTAAGGACACAAAATCCTCGTGATGTGGTTTTGATATTTTGTAATCACACGAAAGGACTTATGACACAAAATCTTTTCCGTGCTAAAACGTTTGCCTCCTTCAATTAATGTTGATGTATTGAGGTTGGTCCTTGTTGTGGAAGGTCCTTGTTGACAGGAAGCTGAACAGGAGCCAGCAGTGTGCCCAGGTGGCCAAGAAGGCCAATGGCATCCTGGGCTGGCTCAGGAACAGCGTGGCCAGCAGGTCCAGGGAAGGGATTCTGCCCCTGTGCTCAGCCCTGGGGAGGCCACAGCTTGAGTCCTGTGTCCAGTTCTGGGCCCCTCAGCTCAGGAAGGAGATTGAGGTGCTGGAGCAGGTCCAGAGAAGAGCAAGGAGGCTGGGAAGGGATCCAGCACAAGTCCTGTGAGGAAGGGCTGAGGGAGCTGGGGGTGTTGAGGCTGGAGAAGAGGAGACTCAGGGGAGACCTCATCACTCTCTGCAACTCCCTGAAAGGAGGTTGGAGCCAGGGGGGGTTGGGCTCTTTTCCCAGGCAACTCTCAGCAAGACAAGAGGGCACAAGAGGTCTCAAGTTGTGCCAGGGGAGGTTTAGGTTGGGCATTAGAAAGAATTTCTTTATGGAGAGGGTGATCAGACCTTGGAATGGGCTGCCCAGGGAAGGGGTGGATTCTCCATCCCTGGAGATATTTCAAAAGAGCCTGGATGTGGCACTCAGTGCCATGGGCTGGGAACCACGGGGGGAGTGGAGCAAGGGTTGGACTTGATGATCTCTGAGGTCCCTTCCAACCCAGCCAATTCTAGGATTCTATGTTTCCCCTGAGGCTACTGGGGCTCTGAGAATCTGCAGTCAAGTAAGTCCAAGTCATTGGTGGTTTTGAAACAGAAATCTGTTTAGGGCTCTGCAAGATGGATCCCTAGAAACTTCTCATGTTTTGAAGGGAGACTCAGAATTATAGTGTTAAGAGGGAGGAGAGAAGGAGCTGATTCAATCCTCACCTCTTGTCACCTCCACACTCCTGGGACAGCTGGAGGTTCAGGAGCACCTTAGACATGACTCACTTGAAGTTCAGAGCAGCAGTGAGAAGAGAGGTGCTGCTTGTTTGCAGCAGCACCCCTCAGGTTCATGAAATGGCTGGAAGGTCATAGAATCACATCATGGTTTGGGTTGGAAGGGACCTTAAGGATGAGAGAATCACAGAATCATTCAGGACAAAAAGAGCTCTAAGATCATCAGGTCCAACTGTCACCACAACACCACCAGGCCGTCTAAACCATGGCCTGAAATGGAAATACTACACATTTTTTTTAGCACCTCTGGGCATGGTGACACCACCACCGCCTTGGACAGCCTGTTCCTATGATTGAACACTCCTTTAGTAAAGACATTCTTTCCTAATTTCCAATCTAAACTTCCCTTGATGCAACTTGAGGCCATCCTATTGCTGGTTACATGGGAAAAGAGACCAACACCTCCTTTTAGGGACCTGTAGGGAGTGAGAAACTCCCTCAGGCTCTTCCAGACCAAACAGTCCAGGTTCCCTCAGCCACTCGCAAGACTTGTGCACCAGAGCCTTTCCCAGCTCCCTTGCCCTTCTCTGGACACAACCCAAAACGTCAATGTTCTTCTTGGAGTGAGAGGCCTAAATAACACAGGATTTGAAGAGAGACCTCACCAGAGCCAAGTACAGGGCCATGATCCTTTCCCTTCTCCTGCAGGCCTAAGTATTTCTGATAGAAACCAGCATTCTCTTGGCCTTTTTGGACACCTGGGTACATTCTGTCTGTTGTCACCCAACACCCCCAGGGCCTTTTCTGCTGGGCATCTTTCCAGCCACTCCTGCCCAGGCCTGCAGACTGACTTGGGGTTGCTGGGACTGAAGTGCAGGACCTGACACTT
The DNA here is from genome assembly GCF_036169615.1 of Heliangelus exortis. Classification (NCBI taxonomy): domain Eukaryota; kingdom Metazoa; phylum Chordata; class Aves; order Apodiformes; family Trochilidae; genus Heliangelus; species Heliangelus exortis. Next base: position 15,837,634 of record NC_092436.1, on the reverse strand, counting down.
GGCCTTCTTAAACCTCATACAACTGACCTCGGCCCATTGACCCAGCAAGTCCACATCCCTCTGCAGAGCCCTCCTACCTCTGAGCAAACAAAACCCCCTCCAAACTCAGGATCATCTGCCAGCTTCCTGACAGTGCACCCAATCCCCTCATCCAGATCATTGATCAAGATGTTAAACAAGCCTGGCCCCAACACTGAGCCTCTTCCTTCCAGCCACACCTGCCAGGAACATCCTACACTGCTTCCTCTCTACTGTTTTGCTTCCAGCAGAAGTTCAGTAACTGGAAGTCCCCCATGAAAACAAGGATAAGAAATTGAGAGACTTCTGCCAGGCACTTGCAGAATGCTTCATCTGCCTCTTCATCCTGGGCAGGGGTGATCTATATAGACTGCCAAGAGGATATCAGCCTTGTTGGCCTTCACCCTCATCCTCACCCATAAGCACTTGATATTAACACCACATTCACTCAGCTCCATACAATCAACACTCCCTAACACACACAGACACCCCACCATGTTTTCTTCCTTGGCATTTCTCAAGAGCTTAGAACCATCCACTGCAGCATTTTGGTTGTCAGAGTCATTCCAATACATTTCTGTGATGGTCACTAAGTCACAGATATCCTGCTGCACAAGAGCTTTCAGCTCCTCTTTCTTGTCCATGCTGAATACATTGGTGCAGATGCACTTGAGTCCAGGCTAAATGCTTCATCTGCAATATTGCCAAACCACCCCAAGGCTCATCTCTAGAGAGCCTCTTTTATCTCCTTCATAACTAATATGAATCCCACTTGATGAGCTGCACCACCTCATGAGTGAAGACTATTTTCACCCTTCTGAGATGGCTGGAACTCATACCAGCAAACCTAGGCACTGTATACGCTATAATTATATAAAAAAAAAATACCATAAAAGAAAAAACAACACCAATAAACAGAAATTAAATTCCACCAATCAGTCAGTCTCATCACTGCCAAACTCCATATCCAATAGTGGGTAGGTATAAGATCCCAGTAGCAGACAAGGGAGTTGGAGTTTCCAAGTAGAGTTTTTAAACCAGGCATCAGGGAGGCAAACACTTCCCCACGGGCAGGAGCCCTTATAAAAAGACCCTATCAAGTTTACTTGCAGGATGCAATCAGGTACTGGTACGTTCTATACGGTCTCCCTAAGGTATTTTCTTCTCAATGCTTCCACAAACCCCTACTACTCGTGTTCAAAGCATCAGATCATCGTTAATTAATACCTCACCATCACCTTCCACCTCATGAGTTCCCTCTGTGTTTCGGTGCCCAGAGATGCTCGAGGCCTCGGATCATTCTTCCTGATGACCCCACCCCCATTACCACAACGCTCATTACAAGCTTCCCCACCCCAGAGCCATCAGCTCGTCACAGACAGGTTGCCTCACCTGGGCAGCCCAGTCGCCTTCTTCGCCGAGGTTGGTCGCCTCCTGCGAGCACACGGAGCTGCGCTGCTCGCCCGGGCCCGGGGGCAGCCCGGCGGGGAAGCAGGGCAAGAGCGGCCTGAGGAAGCGGAACTCGCTGTTGACGGTGCCGCCGGCGAAGCAGATGTCGTAGACGTAGCTGCGGGGCAGGGAGCCCGCCGTGCTCTCCGGCACAGCCGCGGGGAACGTGGGCAAGCTCTCGGCCCGCGCCCCACGCACCTTCGCCACCACCGCCGCCACGGCGGTGGCCACCAACAGCGCCGACACGCAGGCCAGCGAGGCGATCAGGTAGAGGGTCAGCGGCCCCTCCGACTCCGACCCCGACCCCGCCGCCTCCGACTCCGCCGCCGCCGCCTCGTCCTCGCCGCCCCGCCAATGCGCGTCGGAGAAGCCGTCCACCAGGGCGATGCCCAGCGTGGCGGTGGCCGAGCGCGGCGGCTGCCCGCGGTCTCGCACCAGCACCACCAGCCTCTGCCGGGACGCGTCCCTCTCCGACACGGCCCGCGCCGTCCGCACCTCGCCGCTGTGCAGCCCCACGCGGAACAGACCCGGCTCCGTCGCCTTCCACACCTCGTACGACAGCCACGCGTTCTGACCCGCGTCCGCGTCCACCGCCACCACCTTGGCCACCAGGTAGCCCGACGGAGACCCGCGCGGCACCACCTCGCCCCACCGCAGCCTGCTCTCCGACGACGGGTGCAGCACCACCGGCGCGTTGTCGTTCTCGTCCCGCACCACCACGCGCACCACCGCCCGCGCGCTCAGCGACGGAGAGCCCCCGTCGGCAGCCACCACCGACACCTCCAAGGCGCGCACCTCCTCGTAGTCCAGCGCCCGCACCACGTAAACCTCCCCGCTCGCCGAGTTCACCGACACGCGCGGACGCTCCTCGCCCTCCTCGCGCAACACCGCGTACGTCACGCGCGCGTTGCTCCCCGCGTCCGCGTCCCTCGCCGACACGCTCCCCACGCGCACCATCGGGCTGTTGTTCTCCACCACCCACAGCGTGTAAACCTCCCGGCTGAACTCGGGCGCGTTGTCGTTCACGTCCGAGATCTGCACCCAGATCACTTCCCGCGAGCTCAGCCGCCTCCTGCCCCAGTCCCGGGCCCTCACGCTGATGTTATACTCCGCCCTCCTCTCCCTGTCCAGCGCCCCCGTTGTTCGCACCTCGTACTCGTTGGCAAACGTGGCCGTCAGGCTGAAGGGCGAGTCCCCGTCGATCCAGCACTCCGTCCTCCCGTTCTCGCCGGAGTCGCGGTCCCGCACGCTCAACAGGGCCACCACGCTGCGGGGCGGCGCGTCCTCGGGGATCGAGGCGCTGACGGACGTCAGCGCTATCTCCGGGGCGTTGTCATTCACGTCCAGCACCTCCACCTGCACCTTGCAATGCGCAGAAAGATCTCCGCCGTCTGTGGCTTTTACCACCAACTTGTGGCTTTTAGCGTCCTCGAAGTCCAGGTTTCCTGAGATCCGAATCTCTCCAGTTTCGGGGTTCAGCTCAAAGAGCTCGCGGGAGTGCTCCGGTATCTGGGTGAAGTCATAACGCACCTTCGCATTGGACCCTTCGTCAGGATCCACGGCAACCACTTTCACCACCAGCTGTCCCGGGGGACTGTTCTCCGGCACCCGCACCTCGTAAACGTCTCGATCGAATTTCGGGTTGTTGTCATTGGCATCCAGCACCACGATGCGAATCCGAGCTGTGCCCGATCTGGGTGGAGAGCCCCCGTCGGTGGCCGTCAGCAGTAAATTCAGCTCCCGCTGCTCTTCCCGGTCCAGATGACGCTCGAGCACGAGCTCCACATTATCGAGTCCGTCTTTCTCTTTTCCGAGAGAGAGGGAAAAATGCGGATTGGCCTCCAGGCTGTAGTTCTGCAAACCATTAATGCCCACGTCACGGTCATGGGCGCTCTCCAGAGGGAAACGAGACCCGGGAAGTGTCGTTTCGGGAATCCTTAAAACCATCTCTTTCGCCGTGAACACGGGGGAATTGTCGTTCACGTCACGAACCTCCACCTCCCCTCGCATCAGCTGCAACGGATTCTCAAGGAAGATCTTAAAATGCAGCGTGCAGGTAGCGCTCTGCGGGCAGATCTCCTCCCGGTCCAGAGACTCCTTTACTGTCAGGACGCCGGTGCTCGGCTCGAGCCGGAAAAGCTGCTCGTTCCCCTCGGACACAACGCGGGCCTTGCGAGCCGACAGCTGGCTCGGAGCCACCCCCAGCTCCTCTGCAATGTTGCCCACAAACGAGTCCCTCTCCATTTCCTCCGCCACAGAATACCGCAGGCTTTCGGCCCCGCTCCGCCACACGCAAACGCACACAAGAAACAAGATCACTTGCCTCTGCCTGCCTCCGCTCCGTCTCCCACACGCCAGCAGCCTCCAGAAAAGCCATCCACCGTCCTGCGGGGCTCCCACCATTCTTCAGCGGCCTCCGAGACAGAGCGCTCTTGCTCAGCAATCCCGCGGGCGGGGGGCTCAAACCTCCCGACCAGCCCCTTCTGTGCCCCTGCCTCCTTCCCCACCAGCTCACAAACCTGGTTTTCTGTTTTTTTTCCTGTCTCCCGGTGACTGCAAACGCGGTGCTGGGAGAGGAACCTTCAGCTCCGTGGCCAACACCCCCACCCAGTGTCGCAACTGGGAATTGTTCCTCTGGCTTTGTACAGCGCTCTTTTTTGGGAGTTTGCTGCTTCAATCTGCGCTCTCCGTGCAAAAGCCAAGACAAAAAGGCTCGTGGGAATTTTCTCTGTCCTCCCCCCACACAAAGGGCTCTCTTGGCATCACTTCCCAGCTCGCAACTCTTCACGCACAGCTCTTGGGTTTCCCCTGCGTGGTGTCAGTTCTGTAACTTGCACAGGATGCAGCACAAGATGTTTCTTACCTTGGTTACTTGTCAGTCAGCACAGGAGAGTTAAGATGTGCCGAGGGGCAGAGAAGCTTTTGAACATGGGAACTGGTGCCAGAGAGCAGACTGGGAAAGGCTTTGGAAGAAAAATAGTCCCACATACCCTTGATCTCCATGGCTCCAGGATGTTAAGGACACAGAATCCTAATGATGTGTGTGTGACCTTGTGTAATCACACCAAAGGACTTAGGACACAAAATCTTGTCTGTGCATAAAGCGTTTACCTCCTTTAATTGACTGGGGGATCCTCCCCTGCTGCCTGGTGACCCTTGAACTCACCATCACTTTTGCCACTCTGTAACACATTCCTGGGAGATATCCCCAGCCCCTGTGGGAACATCCACCTGCTTCAACCTGGTTCCATGTTTGGGGGTATAGAGTCCCTGCCCATGGAAGAGCTTTGCAACAAGGTGATCCTTAAGGTCCTTTCTAACCCAAACTATCCAATATTTCTGCAGTCCTTTCCCCTCTCTGATGTCACCACACAGGCATAGAAATACTTACTGCACTCACAAGTCAAACCTGAACAAATGAAGCACTCTGCATAAAACTGAGATAATATTACAGAGCCCTCTCCATCAGAAAAATAAAACAAAAACAAATGCAGAAAATAAGATCCAAGAAAAACTTATCTGCCAGACTTGCTTCTACTTCTCAGCCTTTCCCTTGATATTAGGAACCAGCAGCACTCTCACAATCATACAGCAAGTCCCGGTGTCATCAGCCAGCAACACAGTCCTCCTCTTCCATCCATATCACACCTGCAAATTACCTACAGGAATCAAGCACTGCCCAGGAGGGCAGTGGGTTTCCTCCCTCACAGAGAAGCCTTGTGCCCCTTGCTACTACTTTTTAGGTGGGTGTTTGCTCTTTGCTCTCTTTTCCCCATGAGGACATCAGCCAGGGAGGACAGACACACTTGTCTTTCTCCTCACTCCCTGAGGGGTCAGCCAAGGGTTCTCATCAGAACTGACATTTAGCTCCATCCCCTGGTTTCCTGCACAAGCTGCTCCTGCAGCTCTGGGCCCTGTGTCTTCAGGGAGGGGAGCTCTGGCCTGCAAAGAACAGAGAGTGGAGGCTGTCATTAGGAGGTAAGCAGGCACCAGAGAGAACTGCAGAGGACATGTCTTACACCACTGTCTGTGTGACACCATCCTTCTGCACCCAGAGCCCAAGAGGAGGTTGGACCCTGCAGTGTCTCTCTGACCTGGATGGGGACATTCTAAATCTAGAAATATTTCTCCACTACGAAGACCAAAAAGGCACCAGAGCAGGTCTGTTAGAAGTCTAAGAGGACAATTTCATAAGGTAAGATCCCAAAATAAAAGCACTTTCTCACAAATGGTAAATGCAGTTTCATGGTGAGGTCTTGAGGTTGGTCCTTGTCTCCCCTGAGGCTACTGGGGCTCTGAGAATCTGCAGTCAAGTAAGTCCAAGTCATTTGTGGTTATGAAACAGAAAACTGTTTAGGGCTCTCCAAGATGGTCTGAAGTGCCAGAAGGATCCCTAGAAAATTCTCATATTTAGAGGGGAGACTGAGAATAATTGGGTGGAGAGGTAGGAGAGAAGGAGCTGATTCAGTCCTCACCTCTTGTCACCTCCACACTCCTGGGACAGCTGGAGGTTCAGGAGCACCTTAGACATGACTCCCTTGAAGTTCAGAGCAGCAGTGAGAAGAGAGGTGCTGCTTGTTTGCAGCAGCACCCCTCAGGTTCATGAAATGGCTGGAAGGTCATAGAATCACATCATGGTTTGGGTTGGAAGGGACCTTAAGGGTGAGAGAATCACAGAATCATTCAGGACAAACAGAGCTCTAAGATCATCAGGTCCAACTGTCACCACAACACCACCAGGCCCTCTAAACCATGGCCTGAAATGGAAATACTACACATTTTTTTAGCACCTCTGGGCATGGTGACACCACCACCGCCTTGGACAGACTGTTCAAATGCTTGAACACTTTTTAGTAAAGATATTCTTTCCTACTTTCCAATCTAAACTTCCCCTGATGCAACTTGAGGCCATCCTATTGCTTGTTACATGGGAAAAGAGACCAACACCTCCTTTTAGGGACCTGTAGGGAGTGAGAAACTCCCTCAGTCTCTTCCAGACCAAACAGTCCAGGTTCCCTCAGCCACTCGCAAGACTTGTGCACCAGAGCCTTCCCCAGCTCCCTTGCCCTTCTCTGGACACAACCCAAAACCTCAATGTTCTTCTTGGAGTGAGAGGCCTAAATAACACAGGATTTGAAGAGAGACCTCACCAGAGCCAAGTACAGGGCCATGATCCTTTCCCTTCTCCTGCAGGCCTCAGTATTTCTGATAGAAACCAGCATTCTCTTGGCCTTTTTGGACACCTGGGTACATTCTGTCTGTTGTCACCCAACACCCCCAGGGCCTTTTCTGCTGGGCATCTTTCCAGCCACTCCTGCCCAGGCCTGCAGACTGACTTGGGGTTGCTGGGACTGAAGTGCAGGACCTGACACTTGGCCTTCTTAAACCTCATACAACTGACCTCGGCCCATGGACCCAGCAAGTCCACATCCCTCTGCAGAGCCCTCCTACCTCTGAGCAAATCAAAACCCCCTCCAAACTCAGGATCATCTGCCAGCTTCCTGACAGTGCACCCAATCCCCTCATCCAGATCCTTGATCAAGATGTTAAACAAGCCTGGCCCCAACACTGAGCCCTGGGGACACTGCTTCTGACTGGATGCCAACTGGATTGAACTCCACTCACCACAGCTCTCTGGGATCATCTCTCCAGCCAGCTTTTATCCAGCAAAGAGCACACCTGGCTATGCCATCACCTGCTAGGTTCTCTAGGAGAATGCTGTGGTGACAGTGTCACAATCTGCACTAAAGTCAGGCACACAGCACCCAGGGCCATTCTGTCATCCACTGGAGGGGACTCACCAGGTCATAAAAAGAGAAAAAGTTGGTCAAGCAGCACCTGCCTTTCATAAAACTATAAGTTGGCTGTCCCTGATCCTATGGTTGCCCTGCACAAGCTGTGTGAGCACAATGAAGATCATAGAATCATAGAATAGGCTGGGTTGGAAGGGAACTCAGAGATCATCGAGTCCAACCCTTGAACAACTACTGCCACAGTCACTAGACCATGGCACTGAGTGCCATATCGAGTCGCTTTTTAAATGTCTCCAGGGACGAAGAGTCCACCACCTCCCCAGAAGATGAAACACACTGGAAGCCCTGAGGATAACTGGTCTGAGGATTAACTTGACTGAAGCAAAGAAGGCATTCAGTACTTCAGCCTTTTCCTCAGCTCTGGTAACAATGCTTCAGCCAGCATCACTTGAAGGATGGAAATTCCCATTAGCTGTCTTTTTGGTGTTATTTCTAAGGTTTTTATTAATGTTATATAATAATGACCAGATTGAGTTCTACCTGGGCCTTTGCCTTCTCAACATTCTCTCTGGATGACCTACAATCCCTGTAAAACTCTGACTCACTTGCCTGCCCCTTCTTCCAAGGTTGGTAAACTCCTTTTTTCCCTGAGTCCCAGCACAATCTCCCTGTTGAGCCACACCAGTTGTCTTCCTTGCCACTTCATCCAAAACCACATGGGGACAGCCCTCCTGGAATGCTTTCACCTTTAGGACTGTTACAACCAGTGTCCTGATGGGCCAAAGTCTGCCCTCTGCAAGGCCATGGCAGTGGTTTTGATGACCCCCTTCATTTCTTCCCCAAGAAACAACAACTCAAGCATTTCATGGTCACTAAGCCCAAGATGCTCTCTGAGCACCACGTCTCCCACCAGTCCTTCTCTCTTTGTAAACACCAAGTTTAGAGAGGCACCTCTCCACATGGCTTCACTTATCAGCTCTCTCAGGAAATTCTCTCCCACACCTGCCAGGAACATCCTACACTGTTTCCTCTCTACTGTTTTACTTCCAGCAGAAGTTCAGTAACTGGAAGTCCCCCATGAAAACAAGGATAAGAAATTGAGAGACTTCTGCCAGGCACTTGCAGAATGCTTCATCTGCCTCTTCATCCTGGGCAGGGGTGACCTATATAGACTGCCAAGAGGATATCAGCCTCGTTGGCCTTCACCCTCATCCTCACCCATAAGCACTTGATATTAACACCACATTCACTCAGCTCCATACAATCAACACTCCCTAACACACACAGACACCCCACCATGTTTTCTTGCCTGACTTTTCTCAAGAGCTTAGAACCATCCACTGCAGCATTTTGGTTGTCAGAGTCATTCCAACACATTTCTGTGATGGTCACTAAGTCACAGATATCCTGCTGCACAAGAGCTTTCAGCTCCTCTTTCTTGTCCATGCTGAATACATTGGTGCAGATGCACTTGAGTCCAGGCTAAATGTTTCATCTGCATTATTGCCAAACCACCCCAAGGCTCATCTCTAGAGAGCCTCTTTTATCTCCTTCATAACTAATATGAATCCCACTTGATGAGCTGCACCACCTCAGGAGTGAAGACTATTTTCACCCTTCTGAGGTGGCTGGAACTCATACCAGCAAACCTAGGCACTGTATACGGTATAATTATATAAAAAAAATAACATAAAAGAAAAAACAACACCAATAAACAAAAATGAAATTCCACCAATGGCACCAGTCAGTCTCATCACAGCCAAACTCCATATCCAATAGTGGGGAGGTATAAGATCCTGGCAGCAGACAAGGGAGATGGAATTTCCAAGTAGAGTTTTTAAACCAGGCATCAGGGAGGCAAACACTTCCCCACGGGCAGGAGCCCTTATAAAAAGACCCTATCTAGTTTACTTGCAGGATGCAATCAGGTACTGGTACGTTCCATAAGGTCTCCCTAGAGCATTTTCTTCTCAATGCTTCAACAAACCCCTACTACTCATGCTCCAGACCATCAGATCATCGTTAATTAATACCTCACCATCACCTTCCTCCTCATGAGTTCCCTCTGTGTTTCCCTGCCCAGAGATGCTCGAGGCCTCGGATCATTCTTCCTGATGACCCCACCCCCATTACCACAACGCTCATTACAAGCTTCCCCACCCCAGAGCCATCAGCTCGTCACAGACAGGTTGCCTCACCTGGGCAGCCCAGTCGCCTTCTTCGCCGAGGTTGGTCGCCTCCTGCGAGCACACGGAGCTGCGCTGCTCGCCCGGGCCCGGGGGCAGCCCGGCGGGGAAGCAGGGCAAGAGCGGCCTGAGGAAGCGGAACTCGCTGTTGACGGTGCCGCCGGCGAAGCAGATGTCGTAGACGTAGCTGCGGGGCAGGGAGCCCGCCGTGCTCTCCGGCACAGCCGCGGGGAACGTGGGCAAGCTCTCGGCCCGCGCCCCACGCACCTTCGCCACCACCGCCGCCACGGCGGTGGCCACCAACAGCGCCGACACGCAGGCCAGCGAGGCGATCAGGTAGAGGGTCAGCGGCCCCTCCGACTCCGACCCCGACCCCGCCGCCTCCGACTCCGCCGCCGCCGCCTCGTCCTCGCCGCCCCGCCAATGCGCGTCGGAGAAGCCGTCCACCAGGGCGATGCCCAGCGTGGCGGTGGCCGAGCGCGGCGGCTGCCCGCGGTCTCGCACCAGCACCACCAGCCTCTGCCGGGACGCGTCCCTCTCCGACACGGCCCGCGCCGTCCGCACCTCGCCGCTGTGCAGCCCCACGCGGAACAGACCCGGCTCCGTCGCCTTCCACACCTCGTACGACAGCCACGCGTTCTGACCCGCGTCCGCGTCCACCGCCACCACCTTGGCCACCAGGTAGCCCGACGGAGACCCGCGCGGCACCACCTCGCCCCACCGCAGCCTGCTCTCCGACGACGGGTGCAGCACCACCGGCGCGTTGTCGTTCTCGTCCCGCACCACCACGCGCACCACCGCCCGCGCGCTCAGCGACGGAGAGCCCCCGTCGGCAGCCACCACCGACACCTCCAAGGCGCGCACCTCCTCGTAGTCCAGCGCCCGCACCACGTAAACCTCCCCGCTCGCCGAGTTCACCGACACGCGCGGACGCTCCCCGCCCTCCTCGCGCAACACCGCGTACGTCACGCGCGCGTTGCTCCCCGCGTCCGCGTCCCTCGCCGACACGCTCCCCACGCGCACCATCGGGCTGTTGTTCTCCACCACCCACAGCGTGTAAACCTCCCGGCTGAACTCGGGCGCGTTGTCGTTCACGTCCGAGATCTGCACCCAGATCACTTCCCGCGAGCTCAGCCGCCTCCTGCCCCAGTCCCGGGCCCTCACGCTGATGTTATACTCCGCCCTCCTCTCCCTGTCCAGCGCCCCCGTTGTTCGCACCTCGTACTCGTTGGCAAACGTGGCCGTCAGGCTGAAGGGCGAGTCCCCGTCGATCCAGCACTCCGTCCTCCCGTTCTCGCCGGAGTCGCGGTCCCGCACGCTCAACAGGGCCACCACGCTGCGGGGCGGCGCGTCCTCGGGGATCGAGGCGCTGACGGACGTCAGCGCTATCTCCGGGGCGTTGTCATTCACGTCCAGCACCTCCACCTGCACTTTGCAATGTGCAGACAGACCCCCGCCGTCGGTGGCTCGCACCACCAGTTCGTGGCTTTTGGCTTCCTCGAAGTCCAGGTTACCCACCACACGAATCTCCCCGGTTTCGGGGTTCAGCTGGAATAGCTGCCGAGTTTCTTCCGGTGTCTTGGTGAAGGCATAACGCACCTTTGCATTGGATCCTTCGTCGGGATCCGCAGCAACCACTTTCACCACCAGCTGTCCCGGGGGACTGTTCTCAGCCACTTGCACCTCGTAGACTTCTCGATCGAATTTCGGGTTGTTGTCATTGGCATCCAGCACCACGATGCGGACCCGAGCTGTGCCCGACCTGGGTGGAGAGCCCCCGTCGGTGGCCGTCAGCAGTAAATTCAGCTCTCGATGCTGTTCTCGGTCCAGCTGACGCTCCAGCACGAGCTCTTCGTATTTTTTTCCAGATTTGTTTGTTCCCATAGAGAGGGAGAAATGCGGATTGGCCTCCAGGCTGTAGTTCTGCAAACCATTAATGCCCACGTCACGGTCATGGGCGCTCTCCAGAGGGAAACGGGACCCAGGAGATTCCGTTTCAAGAATTTCTAAAACCATCTCCTTCACCGGGAACACGGGGGAATTGTCGTTCACGTCACGAACCTCCACCTCCCCTCGCATCAGCTGCAAGGGATTCTCAAGGAAGATCTTAAAATGCAGCGTGCAGGTAGCGCTCTGCGGGCAGATCTCCTCCCGGTCCAGAGACTCCTTTACTGTCAGGACGCCGGTGCTCGGCTCGAGCCGGAAAAGCTGCTCGTTCCCCTCGGACACAACGCGGGCCTTGCGAGCCGACAGCTGGCTCGGAGCCACCCCCAGCTCCTCTGCAATGTTGCCCACAAACGAGTCCCTCTCCATTTCCTCCGCCACAGAATACCGCAGGCTTTCGGCCCCGCTCCGCCACACGCAAACGCACACAAGAAACAAGATCACTTGCCTCTGCCTGCCTCCGCTCCGTCTCCCACACGCCAGCAGCCTCCAGAAAAGCCATCCACCGTCCTGCGGGGCTCCCACCATTCTTCAGCGGCCTCCGAGACAGAGCGCTCTTGCTCAGCAATCCCGCGGGCGGGGGGCTCAAACCTCCCGACGAGCCCCTTCTGTGCCCCTGCCTCCTTCCCCACCAGCTCACAAACCTGGTTTTCTGTTTTTTTTCCTGTCTCCCGGTGACTGCAAACGCGGTGCTGGGAGAGGAACCTTCCGCTCCGCGGCCAACACCCCCACCCAGTGTCGCAAGTGGGAATTGTTCCTCTGCCTTACTCTCTACAGCGCTGCTGCTTTTGCTTTGGAGTTTGCTGCTTCAATCTGCGCTCTCTATGCAAAAGCTCAGACTAAAAGGACCTTTGAATATTTCTCTATTCTCCCCCAATACTCAAGGATACTCTCTCATCACTTCCTAGCTCGCCACCCGAATTTTTCCACAAAGAGCTGTGGGTTTTCCTCTGTGTTTTGTCAGCATTTCACGTTCTCTTACTTCCACGGAATTTATCTTTGCATTTTTCTTCTCTTCACCATTTCTTAAACAGCACAGGACGAGTAATAAGTGGGGCCGGTCTGAGAACAGACGCTATGGAGAGGTGGTGCCCAAGAGCGGAGAGAGAAAGGCGCGGGAGGATAAATATCTCATAATCCCAGCTCAGCATAACACTACAGTGATAAGGACACATCGTCCTAAGGCTGATTTCCTCACACTGTGTATCACACCTCGCCCAAAGGACACATGGCTCTCGGCTGTTCTCTGCAAAAAGAGTTTCTCTTGTTTAACTGACTGGAGGATCCTCCCCTGACGCCTCTATACAAATAAACAGGTCCTGCCCATGGAAGAGCACTGAAACGATGTGATCTCTTACGGTCCTTGCCAAACAAAGTCATTCCATTATTTAAGAGTCCTTTTCCCTCTCCACAGAAAAACTTTGGAGGTCGCTTCACTGAGAAATCAGACCTGAACAACTGAAGCTGTGTAAGAAGACGCAGCTAAAAACCACTCAGTATCAAAGAGGAGAGGTCATGATTTAAAACCCCAGATGTACAAATATCAAGGAGCAAGAGCTAACAGAGATAATAGCCAAGGCCAGGGATGTATATGACACTAATTGGCAGGGCATTAAATGAACCCTTCACCTGTAAGCTGCAATAGGCAAGGCCAGAAATTTTGCTACATACATAGTGAAAAATGGCCTAGACAAGTGAATTTTGAGATATCGTACTCCCCAAGGAATACCCAAGTAGGTTTTCTTGTTTCCTCTCAACAGACATTTGGCTCTTGAAAATGTGTGGGCAAAACAGCACAGACTACGTTAAAGATCAACAGTTATTATGAAAGGAAAAGGAACAAGAAAGCTTCTCCATGACCTCCACTCTTCAGTGTCTATAGTCTAATGCAAAAGTTTTAGACTACTACACTGGAAAACCAATAACAGCACTGTAAATGCTATATTATGTTGGACACAAACCCCCAGAGATGTAAGATTTAAATTTACTGTATGAAAAACATAAGAACGAATTGCTCAAGGCACACACTTTGCAGTAGGGACAACGTGTAACCTCCTGCTCAAAGAAGCAAAGGGTGTCAACATCAGGCATTCCAAACTGAATCAGCTTCTGCTTCTTTTCATGGTGTCACTTTGCAAGCTTCATTTTGCTTAATACCTGCTTGGCCTGGTACTGAACACTCTGCAGAAAGTTGTGACTGTATTGCAGAATCCTCTCCATCAGGAAAACAAAACAAAGCAAAAACAGATGCAGAGAAAGTAATGCAGCAAACAAATATCTTGAAGAACTGCTCCCAGTATTCAAGTTTTCCCTCGATATTTGAAAGCAGTAGCACTCTCACACTCACACAAACATCCTGAACTGTTGCTTCTCTACTGTTTTATCTCCCACACCTGCCAGGAACATCCTACACTGTTTCCTCTCTACCGTTTTACTTCCAGCAGAACTGCAGTAACTGGAAGTCCCCCATGAAAAGAAGGATAAGACATTGAGAGACTTCTGCCAGGCACTTGCAGAATGCTTCATCTGCCTCTTCATCCTGGGACAGAGGTTGGAGAATGTCTATGCAAACTCCGGAGAGCATATCTGCCTTCTCGCCTTCACCCTCATCCTCACCCATAAGCACTTGATATTAACACCACATTCACTCAGCTCCATACAATCAACACTCCCTAACACACACAGACACCGCACCACGTTTTCTTCCTTGGCATTTCTCAAGAGCTTAGAACCATCCATGGCAGCATTCTGGTCACCAGAGGCATGCCACCACGTTCTCTCATGGTGACTGAGTAACAGATAACCTACAACACAGTGGATCTCAGCTCCCCCTCTTTCTTATCCATAGTGAATATTTAGGTGTCGATGCACTTGTGCCTAGGAAAAAGGTTTCATCTGCAATATTACCAAACCATGCCAAGGCTGATCTCTAGCAAACCTCTTTTATCTCGTTCAAAACAAATATAAATCACACCTGATGAGCTGCAACACCTCATCAGTGAAAACTATTTTCACACTTCTGACTTGGCCAGAATGCTTCCCAGCAGACAAGGTGCAGCATAAATATTACAATTATTAAAAAAGAAAAACAAAGACACAAAGGATCCAAGCCTGGGATCAGTGTTGATTATTACCTCTCCACCACCACCCTACTCAACATGCTATTCCCTCCTCGTTTCCCCGCACGATTGCCACAGCCCCATCTCGGCGATCCCCCTCACCTGGGCAGCCCAGTCGCCTTCTCCGCCGAGGTTGGTCGCCTCCTGAGAGCACACGGAGCTGCGCTGCTCGCCCGGGCCCGGGGGCAGCCCGGCGGGGAAGCAGGGCAAGAGCGGCCTGAGGAAGCGGAACTCGCTGTTGACGGTGCCGCCGGCGAAGCAGATGTCGTAGACGTAGCTGCGGGGCAGGGAGCCCGCCGTGCTCTCCGGCACAGCCGCGGGGAACGTGGGCAAGCTCTCGGCCCGCGCCCCACGCACCTTCGCCACCACCGCCGCCACGGCGGTGGCCACCAACAGCGCCGACACGCAGGCCAGCGAGGCGATCAGGTAGAGGGTCAGCGGCCCCTCCGACTCCGACCCCGACCCCGCCGCCTCCGACTCCGCCGCCGCCGCCTCGTCCTCGCCGCCCCGCCAATGCGCGTCGGAGAAGCCGTCCACCAGGGCGATGCCCAGCGTGGCGGTGGCCGAGCGCGGCGGCTGCCCGCGGTCTCGCACCAGCACCACCAGCCTCTGCCGGGACGCGTCCCTCTCCGACACGGCCCGCGCCGTCCGCACCTCGCCGCTGTGCAGCCCCACGCGGAACAGACCCGGCTCCGTCGCCTTCCACACCTCGTACGACAGCCACGCGTTCTGACCCGCGTCCGCGTCCACCGCCACCACCTTGGCCACCAGGTAGCCCGACGGAGACCCGCGCGGCACCACCTCGCCCCACCGCAGCCTGCTCTCCGGCGACGGGTGCAGCACCACCGGCGCGTTGTCGTTCTCGTCCCGCACCACCACGCGCACCACCGCCCGCGCGCTCAGCGACGGAGAGCCCCCGTCGGCAGCCACCACCGACACCTCCAAGGCGCGCACCTCCTCGTAGTCCAGCGCCCGCACCACGTAAACCTCCCCGCTCGCCGAGTTCACCGACACGCGCGGACGCTCCTCGCCCTCCTCGCGCAACACCGCGTACGTCACGCGCGCGTTGCTCCCCGCGTCCGCGTCCCTCGCCGACACGCTCCCCACGCGCACCATCGGGCTGTTGTTCTCCACCACCCACAGCGTGTAAACCTCCCGGCTGAACTCGGGCGCGTTGTCGTTCACGTCCGAGATCTGCACCCGGATCACTTCCCGCGAGCTCAGCCGCCTCCTGCCCCAGTCCCGGGCCCTCACGCTGATGTTATACTCCGCCCTCCTCTCCCTGTCCAGCGCCCCCGTTGTTCGCACCTCGTACTCGTTGGCAAACGTGGCCGTCAGGCTGAAGGGCGAGTCCCCGTCGATCCAGCACTCCGTCCTCCCGTTCTCGCCGGAGTCGCGGTCCCGCACGCTCAACAGGGCCACCACGCTGCGGGGCGGCGCGTCCTCGGGGATCGAGGCGCTGACGGACGTCAGCGCTATCTCCGGGGCGTTGTCATTCACATCCAGCACCTCCACCTGCACTTTGCAGTGCGCAGACAGACCCCCGCCGTCGGTGGCTGTCACCGTCATCTCGTGGCTTTTCATGTCCTCGAAGTCCAGGTTGCCCGCCACACGAATCTCTCCAGTTTCAGGGTTCAGCTCGAAGAGCTGCCGAGTTTTTTCTGCTGTCTTGGTGAAGGCATAAAGCACCTTTCCGTTGGACCCTTCGTCAGGATCCGCGGCTACCACTCTGACCACCAGCTGTCCCAGGGGACTGTTTTCGGACACCCGTACTTCATATATATCCTGATCGAATTTCGGGTTGTTGTCATTGGCATCCAGCACCACGATGCGGATCCGAGCCGTTCCCGACCTGGGTGGAGAGCCCCCGTCGGTGGCCGTCAGCAATAAATTCAGCTCTCGCTGCTCTTCTCGGTCCAGCTGACGCTCCAGCACGAGCTCTGCGTATTTTGCTCCGTCTTTCCCTTTTCCGAGAGAGAGGGAGAAATGCGGATTGGCCTCCAGGCTGTAGTTCTGCAAACCATTAATGCCCACGTCCTCGTCTCGGGCGTTTTCTAGAGGGAAATGAGACCCGAGAAGTGTCGTTTCGGGAATCTTTAAAACCATCTCCTTCACCGGGAACACGGGGGAATTGTCATTCACGTCACGAACCTCCACCTCCCCTCGCATCAGCTGCAACGGATTCTCAAGGAAGATCTTAAAATGCAGCGTGCAGGTAGCGCTCTGCGGGCAGATCTCCTCCCGGTCCAGAGACTCCTTTACTGTCAGGACGCCGGTGCTCGGCTCGAGCCGGAAAAGCTGCTCGTTCCCCTCGGACACAACGCGGGCCTTGCGAGCCGACAGCTGGCTCGGAGCCACCCCCAGCTCCTCTGCAATGTTGCCCACAAACGAGTCCCTCTCCATTTCCTCCGCCACAGAATACCGCAGGCTTTCGGCCCCGCTCCGCCACACGCAAACGCACACAAGAAACAAGATCACTTGCCTCTGCCTGCCTCCGCTCCGTCTCCCACACGCCAGCAGCCTCCAGAAAAGCCATCCACCGTCCTGCGGGGCTCCCACCATTCTTCAGCGGCCTCCGAGACAGAGCGCTCTTGCTCAGCAATCCCGCGGGCGGGGGGCTCAAACCTCCCGACCAGCCCCTTCTGTGCCCCTGCCTCCTTCCCCACCAGCTCACAAACCTGGTTTTCTTTTTTTTTTCCTGTCTCCCGGTGACTGCAAACGCGGTGCTGGGAGAGGAACCTTCCGCTCCGTGGCCAACACCCCCACCCAGTGTCGCAAGTGGGAATTGTTCCTCTGCCTTACTCTCTACAGCGCTGCTGCTTTTGCTTTGGAGTTTGCTGCTTCAATCTGCGCTCTCTATGCAAAAGCTCAGACTAAAAGGACCTTTGAATATTTCTCTATTCTCCCCCAATACTCAAGGATACTCTCTCATCACTTCCTAGCTCGCCACCCGAATTTTTCCACAAAGAGCTGTGGGTTTTCCTCTGTGTTTTGTCAGCATTTCACGTTCTCTTACTTCCACGGAATTTATCTTTGCATTTTTCTTCTCTTCACCATTTCTTAAACAGCACAGGACGAGTAATAAGTGGGGCCGGTCTGAGAACAGACGCTATGGAGAGGTGGTGCCCAAGAGCGGAGAGAGAAAGGCGCGGGAGGATAAATATCTCATAATCCCAGCTCAGCATAACACTACAGTGATAAGGACACATCGTCCTAAGGCTGATTTCCTCACACTGTGTATCACACCTCGCCCAAAGGACACATGGCTCTCGGCTGTTCTCTGCAAAAAGAGTTTCTCTTGTTTAACTGACTGGAGGATCCTCCCCTGACGCCTCTATACAAATAAACAGGTCCTGCCCATGGAAGAGCACTGAAACGATGTGATCTCTTACGGTCCTTGCCAAACAAAGTCATTCCATTATTTAAGAGTCCTTTTCCCTCTCCACAGAAAAACTTTGGAGGTCGCTTCACTGAGAAATCAGACCTGAACAACTAAAGCTGTGTAAGAAGACGCAGCTAAAAACCACTCAGTATCAAAGAGGAGAGGTCATGATTTAAAACCCCAGATGTACAAATGTCAAGGAGCAAGAGCTAACAGAGATAATAGCCAAGGCCAGGGATGTAATGACACTAATTGGCAGGGCATTAAATGAACCCTTCACCTGTAAGCTGAAATAGGCAGAAATTTTGCTACATACATAGTGAAAAATGGCCTAGACAAGTGAATTTTGAGATATTTTGAGATACTCCCCAAGGAATACCCAAGTAGGTTTTCTTGTTTCCTCTCAACAGACATTTGGCTCTTGAAAATGTGTGGGCAAAACAGCACAGACTACATTAAAGATCAACAATTATTATGAAAGGAAAGGAACAAGAAAGCTTCTCCATGACCTCCACTCTTCAGTGTCTATAGTCTAATGCAAAAGTTTTAGACTACTACACTGGAAAACCAATAACAGCACTGTAAATGCTATACTATGTTGGACACAAACCCCCAGAGATGTAAGATTTAAATTTACTGTATGAAAAACATAAGAACGAATTGCTCAAAGCACACACTTTGCAGTAGGGACAACGTGTAACCTCCTGCTCAAAGAAGCAAAGGGTGTCAACATCAGGCATTCCAAACTGAATCAGCTTCTGCTTCTTTTCAAGGAGTCACTGTGCAAGCTTCATTTTGCTTAATACCTGCTTGGCCCGGTACTGAACACTCTGCAGAAAGTTGTGACTGTATTGCAGAATCCTCTCCATCAGGAAAAGAAAACAAAGCAAAAACAGATGCAGAGAAAGTAATGCAGCAAACAAAGATCTTGAAGAACTGCTCCCAGTATTCAAGTTTTCCCTCGATATTTGAAAGCAGTAGCACTCTCACACTCACACAAACATCCTGAACTGTTGCTTCTCTACTGTTTTATCTCCCACACCTGCCAGGAACATCCTACACTCTTTCCTCTCTACTGTTTTACTTCCAGCAGAACTGCAGTAACTGGAAGTCCCCCATGAAAACAAGGATAAGACATTGAGAGACTTCTGCCAGACACTTGCAGAATGCTTCATCTGCCTCTTCATCCTGGGACAGGGGTTGGAGAATGTCTATGCAAACTCCGGAGAGCATATCTGCCTTCTCGCCTTCACCCTCACCCTCACCCATAAGCACTGGATATTAACACCACATTCACTCAGCTCCATACAATCAACACTCCCTAACACACACAGACACCCCACCATGTTTTCTTCCTTGGCATTTCTCAAGAGCTTAGAACCATCCATGGCAGCATTCTGGTCACCAGAGGCATGCCACCACGTTTCTCTCATGGTGACTGAGTAACAGATAACCTACAACACAGTGGATCTCAGCTCCTCCTCTTTCTTATCCATAGTGAATATTTAGGTGACGATGCACTTGTGCCTAGGAAGAAGGTTTCATCTGCAATATTACCAAACCATGCCAAGGCTGATCTCTAGCAAACCTCTTTTATCCCCTTCAAAACAAATATAAAACACACCTGATGAGCTGCAACACCTCATCAGTGAAAACTATTTTCACACTTCTGACGTGCCTAGAACTCTTGCCATCAAACCGCTTGCAGCATAAATATTACAATTCTTAAAAAAGAAAAACAAAGACACAAAGGTTCCAAGCCTGGGATCAGTGTTGATTATTACCTCACCACCACCACCCTACTCAACATGCTATTCCCTCCTCGTTTCCCCGCACGATTGCCACAGCCCCATCTCGGCGATGCCCCTCACCTGGGCAGCCCAGTCGCCTTCTTCGCCGAGGTTGGTCGCCTCCTGCGAGCACACGGAGCTGCGCTGCTCGCCCGGGCCCGGGGGCAGCCCGGCGGGGAAGCAGGGCAAGAGCGGCCTGAGGAAGCGGAACTCGCTGTTGACGGTGCCGCCGGCGAAGCAGATGTCGTAGACGTAGCTGCGGGGCAGGGAGCCCGCCGTGCTCTCCGGCACAGCCGCGGGGAACGTGGGCAAGCTCTCGGCCCGCGCCCCACGCACCTTCGCCACCACCGCCGCCACGGCGGTGGCCACCAACAGCGCCGACACGCAGGCCAGCGAGGCGATCAGGTAGAGGGTCAGCGGCCCCTCCGACTCCGACCCCGACCCCGCCGCCTCCGACTCCGCCGCCGCCGCCTCGTCCTCGCCGCCCCGCCAATGCGCGTCGGAGAAGCCGTCCACCAGGGCGATGCCCAGCGTGGCGGTGGCCGAGCGCGGCGGCTGCCCGCGGTCTCGCACCAGCACCACCAGCCTCTGCCGGGACGCGTCCCTCTCCGACACGGCCCGCGCCGTCCGCACCTCGCCGCTGTGCAGCCCCACGCGGAACAGACCCGGCTCCGTCGCCTTCCACACCTCGTACGACAGCCACGCGTTCTGACCCGCGTCCGCGTCCACCGCCACCACCTTGGCCACCAGGTAGCCCGACGGAGACCCGCGCGGCACCACCTCGCCCCACCGCAGCCTGCTCTCCGGCGACGGGTGCAGCACCACCGGCGCGTTGTCGTTCTCGTCCCGCACCACCACGCGCACCACCGCCCGCGCGCTCAGCGACGGAGAGCCCCCGTCGGCAGCCACCACCGACACCTCCAAGGCGCGCACCTCCTCGTAGTCCAGCGCCCGCACCACGTAAACCTCCCCGCTCGCCGAGTTCACCGACACGCGCGGACGCTCCTCGCCCTCCTCGCGCAACACCGCGTACGTCACGCGCGCGTTGCTCCCCGCGTCCGCGTCCCTCGCCGACACGCTCCCCACGCGCACCATCGGGCTGTTGTTCTCCACCACCCACAGCGTGTAAACCTCCCGGCTGAACTCGGGCGCGTTGTCGTTCACGTCCGAGATCTGCACCCAGATCACTTCCCGCGAGCTCAGCCGCCTCCTGCCCCAGTCCCGGGCCCTCACGCTGATGTTATACTCCGCCCTCCTCTCCCTGTCCAGCGCCCCCGTTGTTCGCACCTCGTACTCGTTGGCAAACGTGGCCGTCAGGCTGAAGGGCGAGTCCCCGTCGATCCAGCACTCCGTCCTCCCGTTCTCGCCGGAGTCGCGGTCCCGCACGCTCAACAGGGCCACCACGCTGCGGGGCGGCGCGTCCTCGGGGATCGAGGCGCTGACGGACGTCAGCGCTATCTCCGGGGCGTTGTCATTCACGTCCAGCACCTCCACCTGCACTTTGCAATGTGCAGACAGACCCCCGCCGTCGGTGGCTGTCACCACCATTTCGTGGCTTTTCGCTTCCTCGAAGTCCAGGTTGCCCGAGATCCGAATCTCCCCGGTTTCAGGGTTCAGCTCAAAGAGATAAGGGAAGTGCTCTGATACCTTGGTGAAGGCATAAAGCACTTTCCCATTGGACCCTTCGTCAAGATCCGTAGCAACCACTTTCACCACCAGCTGTCCCGGGGAACTGTTCTCAGCCACTCGCACCTCGTAGAGATCTCTATCGAAGACCGGTTTGTTGTCATTGGCATCCAGCACCACGATGCGGACCCGAGCAGTCCCAGACCTGGGTGGAGAGCCCCCGTCGGTGGCCGTCAGCAGTAAATTCAGCTCTCGCTGGTGCTCGCGGTCTAGCCGATGATCAAGCACGAGCTCCGCGTATTTTGCTCCGTTTTTCCCGTCTTCGAAAGCAAGGGAGAAATGCGGATTGGCCTCCAGACTGTAGTTCTGCAAACCATTAATGCCCACATCACGGTCATGGGCGCTTTGCAGAGGGAAACGGGACCCAGGAGATTCCGCTTCGGGAATCTGTAAAACCATCTCTTTCGCCGGGAACACGGGGGAATTGTCATTTACGTCACGAACCTCCACCTCCCCTCGCATCAGCTGCAAGGGATTCTCAAGGAAGATCTTAAAATGCAGCGTGCAGGTAGCGCTCTGCGGGCAGATCTCCTCCCGGTCCAGAGACTCCTTTACTGTCAGGACGCCGGTGCTCGGCTCGAGCCGGAAAAGCTGCTCGTTCCCCTCGGACACAACGCGGGCCTTGCGAGCCGACAGCTGGCTCGGAGCCACCCCCAGCTCCTCTGCAATGTTGCCCACAAACGAGTCCCTCTCCATTTCCTCCGCCACAGAATACCGCAGGCTTTCGGCCCCGCTCCGCCACACGCAAACGCACACAAGAAACAAGATCACTTGCCTCTGCCTGCCTCCGCTCCGTCTCCCACACGCCAGCAGCCTCCAGAAAAGCCATCCACCGTCCTGCGGGGCTCCCACCATTCTTCAGCGGCCTCCGAGACAGAGCGCTCTTGCTCAGCAATCCCGCGGGCGGGGGGCTCAAACCTCCCGACGAGCCCCTTCTGTGCCCCTGCCTCCTTCCCCACCAGCTCACAAACCTGGTTTTCTTTTTTTTTTCCTGTCTCCCGGTGACTAAAAACGCGGTGCTGGGAGAGGAACCTTCCGCTCCGCGGCCAACACCCCCACCCAGTGTCGCAAGTGGGAATTGTTCCTCTGGCTTTGTACAGCGCTCTTTTTTGGGACTTTGCTGCTTCAATCTGCGCTCTCCGTGCAAAAGCCAAGACAAAAAGGCTCGTGGGAATTTTCTCTGTCCTCCCCCCACACAAAGGGCTCTCTTGGCATCACTTCCCAGCTCGCAACTCTTCACGCACAGCTCTTGGGTTTCCCCTGCGTGGTGTCCGTTCTGTAACTTGCACAGGGTGCAGCACAAGATGTTTCTTACCTTGGTTACTTGTCAGTCAGCACAGGAGAGTTAAGATGTGCCGAGGGGCAGAGAAGCTTTTGAACATGAGAGCTGGTGCCAGAGAGCAGATCCGGAAAGGCTTTGGAAGAAAAATAGTCTCACATACCCTTGATCTCCATGGCTCCAGGATGTTAAGGACACAGAATCCTAATGATGTGTGTGTGACATTGTGTAATCACACCAAAGGACTTAGGACACAAAATCTTGTCTGTGCATAAAGCGTTTACCTCCTTTAATTGACTGGGGGATCCTCCCCTGCTGCCTGGTGACCCTTGAACTCACCATCACTTTTGCCACTCTGTAACACATTCCCGGGAGATATCCTCAGCCCCTGTGGGAACATCCACCTGCTTCAACCTGGTTCTTTGTTTGGGGGTTTAGAGTCCCTGCCCATGGAAGAGCTTTGCAACAAGATGATCCTTAAGGTCCTTTCTAACCCAAACTATCCTATATTTCTACAGTCCTTTCCCCTCTCTGATGTCACCACACAAGCACGGAAATACTTACTGCACTCACAAGTCAAACCTGAACAACTGAAGCACTCTGCATAAAACTGAGATAATATTACAGAGCCCTCTCCATCAGAAAAATAAAACAAAAACAAATGCAGAAAATGAGATCCAAGAAAAACTTATCTGCCAGACTTGCTTCTACTTTTCAGCCTTTCCCTTGATATTAGGAACCAGCAGCACTCTCACAATCATACAGCAAGTCTCAGTGTCATCAGCCAGCAACACAGTCCTCCTCTTCCATCCATATCACACCTGCAAATTACCTACAGCAATCAAGCACTGCCCAGGAGGGCAGTGGGTTTCCTCCCTCACAGAGAAGCCTTGTGCCCCTTGCTACTACTTTTTAGGTGGGTGTTTGCTCTCTGTTCTCTTTTCCCCATGAGGACATCAGCCAGGGAGGACAGACACACTTGTCTTTCTCCTCACTCCCTGAGGGGTCAGCCAAGGGTTCTGATCAGAACTGACATTTAGCTCCATCCCCTGGTTTCCTGCACAAGCTGCTCCTGCAGCTCTGGGCCCTGTGTCTTCAGGGAGGGGAGCTCTGGCCTGCAAAGAACAGAGAGTGGAGGCTGTCACTGGGAGGTAAGCAGGCACCAGAGAGAACTGCCGAGGACATGTCTTACACCACTGTCTGTGTGACACCATCCTTCTGCACCCAGAGCCCAAGAGGAGGTTGGACCCTGCAGTGTCTCTCTGACCTGGATGGGAACATTCTAAATCTAGAAATATTTCTCCACTACGAACACCAATAAGGCACCAGAGCGGGTCTGTTAGAAGTCTAAGAGGACAATTTCATAAGGTGAGATCCCAAAATAAAAGCACTTTCTCACAAATGATAAATGCAGTTTCATGGTGAGGTCTTGAGGTTGGTCCTTGTCTCCCCTGAGGCTACTGGGGCTCTGAGAATCTGCAGTCAAGTAAGTCCAAGTCATTGGTGGTTATGAAACAGAAAACTGTTTAGGGCTCTCCAAGATGGTCTGAAGTGCCAGAAGGATCCCTAGAAAATTCTCATGTTAGAGGGGAGTCTGAGAATAATTGGGTGGAGAGGTAGGAGAGAAGGAGCTGATTCAAGCATCACCTCTTGTCACCCCCACACTCCTGGGACAGCTGGAGGTTCAGGAGCACCTTAGACATGACTCACTTGAAGTTCAGAGCATCAGTGAGAAGAGAGGTGCTGCTTGTTTGCAGCAGCAGCCCTCAGGTTCATGAAATGGCTGGAAGGTCATAGAATCACATCATGGTTTGGGTTGGAAGGGACCTTAAGGGTGAGAGAATCACAGAATCATTCAGGACAAAAAGAGCTCGAAGATCATCAGGTCCAACTGTCACCACAACACCACCATGACCTCTAAACCATGTCCTGAACTGCAACTTCTACACATTTGTTGAACACCTCTGGGCATGGTGACACCACCCTCACCATGGACAGCCTGTTCCTATGATTGAACACTCCTTTAGTAAAGATATTCTTTCCTAATTTCCAATCTAAACTTCCCCTGGTGCCACTTGAGGCCATCCTATTGCTGGTTACATGGGAAAAGAGATCAACACCTCCTTTTAGGGACCTGTAGGGAGTGAGAAACTCCCTCAGTCTCTTCCAGACCAAACAGTCCAGGTTCCCTCGGCCACTCACAGGACTTGGACACCAGACACTTCCCAGCTCCCTTGCCCTTCTCTGGACACAACCCAAAACCTCAGTGTTCTTCTTGGAGTGAGAGGCCTAAAGAACACAGGATTTGAAAAGAGACCTCACCAGAGCCAAGTACAGGGCCATGATCCTTTCCCTTCTCCTGCAGGCCTAAGTATTTCTGATAGAAACCAGCATTCTCTTGGCCTTTTTGGACACCTGGGTACATCCTGTCTGTTGTCACCCAACACCCCCAGGGCCTTTTCTGCTGGGCATCTTTCCAGCCACTCCTGCCCAGGCCTGCAGACTGACTTGGGGTTGCTGGGACTGAAGTGCAGGACCTGACACTTGGCCTTCTTAAACCTCATACAACTGACCTCGGCCCATTGACCCAGCAAGTCCACATCCCTCTGCAGAGCCCTCCTACCTCTGAGCAAATCAAAACCCCCTCCAAACTCAGGATCATCTGCCAGCTTCCTGACAGTGCACCCAATCCCCTCATCCAGATCCTTGATCAAGATGTTAAACAAGCCTGGCCCCAACACTGAGCCCTGGGGACACTGCTTCTGACTGGATGCCAACTGGATTGAACTCCACTCACCACAGCTCTCTGGGATCATCTCTCCAGCCAGCTTTTATCCAGCAAAGAGCACACCTGGCTATGCCATCACCTGCCAGGTTCTCTAGGAGAATGCTGTGGTGACAGTGTCAAAAACATCAGTAAAGTCAGGCACACAGCACCCAGGGCCATTCTGTCATCCACTGGAGGGGACTCACCAGGTCATAAAAAGAGAAAAAGTTGGTCAAGCAGCACCTGCCTTTCATAAAACTATAAGTTGGCTGTCCCTGATCCTATGGTTGCCCTGCACAAGCTGTGTGAGCACAATGAAGATCATTGAATCATAGAATAGGCTGGGTTGGAAGGCACCTCAGAGATCATCGAGTCCAACCCTTGAACAACTACTGCCACAGTCACCAGACCATGGCACTGAGTGCCACATCGAGTCGCTTTTTAAATGTCTCCAGGGACGAAGAGTCCACCACCTCCCCAGAAGATGAAACACACTGGAAGCCCTGAGGATAACTGGTCTGAGGATTAACTTGACTGAAGCAAAGAAGGCATTCAGTACTTCAGCCTTTTCCTCAGCTCTGGTAACAATGCTTCAGCCAGCATCACTTGAAGGATGGAAATTCCCATTAGCTGTCTTTTTGGTGTTATTTCTAAGGGTTTTTTTAATGTTATATAATAGTGACCAGATTGAGTTCTACCTGGGCCTTTGCCTTCTCAACATTCTCTCTGGATGACCTACAATCCCTGTAAAACTCTGACTCACTCGCCTGCCCCTTCTGCACAGGTTGGTAAACTCCTTTTTTCCCTGAGTCCCAGCACAATCTCCCTGCTGAGCCACACCAGTTGTCTTCCTTGCCACTTCATCCAACACCACATGGGGACAGCCCTCCTGGAATGCTTTCACCTTTAGGACTGTTACAACCAGTGTCCTGATGGGCCAAAGTCTGCCCTCTGCAAGGCCATGGCAGTGGTTTTGATGACCCCCTTCATTTCTTCCCCAAGAAACAACAACTCAAGCATTTCGTGGTCACTAAGCCCAAGATGCTCTCTGAGCACTACGTCTCCCACCAGTCCCACCACTCTTTGTAAACACCAAGTTTAGAGAGGCACCTCTCCACATGGCTTCACTTATCAGCTCTCTCAGGAAATTCTCTCCCACACCTGCCAGGAACATCCTACACTGCTTCCTCTCTACTGTTTTGCTTCCAGCAGAACTGCAGTAACTGGAAGTCCCCCATGAAAACAAGGATAAGACATTGAGAGACTTCTGCCAGGCACTTGCAGAATGCTTCATCTGCCTCTTCCTCCTGGGCAGGGGTGATCTATAAAGACTGCCAAGAGGATATCAGCCTCGTTGGCCTTCACCCTCATCCTCACCCATAAGCACTTGATATTAACACCACATTCACTCAGCTCCATTCAGTCAACACTCTCTAACAACAGAAACAGCTCACCCTGCTTCCTTAACTGACTTTTCTCAAGAGCTTATAACCATCTCTTGCAGCATTCTCATCATCAGACTCATCCCACCACGTTTCTGTAACAGTGACCAAGTCACAGATATCCTGCTGCACAAGGCCTTTCAGCTCCTCCTCTTTGTTCTCCATGCTGAGAACATTGGTACAGATGTGCTTGAGTCCAGGCTAAATGCTTCAGCTGCAATATTGCCAAACCACCCCTAATCCCGTCTGCAGTGGTTTTATCCACTCTGGATTTATCTCCTTCACAACTAATATAAATACACCTTACAGAGCTGCACCACTCCTTGAACAGGAATTCTTTTCACCCTTTTAAGATGAATGGAACCCTTTTCAGCAGACCAAGAGCATTGCAAAAGTTACAATTATAAAACAAAACTGGAACAGAGGAAGGAGTTTCAAACCAGATCTGTTAAATAATGCAACAGGCAGTGACAAGACCTCCCTATGGCCATGAAACCTTATAAAAAGACCCTCCCTAGTTTACTTGTAGGCCTCATGCAGGTACAGATAGTTTACATATGATCTCCCCAGAGTCTTTTATTCTCAAAACCTGAACAAACACAACTTCGTCCTCCTCTTTTAAAAGCACTGAGGCTCCAGGCCTCAGACCATCGTTTATTATGACCTCTCCACCAAAACCACCCTCCCCATGCTATTCCCTCCTCGTTCCCACGCACGATTGCCACAGCCCCATCTCGGCGATGCCCCTCACCTGTGCAGCCCAGTCCCTCTACTCCCTTTTTTAGCTGTTTTCCAACATTTTAATTTAACAAAAGTACTGATAAAGTCGAACAATATTCACCAGGTGAAGACCTAGAAACGTGTCCATGACTTCATTTGTTTTAAAGTAATAACTTTGTGCCTGTACCAGCAGGAGGATCTAAACACTGTGCAGAAAGTGGTGACTATATTGACTACCAACAGGGTATCTGCCTTGTTGTCATTCACCCTCACCCATAAGCACTTGATATTAACACCACATTCACTCAGCTCCATACAATCAACACTCCCCAACACACACAGACACCCCACCATGTTTTCTTCGTTTTCTTCCTTGACTTTTCTCAAGAGCTTATAACCATCCATGGCATCGTTCTGGTCATCAGACTCATCCCATCAGGTTTCTGTGATGGTCACTAAGTCACAGATATCCTGCTGCACAATGGCTTTCAGCTCCTCCTCTTTGTTATCCATGCTGAATACATTGGTACAAATGCACTTGAGTCCAGGCTACATGTCTCATCTGTAATATTGCCCTAACACCCCAAGGCTCATCTCTAGAGAGCCTCTTTTATCTCCTTCATAACTAATATAAATCCCACTTGATGACTGGCACCACCTCATGAGTGAAAACTATTTTCACCCTTCTGAGATGGTTGGAATTCTTCACAGCAAACCAGCTACAGTGTAAACTGCACAATTAATTAAAAAAAAAAAATTCACAAAAACAAAACCTAAATTCTAGCCTCCGATTCTCATCACTGCCTTCCTCCATATCAGAGGCCTGTAAAAGACGAGGAAGTTTCCAAGCAGAATTGTTAAATAAGGCAGCAGACAGACTAAAGACTTCCTTGAGTGCATGAGCCCTTATAAAAAGACCCTCCCTAGTTTACTTGTAGGCCTCATTCAGGTACTGAAAATTTCCATATGACCTTCCCAGAGTATTCTAATCTCAAAACTTGAACAAACACAACTCTCTCCCCCTGTTTTCACAGCAGAAAGGCTCCAAGCCTCAGATCACCATTGATTATTGCCTATCCACCAAAACACCCTCCCCATGCTATTCCCTCCTCGTTTCCACGCACGATTGCCACAGCCCCATCTCGGCGATCCCCCTCACCTGGGCAGCCCAGTCGCCTTCTTCGCCGAGGTTGGTCGCCTCCTGCGAGCACACGGAGCTGCGCTGCTCGCCCGGGCCCGGGGGCAGCCCGGCGGGGAAGCAGGGCAAGAGCGGCCTGAGGAAGCGGAACTCGCTGTTGACGGTGCCGCCGGCGAAGCAGATGTCGTAGACGTAGCTGCGGGGCAGGGAGCCCGCCGTGCTCTCCGGCACAGCCGCGGGGAACGTGGGCAAGCTCTCGGCCCGCGCCCCACGCACCTTCGCCACCACCGCCGCCACGGCGGTGGCCACCAACAGCGCCGACACGCAGGCCAGCGAGGCGATCAGGTAGAGGGTCAGCGGCCCCTCCGACTCCGACCCCGACCCCGCCGCCTCCGACTCCGCCGCCGCCGCCTCGTCCTCGCCGCCCCGCCAATGCGCGTCGGAGAAGCCGTCCACCAGGGCGATGCCCAGCGTGGCGGTGGCCGAGCGCGGCGGCTGCCCGCGGTCTCGCACCAGCACCACCAGCCTCTGCCGGGACGCGTCCCTCTCCGACACGGCCCGCGCCGTCCGCACCTCGCCGCTGTGCAGCCCCACGCGGAACAGACCCGGCTCCGTCGCCTTCCACACCTCGTACGACAGCCACGCGTTCTGACCCGCGTCCGCGTCCACCGCCACCACCTTGGCCACCAGGTAGCCCGACGGAGACCCGCGCGGCACCACCTCGCCCCACCGCAGCCTGCTCTCCGACGACGGGTGCAGCACCACCGGCGCGTTGTCGTTCTCGTCCCGCACCACCACGCGCACCACCGCCCGCGCGCTCAGCGACGGAGAGCCCCCGTCGGCAGCCACCACCGACACCTCCAAGGCGCGCACCTCCTCGTAGTCCAGCGCCCGCACCACGTAAACCTCCCCGCTCGCCGAGTTCACCGACACGCGCGGACGCTCCTCGCCCTCCTCGCGCAACACCGCGTACGTCACGCGCGCGTTGCTCCCCGCGTCCGCGTCCCTCGCCGACACGCTCCCCACGCGCACCATCGGGCTGTTGTTCTCCACCACCCACAGCGTGTAAACCTCCCGGCTGAACTCGGGCGCGTTGTCGTTCACGTCCGAGATCTGCACCCGGATCACTTCCCGAGAGCTCAGCCGCCTCCTGCCCCAGTCCCGGGCCCTCACGCTGATGTTATACTCCGCCCTCCTCTCCCTGTCCAGCGCCCCCGTTGTTCGCACCTCGTACTCGTTGGCAAACGTGGCCGTCAGGCTGAAGGGCGAGTCCCCGTCGATCCAGCACTCCGTCCTCCCGTTCTCGCCGGAGTCGCGGTCCCGCACGCTCAACAGGGCCACCACGCTGCGGGGCGGCGCGTCCTCGGGGATCGAGGCGCTGACGGACGTCAGCGCTATCTCCGGGGCGTTGTCATTCACGTCCAGCACCTCCACCTGCACTTTGCAATGTGCAGACAGACCTCCGCCGTCGGTGGCTGTCACCATCATCTCGTGGTTTTTAGCTTCCTCGAAATCCAGGTTGCCCGCCACACGAATCTCCCCGGTTTCAGGATTAAGCTCGAAGAGCTGCTGAGTTTTTTCGAGTGTGTCGGTGAAAGCGTAATGCACCTTCCTATTGGAGCCTTCGTCAGGATCTGTGGCCACCACTTTGACCACCAGCTGTCCTGGGGGACTGTTCTCAGGCACCCGCACCTCGTAGACCTCCTGTCCAAAGACCGGCGTGTTGTCATTGGCATCCAGCACCACGATGCGCACCCGAGCTGTTCCCGACCTGGGTGGAGAGCCCCCGTCGGTGGCCGTCAGCAGTAAATTCAGCTCCCGCTGCTCTTCCCGGTCCAGATGACGCTCGAGCACGAGTTCCACGTATTTTTTCCCATCTTTCTTTGTCCCGAGAGAGAGGGAGAAATGCGGATTGGCCTCCAGGGTGTAGTTCTGCAAACCATTAATGCCCACGTCACGGTCATGGGCGCTTTGCAGAATGAAACGAGACCCGGGAAGTGTCGTTTCGGGAATCTCTAAAACCATCTCTTTCGCCGGGAACACGGGGGAATTGTCATTCACGTCACGAACCTCCACCTCCCCTCGCATCAGCTGCAACGGATTCTCAAGGAAGATCTTAAAATGCAGCGTGCAGGTAGCGCTCTGCGGGCAGATCTCCTCCCGGTCCAGAGACTCCTTTAC
The DNA here is from genome assembly GCF_036169615.1 of Heliangelus exortis. Lineage (NCBI taxonomy): Eukaryota > Metazoa > Chordata > Aves > Apodiformes > Trochilidae > Heliangelus > Heliangelus exortis. The sequence continues at coordinate 15,806,780 of NC_092436.1, read as the reverse complement.
TGTCAGGACGCCGGTGCTCGGATCGAGCCGGAAAAGCTGCTCGTTCCCCTCGGACACAACGCGGGCCTTGCGAGCCGACAGCTGGCTCGGAGCCACCCCCAGCTCCTCTGCAATGTTGCCCACAAACGAGTCCCTCTCCATTTCCTCCGCCACAGAATACCGCAGGCTTTCGGCCCCGCTCCGCCACACGCAAACGCACACAAGAAACAAGATCACTTGCCTCTGCCTGCCTCCGCTCCGTCTCCCACACGCCAGCAGCCTCCAGAAAAGCCATCCACCGTCCTGCGGGGCTCCCACCATTCTTCAGCGGCCTCCGAGCCAGAGCGCTCTTGCTCAGCAATCCCGCGGGCGGGGGGCTCAAACCTCCCGACCAGCCCCTTCTGTGCCCCTGCCTCCTTCCCCACCAGCTCACAAACCTGGTTTTCTGTTTTTTTTTTCCTGTCTCCCGGTGACTGCAAACGCGGTGCTGGGAGAGGAACCTTCCGCTCCGTGGCCAACACCCCCACCCAGTGTCGCAAGTGGGAATTGTTCCTCTGGCTTTGTACAGCGCTCTTTTTTGGGAGTTTGCTGCTTCAATCTGCGCTCTCCGTGCAAAAGCCAAGACAAAAAGGCTCGTGGGAATTTTCTCTGTCCTCCCCCCACACAAAGGGCTCTCTTGGCATCACTTCCCAGCTCGCAACTCTTCACTCACAGCTCTTGGGTTTCCCCTGCGTGGTGTCGGTTCTGTAACTTGCACAGGGTGCAGCACAAGATGTTTCTTACCTTGGTTACTTGTCAGTCAGCACAGGAGAGTTAAGATGTGCCGAGGGGCAGAGAAGCTTTTGAACATGAGAGCTGGTGCCAGAGAGCAGACTGGGAAAGGCTTTGGAAGAAAAATAGTCCCACATACCCTTGATCTCCATGGCTCCAGGGTGTTAAGGACACAGAATCCTAATGATGTGTGTGTGACATTGTGTAATCACACCAAAGGACTTAGGACACAAAATCTTGTCTGTGCATAAAGCGTTTACCTCCTTTCATTGACTGGGGGATCCTCCCCTGCTGCCTGGTGACCCTTGAACTCACCATCACTTTTGCCACTCTGTAACACATTTCTGGGAGATATCCCCAGCCCCTGTGGGAACATCCACCTGCTTCAACCTGGTTCCATGTTTGGGGGTTTAGAGTCCCTGCCCATGGAAGAGCTTTGCAACAAGATGATCCTTAAGGTCCTTTCTAACCCAAACTATCCAATATTTCTGCAGTCCTTTCCCCTCTCTGATGTCACCACACAGGCATGGAAATACTTACTGCACTCACAAGTCAAACCTGAACAACTGAAGCACTCTGCAGAAAACTGAGATAATATTACAGAGCCCTCTCCATCAGAAAAATGAAACAAAAACAAATGCAGAAAATAAGATCCAAGAAAAACTTATCTGCCAGACTTGCTTCTACTTCTCAGCCTTTCCCTTGATATTAGGAACCAGCAGCACTCTCACAATCATACAGCAAGTCTCAGTGTCATCAGACAGCAACACAGTCCTCCTCTTCCATCCATATCACACCTGCAAATTACCTACAGGAATCAAGCACTGCCCAGGAGGGCAGTGGGTTTCCTCCCTCACAGAGAAGCCTTGTGCCCCTTGCTACTACTTTTTAGGTGGGTGTTTGCTCTCTGTTCTCTTTTCCCCATGAGGACATCAGCCAGGGAGGACAGACACACTTGTCTTTCTCCTCACTCCCTGAGGGGTCAGCCAAGGGTTCTCATCAGAACTGACATTTAGCTCCATCCCCTGGTTTCCTGCACAAGCTGCTCCTGCAGCTCTGGGCCCTGTGTCTTCAGGGAGGAGAGCTCTGGCCTGCAAAGAGCAGAGAGTGGAGGCTGTCACTGGGAGGTAAGCAGGCACCAGAGAGAACTGCAGAGGACATGTCTTACACCACTGTCTGTGTGACACCATCCTTCTGCACCCAGAGCCCAAGAGGAGGTTGGACCCTGCAGTGTCTCTCTGACCTGGATGGGGACATTTTAATCTAGAGATATTTCTCCACTACGAACACCAATAAGGCACCAGAGCAGGTCTGTTAGAAGTCTAAGAGGACAATTTCATAAGGTGAGATCCCAAAATAAAAGCACTTTCTCACAAATGGTAAATGCAGTTTCATGGTGAGGTCTTGAGGTTGGTCCTTGTCTCCCCTGAGGCTACTGGGGCTCTGAGAATCTGCAGTCAAGTAAGTCCAAGTCATTGGTGGTTATGAAACAGAAATCTGTTTAGGGCTCTCCAAGATGGTCTGAAGTGCCAGAAGGATCCCTAGAAAATTCTCATGTTAGAGGGGAGTCTGAGAATAATTGGGTGGAGAGGTAGGAGAGAAGGAGCTGATTCAATCCTCACCTCTTGTCACCCCCACACTCCTGGGACAGCTGGAGGTTCAGGAGCACCTTAGACATGACTCACTTGAAGTTCAGAGCATCAGTGAGAAGAGAGGTGCTGCTTGTTTGCAGCAGCAGCCCTCAGGTTCATGAAATGGCTGGAAGGTCATAGAATCACATCATGGCTTGGGTTGGAAGGGACCTTAAGGATGAGAGAATCACAGAATCATTCAGGACAAACAGAGCACTAAGATCATCAGGTCCAACTGTCACCACAACACCACCAGGACCTCTAAACCATGTCCTGAACTGCAACTTCTACACATTTGTTGAACACCTCTGGGCATGGTGACTCCACCCTCACCATGGACAGCCTGTTCCTATGATTGAACACTCCTTTAGTAAAGACATTCTTTCCTAATTTCCAATCTAAACTTCCCTTGATGCAACTTGAGGCCATCCTATTGCTGGTTACATGGGAAAAGAGACCAACACCTCCTTTTAGGGACCTGTAGGGAGTGAGAAACTCCCTCAGGCTCTTCCAGACCAAACAATCCAGGTTCCCTCGGCCACTCACAAGACTTGTGCAGCAGAGCCTTCCCCAGCTCCCTTGCCCTTCTCTGGACACAACCCAAAACCTCAATGTTCTTCTTGGAGTGAGAGGCCTAAATAACACAGGATCTGAAGAGAGACCTCACCAGAGCCAAGTACAGGGCCATGATCCTTTCCCTTCTCCTGCAGGCCTAAGTATTTCTGATAGAAACCAGCATTCTCTTGGCCTTTTTGGACACCTGGGTACATCCTGTCTGTTGTCACCCAACACCCCCAGGGCCTTTTCTGCTGGGCATCTTTCCAGCCACTCCTGCCCAGGCCTGCAGACTGACTTGGGGTTCCTGGGACTGAAGTGCAGGACCTGACACTTGGACTTCTTAAACCTCATACAACTGACCTCGGCCCATTGACCCAGCAAGTCCACATCCCTCTGCAGAGCCCTCCTACCTCTGAGCAAATCAAAACCCCCTCCAAACTCAGGATCATCTGCCAGCTTCCTGACAGTGCACCCAATCCCCTCATCCAGATCCTTGATCAAGATGTTAAACAAGCCTGGCCCCAACACTGAGCCTCTTCCTTCCAGCCACACCTGCCAGGAACATCCTACACTGCTTCCTCTCTACTGTTTTGCTTCCAGCAGAAGTTCAGTAACTGGAAGTCCCCCATGAAAACAAGGATAAGAAATTGAGAGACTTCTGCCAGACACTTGCAGAATGCTTCATCTGCCTCTTCCTCCTGGGCAGGGGTGATCTATAAAGACTGCCAAGAGGATATCAGCCTCGTTGGCCTTCACCCTCATCCTCACCCATAAGCACTCGATATTAACACCACATTCACTCAGCTCCATACAATCAACACTCCCTAACACACACAGACACCCCACCATCTTTTCTTGCCTGACTTTTCTCAAGAGCTTAGAACCATCCACTGCAGCATTTTGGTTGTCAGAGTCATTCCAACACATTTCTGTGATGGTCACTAAGTCACAGATATCCTGCTGCACAAGAGCTTTCAGCTCCTCTTTCTTGTCCATGCTGAATACATTGGTGCAGACGCACTTGAGTCCAGGCTAAATGTTTCATCTGTAATATTGCCAAACCACCCCAAGGCTCATCTCTAGAGAGCCTCTTTTATCTCCTTCATAACTAATATGAATCCCACTTGATGAGCTGCACCACCTCAGGAGTGAAGACTATTTTCACCCTTCTGAGGTGGCTGGAACTCATACCAGCAAACCTAGGCACTGTATACGCTATAATTATATAAAAAAAACATAACATAAAAGAAAAAACAACACCAATAAACAGAAATGAAATTCCACCAATGGCACCAGTCAGTCTCTTCACTGCCAAATTCCATATCCAATAGTGGGTAGCTATAAGATCCTGGCAGCAGACAAGGGAGATGGAATTTCCAAGTAGAGTTTTTAAACCAGGCATCAGGGAGGCAAACACTTCCCCACGGGCATGAGCCCTTATAGAAAGACCCTATCTAGTTTACTTGCAGGATGCAATCAGGTACTGGTAGGTTCCATAAGGTCTCCCTAGAGCATTTTCTTCTCAACACTTCAACAAACACCTACTACTCATGCTCCAGATCATCAGATCATCGTTAATTAATACCTCACCATCACCTTCCTCCTCATGAGTTCCCTCTGTGTTTCCCTGCCCAGAGATGCTCGAGGCCTCGGATCATTCTTCCTGATGACCCCACCCCCATTACCACAACGCTCATTACAAGCTTCCCCCCCCCAGAGCCATCAGCTCGTCACAGACAGGTTGCCTCACCTGGGCAGCCCAGTCGCCTTCTTCGCCGAGGTTGGTCGCCTCCTGCGAGCACACGGAGCTGCGCTGCTCGCCCGGGCCCGGGGGTAGCCCGGCGGGGAAGCAGGGCAAGAGCGGCCTGAGGAAGCGGAACTCGCTGTTGACGGTGCCGCCGGCGAAGCAGATGTCGTAGACGTAGCTGCGGGGCAGGGAGCCCGCCGTGCTCTCCGGCACAGCCGCGGGGAACGTGGGCAAGCTCTCGGCCCGCGCCCCACGCACCTTCGCCACCACCGCCGCCACGGCGGTGGCCACCAACAGCGCCGACACGCAGGCCAGCGAGGCGATCAGGTAGAGGGTCAGCGGCCCCTCCGACTCCGACCCCGACCCCGCCGCCGCCGCCTCCGCCGCCGCCGCCTCGTCCTCGCCGCCCCGCCAATGCGCGTCGGAGAAGCCGTCCACCAGGGCGATGCCCAGCGTGGCGGTGGCCGAGCGCGGCGGCTGCCCGCGGTCTCGCACCAGCACCACCAGCCTCTGCCGGGACGCGTCCCTCTCCGACACGGCCCGCGCCGTCCGCACCTCGCCGCTGTGCAGCCCCACGCGGAACAGACCCGGCTCCGTCGCCTTCCACACCTCGTACGACAGCCACGCGTTCTGACCCGCGTCCGCGTCCACCGCCACCACCTTGGCCACCAGGTAGCCCGACGGAGACCCGCGCGGCACCACCTCGCCCCACCGCAGCCTGCTCTCCGACGACGGGTGCAGCACCACCGGCGCGTTGTCGTTCTCGTCCCGCACCACCACGCGCACCACCGCCCGCGCGCTCAGCGACGGAGAGCCCCCGTCGGCAGCCACCACCGACACCTCCAAGGCGCGCACCTCCTCGTAGTCCAGCGCCCGCACCACGTAAACCTCCCCGCTCGCCGAGTTCACCGACACGCGCGGACGCTCCTCGCCCTCCTCGCGCAACACCGCGTACGTCACGCGCGCGTTGCTCCCCGCGTCCGCGTCCCTCGCCGACACGCTCCCCACGCGCACCATCGGGCTGTTGTTCTCCACCACCCACAGCGTGTAAACCTCCCGGCTGAACTCGGGCGCGTTGTCGTTCACGTCCGAGATCTGCACCCAGATCACTTCCCGAGAGCTCAGCCGCCTCCTGCCCCAGTCCCGGGCCCTCACGCTGATGTTATACTCCGCCCTCCTCTCCCTGTCCAGCGCCCCCGTTGTTCGCACCTCGTACTCGTTGGCAAACGTGGCCGTCAGGCTGAAGGGCGAGTCCCCGTCGATCCAGCACTCCGTCCTCCCGTTCTCGCCGGAGTCGCGGTCCCGCACGCTCAACAGGGCCACCACGCTGCGGGGCGGCGCGTCCTCGGGGATCGAGGCGCTGACGGACGTCAGCGCTATCTCCGGGGCGTTGTCATTCACGTCCAGCACCTCCACCTGCACTTTGCAATGTGCAGACAGACCCCCGCCGTCTGTGGCTGTCACCACCATCTCGTGGCTTTTCGCGTCCTCGAAGTCCAGGTTGCCTGCGATCCGAATCTCTCCGGTTTCGGGGTTCAGCTCGAAGAGCTGCCGAGTTTTTTCGGGTGTCTGGGTGAAGGCGTAAAGCACCTTCCCATTGGACCCTTCATCAGGATCTAGGGCAACCACTTTCACAAGCAGCTGTCCCGGGGGACTGTTCTCCGACACCCGCACCTCGTAGAGATCGCGGCTGAAACTCGGAATGTTGTCATTGGCATCCAGCACCACGACGCGGACCCGAGCCGTGCCCGACCTGGGTGGAGAGCCCCCGTCGGTGGCCGTCAGCAGTAAATTCAGCTCTCGCTGCTCTTCCCGGTCCAGATAACGCTCCAGCACGAGCTCTGCATACTTTACTCCGTCTTTCTTTGTTCCGAGAGCGAGGGAGAAATGCGGATTGGCCTCAAGGCTGTAGTTCTGCAAACCATTAATGCCCACGTCACGGTCATGGGCGCTCTCCAGAGGGAAACGCGACTCGGGTGGTGTCGTTTCTGCAATCTTTAAAACCATCTCCTTCACCGGGAACACGGGGGAATTGTCGTTCACGTCACGAACCTCCACCTCCCCTCGCATCAGCTGCAACGGATTCTCAAGGAAGATCTTAAAATGCAGCGTGCAGGTAGCGCTCTGCGGGCAGATCTCCTCCCGGTCCAGAGACTCCTTCACTGTCAGGACGCCGGTGCTCGGCTCGAGCCGGAAAAGCTGCTCGTTCCCCTCGGACACAACGCGGGCCTTGCGAGCCGACAGCTGGCTCGGAGCCACCCCCAGCTCCTCTGCAATGTTGCCCACAAACGAGTCCCTCTCCATTTCCTCCGCCACAGAATACCGCAGGCTTTCGGCCCCGCTCCGCCACACGCAAACGCACACAAGAAACAAGATCACTTGCCTCTGCCTGCCTCCGCTCCGTCTCCCACACGCCAGCAGCCTCCAGAAAAGCCATCCACCGTCCTGCGGGGCTCCCACCATTCTTCAGCGGCCTCCGAGACAGAGCGCTCTTGCTCAGCAATCCCGCGGGCGGGGGGCTCAAACCTCCCGGCGAGCCCGTTCTGTGCCCCTGCCTCCTTCCCTACCAGCTCACAAACCTGGTTTTCTTTTTTTTTTTCCTGTCTCCCGGTGACTGCAAACGCGGTGCTGGGAGAGGAACCTTCCGCTCCGCGGCCAACACCCCCACCCAGTGTCGCAAGTGGGAATTGTTCCTCTGCCTTACTCTCTACAGCGCTGCTGTTTTCGAGTTTGCTGCTTCAATCTGCGCTCTCTATGCAAAAGCTCAGACTAAAAGGACCTTTGAATATTTCTCTATTCTCCCCCAATACTCAGGGCTACTCTCTCATCACTTCCTAGCTCGCCACCCGAATTTTTCACAAAGAGCTGTGGGTTTTCCTCTGTGTTTTGTCAGCATCTCACGTTCTCTTACTTCCGCGGAATTTATCTTTGCATTTTTCTTCTCTTCACCATTTCTTAAACAGCACAGGACGAGTAATAAGTGGGGCCGGTCTGAGAACAGACGCTATGGAGAGGTGGCGCCAAAGAGCAGAGAGAGAAAGGCGCGGGAGGATAAATATCTCATAATCCCAGCTCAGCATAACACTACAGTGATAAGGACACATCGTCCTAAGGCTGATTTCCTCACACTGTGTATCACACCTCGCCCAAAGGACACATGGCTCTCGGCTGTTCTCTGCAAAAAGAGTTTCTCTTGTTTAACTGACTGGAGGATCCTCCCCTGTCGCCTCTATACAAATAAACAGGTCCTGCCCATGGAAGAGCACTGAAACGATGTGATCTCTTACGGTCCTTGCCAAACAAAGTCATTCCATTATTTAAGAGTCCTTTTCCCTCTCCACAGAAAAACTTTGGAGGTCGCTTCACTGAGAAATCAGACCTGAACAACTAAAGCTGTGTAAGAAGATGCAGCTAAAAACCACTCAGTATCAAAGATTTACCACTCAGTATCATGATTTAAAACCCCAGATGTACAAATGTCAAGGAGCAAGAGCTAACAGAGATAATAGCCAAGGCCAGGGATGTAATGACACTAATTGGCAGGGCATTAAATGAACCCTTCACCTGTAAGCTGCAATAGGCAAGGCCAGAAATTTTGCTACATACATAGTGAAAAATGGCCTAGACAAGTGAATTTTGAGATATCGTACTCCCCAAGGAATACCCAAGTAGGTTTTCTTGTTTCCTCTCATCAGACATTTGGCTCTTGAAAATGTGTGGGCAAAACAGCACAGACTACACTAAAGATCAACAATTATTATGAAAGGAAAAGGAACAAGAAAGCTTCTCCATGACCTCCACTCTTCAGTGTCTATAGTGTAATGCAAAAGTTTTAGACTACTACACTGGAAAACCAATAACAGCACTGTAAATGCTATACTATGTTGGACACAAACCCCCAGAGATGTAAGATTTAAATTTACTGTATGAAAAACATAAGAACAAATTGCTCAAAGCACACACTTTGCAGTAGGGACAACGTGTAACCTCCTGCTCAAAGAAGCAAAGGGTGTCAACATCAGGCATTCCAAACTGAATCAGCTTCTGCTTCTTTTCAAGGAGTCACTGTGCAAGCTTCATTTTGCTTAATACCTGCTTGGCCCGGTACTGAACACTCTGCAGAAAGTTGTGACTGTATTGCAGAATCCTCTCCATCAGGAAAACAAAACAAAGCAAAAACAGATGCAGAGAAAGTAATGCAGCAAACAAATATCTTGAAGAACTGCTCCCAGTATTCAAGTTTTCCCTCGATATTTGAAAGCAGTAGCACTCTCACACTCACACAAACATCCTGAACTGTTGCTTCTCTACTGTTTTATCTCCCACACCTGCCAGGAACATCCTACACTGTTTCCTCTCTACCGTTTTACTTCCAGCAGAACTGCAGTAACTGGAAGTCCCCCATGAAAAGAAGGATAAGACATTGAGAGACTTCTGCCAGGCACTTGCAGAATGCTTCATCTGCCTCTTCATCCTGGGACAGAGGTTGGAGAATGTCTATGCAAACTCCGGAGAGCGTATCTGCCTTCTCGCCTTCACCCTCATCCTCACCCATAAGCACTTGATATTAACACCACATTCACTCAGCTCCATACACTCAACACTCCCTAACACACACAGACACCGCACCACGTTTTCTTCCTTGGCATTTCTCAAGAGCTTAGAACCATCCATGGCAGCATTCTGGTCACCAGAGGCATGCCACCACGTTCTCTCATGGTGACTGAGTAACAGATAACCTACAACACAGTGGATCTCAGCTCCCCCTCTTTCTTATCCATAGTGAATATTTAGGTGTCGATGCACTTGTGCCTAGGAAAAAGGTTTCATCTGCAATATTACCAAACCATGCCAAGGCTGATCTCTAGCAAACCTCTTTTATCTCGTTCAAAACAAATATAAATCACACCTGATGAGCTGCAACACCTCATCAGTGAAAACACTTTTCACTCTTCTGACTTGGCCAGAATGCTTCCCAGCAGACAAGGTGCAGCATAAATATTACAATTATTAAAAAAGAAAAACAAAGACACAAAGGATCCAAGCCTGGGATCAGTGTTGATTATTACCTCTCCACCACCACCCTACTCAACATGCTATTCCCTCCTCGTTTCCCCGCACGATTGCCACAGCCCCATCTCGGCGATCCCCCTCACCTGGGCAGCCCAGTCGCCTTCTCCGCCGAGGTTGGTCGCCTCCTGAGAGCACACGGAGCTGCGCTGCTCGCCCGGGCCCGGGGGCAGCCCGGCGGGGAAGCAGGGCAAGAGCGGCCTGAGGAAGCGGAACTCGCTGTTGACGGTGCCGCCGGCGAAGCAGATGTCGTAGACGTAGCTGCGGGGCAGGGAGCCCGCCGTGCTCTCCGGCACAGCCGCGGGGAACGTGGGCAAGCTCTCGGCCCGCGCCCCACGCACCTTCGCCACCACCGCCGCCACGGCGGTGGCCACCAACAGCGCCGACACGCAGGCCAGCGAGGCGATCAGGTAGAGGGTCAGCGGCCCCTCCGACTCCGACCCCGACCCCGCCGCCTCCGACTCCGCCGCCGCCGCCTCGTCCTCGCCGCCCCGCCAATGCGCGTCGGAGAAGCCGTCCACCAGGGCGATGCCCAGCGTGGCGGTGGCCGAGCGCGGCGGCTGCCCGCGGTCTCGCACCAGCACCACCAGCCTCTGCCGGGACGCGTCCCTCTCCGACACGGCCCGCGCCGTCCGCACCTCGCCGCTGTGCAGCCCCACGCGGAACAGACCCGGCTCCGTCGCCTTCCACACCTCGTACGACAGCCACGCGTTCTGACCCGCGTCCGCGTCCACCGCCACCACCTTGGCCACCAGGTAGCCCGACGGAGACCCGCGCGGCACCACCTCGCCCCACCGCAGCCTGCTCTCCGGCGACGGGTGCAGCACCACCGGCGCGTTGTCGTTCTCGTCCCGCACCACCACGCGCACCACCGCCCGCGCGCTCAGCGACGGAGAGCCCCCGTCGGCAGCCACCACCGACACCTCCAAGGCGCGCACCTCCTCGTAGTCCAGCGCCCGCACCACGTAAACCTCCCCGCTCGCCGAGTTCACCGACACGCGCGGACGCTCCTCGCCCTCCTCGCGCAACACCGCGTACGTCACGCGCGCGTTGCTCCCCGCGTCCGCGTCCCTCGCCGACACGCTCCCCACGCGCACCATCGGGCTGTTGTTCTCCACCACCCACAGCGTGTAAACCTCCCGGCTGAACTCGGGCGCGTTGTCGTTCACGTCCGAGATCTGCACCCGGATCACTTCCCGCGAGCTCAGCCGCCTCCTGCCCCAGTCCCGGGCCCTCACGCTGATGTTATACTCCGCCCTCCTCTCCCTGTCCAGCGCCCCCGTTGTTCGCACCTCGTACTCGTTGGCAAACGTGGCCGTCAGGCTGAAGGGCGAGTCCCCGTCGATCCAGCACTCCGTCCTCCCGTTCTCGCCGGAGTCGCGGTCCCGCACGCTCAACAGGGCCACCACGCTGCGGGGCGGCGCGTCCTCGGGGATCGAGGCGCTGACGGACGTCAGCGCTATCTCCGGGGCGTTGTCATTCACATCCAGCACCTCCACCTGCACTTTGCAGTGCGCAGACAGACCCCCGCCGTCGGTGGCTGTCACCGTCATCTCGTGGCTTTTCATGTCCTCGAAGTCCAGGTTGCCCGCCACACGAATCTCTCCAGTTTCAGGGTTCAGCTCGAAGAGCTGCCGAGTTTTTTCTGCTGTCTTGGTGAAGGCATAAAGCACCTTTCCGTTGGACCCTTCGTCAGGATCCGCGGCTACCACTCTGACCACCAGCTGTCCCAGGGGACTGTTTTCGGACACCCGTACTTCATATATATCCTGATCGAATTTCGGGTTGTTGTCATTGGCATCCAGCACCACGATGCGGATCCGAGCCGTTCCCGACCTGGGTGGAGAGCCCCCGTCGGTGGCCGTCAGCAATAAATTCAGCTCTCGCTGCTCTTCTCGGTCCAGATGACGCTCCAGCACGAGCTCTGCGTATTTTGCTCCGTCTTTCCCTTTTCCGAGAGAGAGGGAGAAATGCGGATTGGCCTCCAGGCTGTAGTTCTGCAAACCATTAATGCCCACGTCCTCGTCTCGGGCGTTTTCTAGAGGGAAATGAGACCCGAGAAGTGTCGTTTCGGGAATCTTTAAAACCATCTCCTTCACCGGGAACACGGGGGAATTGTCATTCACGTCACGAACCTCCACCTCCCCTCGCATCAGCTGCAACGGATTCTCAAGGAAGATCTTAAAATGCAGCGTGCAGGTAGCGCTCTGCGGGCAGATCTCCTCCCGGTCCAGAGACTCCTTTACTGTCAGGACGCCGGTGCTCGGCTCGAGCCGGAAAAGCTGCTCGTTCCCCTCGGACACAACGCGGGCCTTGCGAGCCGACAGCTGGCTCGGAGCCACCCCCAGCTCCTCTGCAATGTTGCCCACAAACGAGTCCCTCTCCATTTCCTCCGCCACAGAATACCGCAGGCTTTCGGCCCCGCTCCGCCACACGCAAACGCACACAAGAAACAAGATCACTTGCCTCTGCCTGCCTCCGCTCCGTCTCCCACACGCCAGCAGCCTCCAGAAAAGCCATCCACCGTCCTGCGGGGCTCCCACCATTCTTCAGCGGCCTCCGAGACAGAGCGCTCTTGCTCAGCAATCCCGCGGGCGGGGGGCTCAAACCTCCCGGCGAGCCCCTTCTGTGCCCCTGCCTCCTTCCCCACCAGCTCACAAACCTGGTTTTCTTTTTTTTTTCCTGTCTCCCGGTGACTGCAAACGCGGTGCTGGGAGAGGAACCTTCCGCTCCGCGGCCAACACCCCCACCCAGTGTCGCAAGTGGGAATTGTTCCTCTGCCTTACTTTCTACAGCGCTGCTGCTTTGGCTTTGGAGTTTGCTGCTTCAATCTGCGCTCTCTATGCAAAAGCTCAGACTAAAAGGACCTTTGAATATTTCTCTATTCTCCCCCAATACTCAAGGATACTCTCTCATCACTTCCTAGCTCGCCACCCGAATTTTTCCACAAAGAGCTGTGGGTTTTCCTCTGTGTTTTGTCAGCATTTCACGTTCTCTTACTTCCACGGAATTTATCTTTGCATTTTTCTTCTCTTCACCATTTCTTAAACAGCACAGGACGAGTAATAAGTGGGGCCGGTCTGAGAACAGACGCTATGGAGAGGTGGTGCCCAAGAGCGGAGAGAGAAAGGCGCGGGAGGATAAATATCTCATAATCCCAGCTCAGCATAACACTACAGTGATAAGGACACATCGTCCTAAGGCTGATTTCCTCACACTGTGTATCACACCTCGCCCAAAGGACACATGGCTCTCGGCTGTTCTCTGCAAAAAGAGTTTCTCTTGTTTAACTGACTGGAGGATCCTCCCCTGACGCCTCTATACAAATAAACAGGTCCTGCCCATGGAAGAGCACTGAAACGATGTGATCTCTTACGGTCCTTGCCAAACAAAGTCATTCCATTATTTAAGAGTCCTTTTCCCTCTCCACAGAAAAACTTTGGAGGTCGCTTCACTGAGAAATCAGACCTGAACAACTAAAGCTGTGTAAGAAGACGCAGCTAAAAACCACTCAGTATCAAAGAGGAGAGGTCATGATTTAAAACCCCAGATGTACAAATGTCAAGGAGCAAGAGCTAACAGAGATAATAGCCAAGGCCAGGGATGTAATGACACTAATTGGCAGGGCATTAAATGAACCCTTCACCTGTAAGCTGCAATAGGCAGAAATTTTGCTACATACATAGTGAAAAATGGCCTAGACAAGTGAATTTTGAGATATCGTACTCCCCAAGGAATACCCAAGTAGGTTTTCTTGTTTCCTCTCAACAGACATTTGGCTCTTGAAAATGTGTGGGCAAAACAGCACAGACTACACTAAAGATCAACAATTATTATGAAAGGAAAAGGAACAAGAAAGCTTCTCCATGACCTCCACTCTTCAGTGTCTATAGTGTAATGCAAAAGTTTTAGACTACTACACTGGAAAACCAATAACAGCACTGTAAATGCCTTACTATGTTGGACACAAACCCCCAGAGATGTAAGACTTAAATTTACTGTATGAAAAACATAAGAATAAATTGCTCAAAGCACACACTTTGCAGTAGGGACAACGTGTAACCTCCTGCTCAAAGAAGCAAAGGGTGTCAACATCAGGCATTCCAAACTGAATCAGCTTCTGCTTCTTTTCAAGGAGTCACTGTGCAAGCTTCATTTTGCTTAATACCTGCTTGGCCCGGTACTGAACACTCTGCAGAAAGTTGTGACTGTATTGCAGAATCCTCTCCATCAGGAAAACAAAACAAAGCAAAAACAGATGCAGAGAAAGTAATGCAGCAAACAAATATCTTGAAGAACTGCTCCCAGTATTCAAGTTTTCCCTCGATATTTGAAAGCAATAGCACTCTCACACTCACACAAACATCCTGAACTGTTGCTTCTCTACTGTTTTATCTCCCACACCTGCCAGGAACATCCTACACTGCTTCCTCTCTACTGTTTTACTTCCAGCAGAACTGCAGTAACTGGAAGTCCCCCATGAAAACAAGGATAAGCAATTGAGAGACTTCTGCCAGGTACTTGCAGAATGCTTCATCTGCCTCTTCATCCTGGGACAGGGGTTGGAGAATGTCTATGCAAACTCCGGAGAGCGTATCTGCCTTCTCGCCTTCACCCTCATCCTCACCCATAAGCACTTGATATTAACACCACATTCACTCAGCTCCATACACTCAACACTCCCTAACACACACAGACACCCCACCACGCTTTCTTCCTTGGCATTTCTCAAGAGCTTAGAACCATCCATGGCAGCATTCTGGTCACCAGAGGCATGCCACCACGTTTCTCTCATGGTGACTGAGTAACAGATAACCTACAACACAGTGGATCTCAGCTCCTCCTCTTTCTTATCCATAGTGAATATTTAGGTAACGATGCACTTGTGCCTAGGAAAAAGGTTTCATCTGCAATATTACCAAACCATGCCAAGGCTGATCTCTAGCAAACCTCTTTTATCTCCTTCAAAACAAATATAAATCACACCTGATGAGCTGCAACACCTCATCAGTGAAAACTATTTTCACACTTCTGACTTGGCCAGAATGCTTCCCAGCAGACAAGGTGCAGCATAAATATTACAATTATTAAAAAAGAAAAACAAAGACACAAAGGTTCCAAGCCTCAGATCACCATTGATTATTGCCTATCCACCAAAACACCCTCCCCATGCTATTCCCTCCTCGTTTCCACGCACGATTGCCATAGCCCCATCTCGGCGATCCCCCTCACCTGGGCAGCCCAGTCGCCTTCTTCGCCGAGGTTGGTCGCCTCCTGCGAGCACACGGAGCTGCGCTGCTCGCCCGGGCCCGGGGGCAGCCCGGCGGGGAAGCAGGGCAAGAGCGGCCTGAGGAAGCGGAACTCGCTGTTGACGGTGCCGCCGGCGAAGCAGATGTCGTAGACGTAGCTGCGGGGCAGGGAGCCCGCCGTGCTCTCCGGCACAGCCGCGGGGAACGTGGGCAAGCTCTCGGCCCGCGCCCCACGCACCTTCGCCACCACCGCCGCCACGGCGGTGGCCACCAACAGCGCCGACACGCAGGCCAGCGAGGCGATCAGGTAGAGGGTCAGCGGCCCCTCCGACTCCGACCCCGCCGCCTCCGCCTCCGCCGCCGCCGCCTCGTCCTCGCCGCCCCGCCAATGCGCGTCGGAGAAGCCGTCCACCAGGGCGATGCCCAGCGTGGCGGTGGCCGAGCGCGGCGGCTGCCCGCGGTCTCGCACCAGCACCACCAGCCTCTGCCGGGACGCGTCCCTCTCCGACACGGCCCGCGCCGTCCGCACCTCGCCGCTGTGCAGCCCCACGCGGAACAGACCCGGCTCCGTCGCCTTCCACACCTCGTACGACAGCCACGCGTTCTGACCCGCGTCCGCGTCCACCGCCACCACCTTGGCCACCAGGTAGCCCGACGGAGACCCGCGCGGCACCACCTCGCCCCACCGCAGCCTGCTCTCCGACGACGGGTGCAGCACCACCGGCGCGTTGTCGTTCTCGTCCCGCACCACCACGCGCACCACCGCCCGCGCGCTCAGCGACGGAGAGCCCCCGTCGGCAGCCACCACCGACACCTCCAAGGCGCGCACCTCCTCGTAGTCCAGCGCCCGCACCACGTAAACCTCCCCGCTCGCCGAGTTCACCGACACGCGCGGACGCTCCTCGCCCTCCTCGCGCAACACCGCGTACGTCACGCGCGCGTTGCTCCCCGCGTCCGCGTCCCTCGCCGACACGCTCCCCACGCGCACCATCGGGCTGTTGTTCTCCACCACCCACAGCGTGTAAACCTCCCGGCTGAACTCGGGCGCGTTGTCGTTCACGTCCGAGATCTGCACCCAGATCACTTCCCGCGAGCTCAGCCGCCTCCTGCCCCAGTCCCGGGCCCTCACGCTGATGTTATACTCCGCCCTCCTCTCCCTGTCCAGCGCCCCCGTTGTTCGCACCTCGTACTCGTTGGCAAACGTGGCCGTCAGGCTGAAGGGCGAGTCCCCGTCGATCCAGCACTCCGTCCTCCCGTTCTCGCCGGAGTCGCGGTCCCGCACGCTCAACAGGGCCACCACGCTGCGGGGCGGCGCGTCCTCGGGGATCGAGGCGCTGACGGACGTCAGCGCTATCTCCGGGGCGTTGTCATTCACGTCCAGCACCTCCACCTGCACTTTGCAATGCGCAGACAGACCCCCGCCGTCTGTGGCTGTCACCACCATCTCGTGGCTTTTCGCTTCCTCGAAGTCCAGGTTGCCTGCGATCCGAATCTCTCCGGTTTCGGGGTTCAGCTCGAAGAGCTTCTGAGCTTCCACAGATATCTGGGTGAAGGCGTAAAGCACCTTCCCATAGGACCCTTCGTCAGGATCCGCGGCTACCACTCTGACCAGCAGCTGTCCCGGGGGACTGTTCTCAGCCACTCGCACCTCGTAGAGTTCTCGGTCGAATTTCGGAATGTTGTCATTGGCATCCAGCACCACGATGCGGACCCGAGCCGTGCCCGACCTGGGTGGGGAGCCCCCGTCGGTGGCCGTCAGCAGTAAATTCAGCTCTCGCTGCTCTTCCCGGTCCAGATAACGCTCGAGCACGAGCTCTGCGTATTTTGCTCCGTCTTTCCCTTTTCCGAGAGAGAGGGAGAAATGCGGATTGGCCTCCAGGCTGTAGTTCTGCAAACCATTGATGCCCACGTCCTTATCTTGGGCGCTTTGCAGAGGAAAATGGGACCCGGGAGGTGTCGTTTCGGGAATCTTTAAAACCATCTCCTTCACCGGGAACACGGGGGAATTGTCGTTCACGTCACGAACCTCCACCTCCCCTCGCATCAGCTGCAACGGATTCTCAAGGAAGATCTTAAAATGCAGCGTGCAGGTAGCGCTCTGCGGGCAGATCTCCTCCCGGTCCAGAGACTCCTTTACTGTCAGGACGCCGGTGCTCGGCTCGAGCCGGAAAAGCTGCTCGTTCCCCTCGGACACAACGCGGGCCTTGCGAGCCGACAGCTGGCTCGGAGCCACCCCCAGCTCCTCTGCAATGTTGCCCACAAACGAGTCCCTCTCCATTTCCTCCGCCACAGAATACCGCAGGCTTTCGGCCCCGCTCCGCCACACGCAAACGCACACAAGAAACAAGATCACTTGCCTCTGCCTGCCTCCGCTCCGTCTCCCACACGCCAGCAGCCTCCAGAAAAGCCATCCACCGTCCTGCGGGGCTCCCACCATTCTTCAGCGGCCTCCGAGACAGAGCGCTCTTGCTCAGCAATCCCGCGGGCGGGGGGCTCAAACCTCCCGACCAGCCCCTTCTATGCCCCTGCCTCCTTCCCCACCAGCTCACAAAGCTTTTTTTTTTTTTTTTTTCCTGTCTCCCGGTGACTGCAAACGCGGTGCTGGGAGAGGAACCTTCCGCTCCGCGGCCAACACCCCCACCCAGTGTCGCAACTGGGAATTGTTCCTCTGCCTTACTCTCTACAGCGCTGCTGCTTTGGCTTTTGCCTCTTGAACCTGTGTTCTTCGTGCCAAATCCAAGACGTAAAGGGCCGTGTAAACGTTCTCTCTTCCCCCAGTACAGAGCTCTGCTTTTGGCACGTCTTTTCATCTCTCAACCCGAATTCTTAATGCACAGCTCTTTTTTTTCCTGTGTTGTTTCGGCATTTCAAGTTCTGTCACTTCCACAGATTGCTTCGCGGGATGTTTTATCTCCACTCGTTAATCACTTAGTGGCAGTCAATAAGTGGGACAAGTCAGGGAAGCTCCCCTATGGAACATGAGAGCTGGTGCCAGAGAGATGACAGGCAAAGGCTCAGGAGAAATAAAAGCCCCAACCCCATCTCAGCATCACACTAGAATCACTATGATAATGAAACATCATCCTAATGCTTTTTTTTACCTTAGGCAACACACCTTGCCCAAAGAACACAGGACTATTTCTTTACTTTGATTTAATGTCCTGCCCTGATGCGTGCTGACCCTTGACACTTTCTGGAAAACGTCCCCAGTTGTACACAAACCTGCTGCAATTTTTTTTTTTTCATGTTTTGGAGGTATACAGTCCCATGCCCCTGGAAGGGGTTTAGAACAAGGTGATCTTTAAGTCCCTTTCAACCCAATCCATTCCATGATTTTGCAGTCCTTTCCCTTCCCTGCTGTTCCTCCACAGCCGTAGGAATACTTTAGAGGTCCTTGCACTCAGAAATCCAACTTGAACTCCTGTTTCTGTCTATGGACACACATCTGAAGTCTATTTAGTATCAGAGGCAAGAGGAAGTCACGAATTAAACCCCCAGGTACAGACACTAAGGAGCAGGAGATGATGGAAGCAAAGCCCCTGGATCTAATGACACCGATCAATGGGTGTCATTGCTAAAGGATCCATTCAAGTGCAAACTGCAGGAGATTCGCCCAGAAGCTTTGTTAACGATATGAGGGAAAAAGAGAATATTACTGCGGGTTACTATCAGAAAGTGTAGCAGAGGAACATGGAAAACAGGGGAGAAAACAAAATACAGCTTCCCCCCCCGTCCGAATAATTTTAATTCGGTTTTTTTCATAAACATAACCACTCTGTTTTCTTAAATGGGAAGTATCCCAACCTCCTTACCTCCTTTAACATCTCTCACTTGAGAATACTCACCAGGTGAAGCCTTAGAAATTCGATGATGTCTTCATCTATTTATTTATTTTTTAATAATACCTCCGTGACTTCGTGACTGTATCAGCAGGAGAAAGTAACAACGAGGGCTGACTTTAGGATTCCCCGCTATTTTAGCTCCTTGAGGATGGACTTTTCAGAACTGCATACTTTTTCTATGATTTCCTCTTACGGCCCTTTGACTTGCAAGCGTGCCAGCATCCTAAATCCTATCTTACATCAAAGCCTGCGTCAGCTTTCTCTTCTCTTCTCTTCTCTTCTCTTCTCTTCTCTTCTCTTCTCTTCTCTTCTCTTCTCTTCTCTTCTCTTCTCTTCTCTTCTCTTCTCTTCTCTTCTCTTCTCTCTTCTCTCTTCTCTCTTCTCTCTTCTCTTCTCTCTCCTCTTCCAAAGACATGTCCATCCCTCGAGTTTCCATCATTATCACTAACACAGAAGCTGGATTGAAAACCAACCACAGGCAAAGCACAGCAGCAAATCTGTTGGAAACATGGATTTTCTCCTCATCTGTGCCATGCAAAAAATAACAGGGACACCTGGGATTCGTTTGTTTGTGACCTTGCCCTTGTTCCCGCTCACCTCCCAAAGAACGTGTGGTTGCCTCTCCGTAACCTGATCCTCTACGCCATTATCCAGCAGGGAACAGAAGCTGGGAAGTGCTTCCATAGACATTTTCCACCCTGAGAACAGTAACCTGGCTATTCCCCCACCTCCTTTCAGAGGGGAAGTAGTGGCCTTCAGCTTCAGATGTTGAAGGGTGTAAGAGGAACGTTGATCCTGAATTCAGCTCTTGGTTATAGCAATAGCTTTGTAAACCAGAAGTTGCTGCTCTTTGATGGAAGCTCATATTCTTTCAGATTTTAGATGCTTTTCAGATTTAGAAAAACGTGAAGTATAGAGGGTCACTTACCGTGCACCACTGGGTAGGCAGCTAGTGCTGGTGTTTTCTGTCACATCACAACAATAACATTGACACAAGTGAGTGGTGAAAAGGAGTATGTGTTATTCCAGATGAAGGTACATTGTGGTTTAGAACAGACGAAGGACCCATAGCTATAAGAATGCAGTTTGCATAAATGTGTCAGAGAATTCTCTTATCTCTTTGAGCACATAGTGATACTGCAGGTTTCCTTGGTTTTGGGTTTACTGATGATGTATTTATCCTGCGAATGCAGCTTAAAATACTGAAAAAAAACAGTTCTTCTCTGTCTCAAAGCTAGAAAACATTTACAGCATATTCTGTTCAGTTCCTGGGGTATCTCCATCGTTTGGAACATGGTGCTTCTGAAAGAGGATTCTCCCCACACTTCCGCAGCATGAGCAATTTCAGTTTCCAAAATCCCCTTCTTGGTCTTCCATGTGGGAATTCAAATCCGCCGGGTGAAAGCTCAGAGGCCCCATGTTGGGTGTTGCTCCTCCCTGGATACAGGCTACTTCCCCACCCCTGAACATCCATCCCCAGCACACCCTGTGGATCGGATCCCTTGGGAGGAGCAGTTGCCAAGTTGCCCGCAGACCAAAGGACAGATACTTCCCCGACTCGCTCTGGTTTCCATGCCCGAGTGCAAAGAGGGAGCAGCGTTCCCGTCCTCATGGCAGGACCGGTTGTTTCTCTTCCCTCCAGCGTTCAGACAGCACCTCAATTCCCAGCTCTCCTGCGAAACTGCTGCCCTGAGCTCTCCGCTGGACGCAAACGTGAGAAAAGCCGGGAGAATTGTTCCCGGCGTTCCGACTCTCCCTGGAACATTTCCCAGTTGCTGTTCATTTTCCAAGAGATAATCCAGCCTCCTCTGTCTGCATTCACTCCAGTTAACGCTTTCCTCATCCATCTGTTAAATGTAAACTTTGCTTTCTCCTGGGATCCTTAAATCGGTGCTTACAAATCAAAGAGCTCCGCCCGAGTCACCCCATTCCTGCGGCGAAATCCTCCCATATCCCCCAGAGCTGGATCCGGGAGACCATCTCCCTCCTTCACATCCCTACTTTTGCCTTGCTCGCTTTTCCAGGCTCTTCTTGATGCAGCAGCACAACCCTTGGGAAGGCTTTGAACGGTGCAGCCGGGATATTTCAGCTGAGCTCCCAGATCGTGTCCGCCATGCAGCATCTGACTGCTGCTCACTGCTCTCTCGCTGCTCAGGAGCTGCTCCTCCCCTCCATCCCCCCTCCCAGGAGCACCAACTCACGCCCAGCACTGTCCAACAGCGGCACTGGGTGCCAAATGCAGGAACTGCACATGGGTGTCCACCCCCCACCCCCCGAGCATCAGCGCGCAGCCTCACCTCTTCCTTAGCTTCTGTTTATTGCTAGGAAAAAGGATGAAACATTTCCCACCTGAAGTCTTTGGCAAGTGAAAGCTCTTTCTTAGCCCTGAGACGTTTGATCTGGCACTCGTAATCCAGACAAGTAAGAAACGCCTAGAGGGAATCTTGCACAGACCTGTTAAATGTGCTTGACACGGATGGATGCTGTGGATATGGGCAGCAAGCATCGCTCATGTGTTGGGCACAGCATCCTCCAGAGGACAGAGAGACAATCGAGGCGTTTCCAAGCACAGGCTGATGAAATTTGGGATCTATCCTATCTCACAAGCAGATCTCTGACCCTTTTGTGTCCTCTCCTAGAATAAGCTGAAGTTAAGAACCAATTGAGTGTGTATAGCAGCACGAACCTCCCCTGCACAGAACCTCCCCTCTGTTCAGATGCAATGGATTTTCATCTAACATCTCAAAGAGAGTGTATTGCAGATCCCAGATCTCCAATTGGTCCAGCAATTCCTTTACTGCCAAGGATCCTGGTGCTCTGAGGCAGAAATGCTGCTCTTTCCTCTCAGACACAGCATTGGCCACATCTCCTCTGGCAGAAAGGGAACACTGCTCCCTAACATCAGCTTGTGCAGTTATCTGCCCTAAAATCCACCCTGCACACCTTCCAACTTCCAAGAATGAGGGGAAATTCCCTGCTTCAAAAATCTATGGATTTATGAAGGTATATCTATACCTTCTCAAAGACATTTTTCACTCTCCAGTCTCCAAGATAACGCTGGGCAAAAGATACCTGTCAAATGTGTATCCAGACCTTTTACATCCTACATCTTTTGAAGGCAACAAGTTGTTGCTCTCTTCTCTTGAGCCATGACAATCTCACTATTTGTCATTTGAAAATAAATCCTTTGCAACTTCAAAACTTTTCTACTGCCAATACCTTTTGAAGCCACAAAATTCTTCTCATCTTCTGAAACTTTGTGCTTAGTGGGATGATTTTTTTCCATCTTCAACTTTATTCCTAAGTCAAATACGCAGCAATTCTCTTGCTATAAACCCTAACCCCATATGTTTTGTGTCACAATGTCTCAAATGGCCCCCCCAAAAGATTTTAATTTCTAAGCTCTAGGTTGATTTATTTTGTGAGAGGAAATTTCATCGACTGCAATTTTTTTTTTCATGTGTTTCTTTCCAACTGCTGTATGATTCCTTCCAGTTTCTTGCAGTTTTGATTAAGAGGAGACAAATACAAATGCAAAATCACATGGCAGACAGTCAAGCAACACAAGTTTGT
This sequence comes from Heliangelus exortis, assembly GCF_036169615.1. Classification (NCBI taxonomy): domain Eukaryota; kingdom Metazoa; phylum Chordata; class Aves; order Apodiformes; family Trochilidae; genus Heliangelus; species Heliangelus exortis. The sequence goes on along the minus strand of NC_092436.1, from coordinate 15,784,360 downwards.
CAGGCAGTTCAAGTCTGCTGTGTGGATAGTCTTGGCATCCCTTGGATTTTTCATGAAGCAACAGGAGAAAATGATTATTTTCTCAGTGAGATTAGGAGAGCCTTAAAAAAGAGACTTCAGGGACAGAAGTGCCATGCAGGCATTTCAGGAACAAGGGCCAGAAGGTTCCAGCTTGAAGAAATGTTTCTACAGTTTGCTACCTGAAGATAGTGACTAGAAGTGGCTGAGGAATATAATAAAAAAGTGAGAAACAGCCAGGCTGTCTCTTGTTCTGAGCACAAAAATAGGGCATTTTCTCTTTAATGAAGAAAGGAAAGGATGTGGGGAGAGGTTGGCCTTGGGCAGATTAATTTTGGAATTCTAGCTGATCAACTGAGAGGGATTCAACTGAGAAGCAGGTTGGGAAGTGAAGAAGGGAAAAGGAGCTCAGGAGTGGGGAAAGCAATGGTTGGAGGAAGGAAAGTTGCTGTGCAAGAGGGGCCAGGACAAGCCAAGGATGAATCTGTTTGGTTGACAAGGCTGATCAAGGAGGGTAAAGACAGAGAAATACACCTGGGATTCATCCTGAAGGCAACTTAGGAGGAGCCTCCTGGTGTGGCATCTGTAAGAAAAGGATCAGAAAAGGGAAAAGGATCGAATTAGCCAGAGTTAAAAGGGTATGGGGCATTCTGGAGAAAAGCACAAAGGGCAAGAGGTGAATTTTGAAGTCAAAATAGCTGCATGGCTCACAAAGGAGAGAAAAATGGACATTAAAAAAAAGAAGAAACAGAACAGGCAGGAGAGAAAGGTAGGAGAAAGAAAAGCAGAGATACAATCCTTTAGGGTTTTGTCTTTTCCCCATTCTTTAGCCTTAGGACCTAAATATCCTCTTTTCCATCTTTCTCCCTAAGCATGTGTCTCTCTCCTCCTTGGAAGCAAGAAATCTATCAGAAGGTAACAGCAAAGCAAAGGGAACTCAAGTATCTCACCCAGTTAAACAGCATGAAGCATTCAGAAAAATCAAGCATCAGTGCCCAGTGGACTGTCCCCTGATGCCAGGCTCGACCCAGCTTCAAACAAAGTTTCCAATCCTGTCACCCTTGGATGGAATAAACATTTTTAGAAGGCAGAAACACCTAGAAGGGAGGTCAATGAAGAAAAGTGATCCAAGCACAACTTCATGGCCAGTGCAGTCACTGCCTGGAAGGCAAACAGAGCTTCTAAACTCAGGCTTTCAGAGGGGACACAGAGAAAGGGAGTTGTCACATTCACTCATGTCACATGTGAACAGTCAGAGGGGTCACCACGAGAGGACCATCCCCCTCTTCATGTCTCGTGCTTCTGAAGACACAGTGAGCAGCCCAGGGGTTCAGTAAGTGGCCAGCACTGCTCAGAAACCAAACCCAGCTAAAGGATAAGGGCTGCACAACCCCAGCATAAGAGAAATCTGTTCTGTGCTTTACAGAACCAGCAGACTTCTTGTTTTGGAAGGATCCCTGGGAAAGCAAATGCTTTTAATGTCCTCTGTTTAACATCCTCTGCCCTCAGCTGTGGGTATCTTCCTCTCACATCATTGTTCCAGCAGTAACTGCAGACCAGGCACTCCCCAGGGTCACAGTTGTGTCTCTGACACAACTAAACCATTCCAAGAATGACCTGTGAATTTCCTGGGACACCTTTTATGCAAAGAGGTGAGATTTAGGCTCTCAGGATCCTACCATCCCCTTGTATCTTGACTATTTTGTTTTATACCTGTTATATCTTGCCCATGCTGAGCTGTCAAAAGCCACCTTTCTGCCTGATGATGTTTCCACATCTTTGGTACCACTGACATTTGGATATCCCGGGTGAGAGGAAACTTCCAGAGCAGCAAATATCCCTCCTGGGGGGAGAAATTTAGAGAGGGTTTATTAATTATTTAGGCAATAGACATGCACTCCCACCAGTGTCACATTAACAAAGGGGATGCACTGGCAATGAAACACTCAGGTTAAAGGTAGATTCACACACACAATTCCTGGTGAATAGTGACAAAGCACAGTTATGAAAGCAATCCAACCAGCAAGTACTGCTGAAAGTGCATGACAGCAGCTTACTTTTCAAAGAGTTTATACCTGAAGAGCTGCAGCTCACCTCTGGTGTCAAGATTCTTCTACTGCTGGGTTCAGCAATCTGGAAAAAAAAAAAAAGGTAATCTATTTTTTATATTATTTTTATATAGATATTGGATTCTATCAACGGTGGAGAAGGTTAACAGAAAGCAACCTGTGGCCCACAGGCACTTCCCATGTACAAGTGTTACCTGCTCAAGCCCAATTTAAAAGCTGACGAGCCTTGGGCACACCTTGGGATCACTTAAATCCAGTTTTTTGTCCAGCAGCAAATCGGGCTCCTGCCCGGAGCTCTGCCTGGGGAGAAGCAGCAGGGTCGGAACCGGCTGCTCCGGGCCTGGGTCAGCCGGGCCGTGATCTCCTCCTGCAATTCCCACGCCGCGACACCAGAGCGCAGCAGCCACCGCGCAACCACGGAGAGGAGAATCTGCAAGCAGAGAAAGGAGGGGAAAAAAAGGGATTGGGAACAACCGGGCACGGCAGCAAACGGGGTTCGGACCGAGCAAGGGGCAGAGGCTCTCGGAGAGAGGCAGGTCTCTTTTTTTTTCTATCTAGTTATGTATCCATCCATCTATCCATCCATCCATCCATCCATCCATCCATCCATCCATCCATCCCTTCCTCCATCCCTCCCTCCACATCCTTGTCCAAAGGAGCTGGTTCTCATTGTGCTGCTTGTCTCATTGGGCAGAATCCAGAGCAAGAAGCTCAGATCAAGAGAGTTTTAAGCTCAAAGCAGGAGAGAAAGGGAATTTCCGAGGTCCCCAGTGAGGTGGGGAGGTTGCGAGGGGGGATCTGGCACTGGGGTCTGGGTTGGGTTTGGGTGGGGATGTAGGTCACAGAACAGCCTCAGTGGATTGTTTTATCCCTTTGGGTCCCTGCTGCTGGCTTTCTGCCCTTGCCACAGATCAGAAACAAATTGCAGAAGCATCGAGCTGTGGCTGGGTCCCCCCAGCACTGGGAATACAGGGCAAGTGAGGACAGCTGCCTGCTTAAAGCCCAGGAATCAGGGATTGCTGGAGGAGACACCAGGGCTGAATAATCTCTGAAGTCCCTGCCCTGCTAGGCCAGAGTGCAGAAATAATGCAGAAAATATTTATATTCTTTTAAATGGGTTTAAAAGCTGTGCCCACATTCTTTACTCTGTGCCTCTCTCCTGTTTTCATCAGGGACATGGACATTGATTTGGAAAGAGACACAACTTAAAAGAACCATTTAATGCACAACTGTAAATCTCCCTTTTAGATCCTTCATATACAAGCAAAACAGTCGTGTCCCTTTTTAAAAATAGTTGTGCAAAAGAGAGAAAGCCTGCAATGCCCAGTAGCAGGTGGTAGTTCACAACTCAGTCAGTGTCTCTTTGCTTCCTCATTTCATTTCTTTCATTGATCTCATTCTGTTTCTTCACATCTTAATCAAGGTAGCTAAAGAAAGAAATGCTTAAAACCCACAGCCCACAAAAAACCCAAAAAAGAACAACAACAAAACAAACCAAACCCCAAATCAAAAGAAAAAACCCACCAAAACGAGCCCAAACCTGGTCTCAAGGCAGAGAGGATAAGAATTAACACAAGCTGCCTGTGTGAATAAGCACCACGTCCCTTGAGTTGAACTTGTGAATCCTAAACCCAAGTTTAAACGTTTCCTTCTGACAATATGAAAAAAACAACCCATCTCTGTTCCTAGTTCCCAATCCCCTGCCATTCTGAGGGTAAAACCAGGGTACTGGGTACAGCAAGAGGACCAGATAAATGTTCATTACATTGTTGTTCGGCAGATGGAGCATGAGTTACTTCTAAAAATGCTGAAGCAAGAGACTCTTAGCTATCCAGGCTCTTTAGTTATTAACACTTTCCATTAAATGCAGATTTTTTTAAAAAAATGCATCAGAAAATCTTCTGGCAGAACCTTTAAGCTGAACAAAATAAACCTGGGCAGTGGTTCTTGATTTGTATATAACCTGCACCTATGTATTTATTTATATATAACCTTCATTTATGCACATGCTTCATGAGCAAAATACCAGGGGAAAAAAACAACGAAAAACCAACAAAAAAATTACCAACCAACCAACAAACAAAACCCAAGATAGATGCTGCACTGCACAGATAATTGGGTTCCAGCATCACTAAGGTACAGCAAAACATTTCTTGAAGGCAGTGGTGCCTAAAAGTGACTACAGAGAAAAAAAAAAAAAAACAACAAAAAAACCCAAACCCCCCCAAAAAAACCCAAAAAAACACCAAAAACCACCCCAGACAAGACAAAAAAAAAACCAAAACAAAACACCAAAAAAAAACATAAATAGCCATTTAGCTTACTTAGCATCCAGCCAAGCTGATTGGTGTTGCCTCTGAGAATCTGATATTTTTAATTTGCTCACTCTCCTTCTTACCTCAATTGATAGAAAAAATGTTCTCCAGATTTGAAGCAGTGAGGCACTGAAAATACAGCTTCCAGAAACAAATACCCAGTGTGTTCCAGGGTGCTGCAAAGGAGCAAACCAGGGAGGCCTAGTACCAATAAAAAAAGGTGGATTTGACAAGCAGCTCTGTGGTAAGACTGGGAAATTAATTTAGCACCTTTTAAAACAACAAAACCCAGGTTTGTTCCTAGCTGAGGGGGAAAGGAAGAAATTCTGGGGAACAGAAAATAACCATCCAGATCTATTCCTACTCTCAGTCTCTGTTAGGCAACTTCTCACACATCCTTTAAGACCAGATAAATATTTTAGGAGAAAAATAACAGATTCTGAAACATATTCAATGCTTTCTGCTGTTAACATAGAAGCTATCCATCTGCTGACAAATTTGTCAATAGTTGGAAGCAGTTGGCATGATATTTGGCATGAATTTTAGTCAGATACAGAAGGTACAATGACCCCAACATAAAGGTTAAAACCAGTAAGCAGAGTTGACTTAAATAATCCCTGACTGAGAGATGCATCAGGTAATGCATCCTTTGAATGTGTTGTAGGGTATTCCTAAAGCTCCTAAAGCTATAGAGAGAGCTTTGCTTTTATTATCTGTTTATTAAGATGATGATTAATAATGGAATGTTGCCCAGCTAAGAGAAGACACTTAAAAATGCCAGGCAAATAACAAGCAACAGGTCCTCAAGAGAAATAAGAAGAAAATACAAGAGTCACAGTCAGAATTTTGTTATCATAGCCTGAAAAAAAAAAAAATCCTCAAAGCTTTCCATGGGAATAAAGTGTCATGACTTGGCAACAAATAGTGAAAATCAGAAAGCCTTTTCCTTCCCCTAAAAAGCCACAAACAAACAAACAAGGACAACTAACCCCACACCAAACAAATCCCCCAGGCTGGTGTAACTACCAATCCACTCAAATATTCAAATTAAAAAGACTTGCCATGAATGGTCAAATTAATTTCTTTAATTAGCCAAAGTTCTGTTCCAACAAAAGATCTCCACGCATCATTTGGTATTTCACACAAAATTATGGAGAAGAATCCTCCTTCCTCTTGGACAGACATTTTCTATTGCTTCTGAAATAAAAATCATGAGATTATACACAGTTAAGAATAAGATCAAGATAGAAAGAGACTCTTTGGTGAGTTAATGAAACAACAAAAGATCGTGAGGACATTTCAGAGGACTGCAGGTACTGGTTTCCTATCTCACAGGAACGAAATCTTAAGATTATTCTGAAGCTTTCCAAATTAACACTGTAATCTTCCCAAAATGTATCAGTCTACATATGCTGTACCCAGAGGAGAAAACGTATTCATAAGACTTTTTCTTAATGTACATTTACAGGGAAACTGGAAATAACACTTTTTAATGAGGTAGCAGTTTCCTAAATTCTTCTGATCCTTTAGCTTAAGACTTAATTTTTTTAATTTTTATTTTTTAGTTTATTGCTTGCTACTTTTGTTATCTGCGTTATTAGATAAGACAGAATGCAGGAAAACCTCTAAAAGAAAATCAGCAGAAACCACTGCACATTTCCATGTCACTATCTCATGTACAGATAACCCTTTGCCAAAAAAAAAGCCTTAAGAGCAATTCACAGATTTTCATTGAGTAAGGAATATTCTAAACAAGGCCTCTAAAGGTTTTGCTCTGCCAGGACAGATGATCCCACTGGGAGCCTCCTGTTCTTCCCAACAGTTACAATGGCTGGTGAGGGCCAAGCCACTTTACCCAACATTTAACCAAATCAGCAAATACCTCACATTTTGGCTCATCACTTTGTAGCTAAGTAGCTGAACATTGCCAAAGACCAATTTTTGCAGTCATTCAACTACCTGATCAAAGTGAGCCATTATTTAAAAAAAAAATATATAGAAATATGTCAGCTTAAACTTGATCTTTTGGTGCCTGGGCCAAAAATGATCATGATTCCTGGGAACAACAGGCATGACAGTGATAAGGGAGCCATGCTGGCAAGGCTGGGGTATTTCACAATAAAAGTACCCTGGAACTGTGGGGTTCCCCACTCATCATAGAATCCTAGAATTGGCTGGGTTGGAAGGGACCTCAGAGCTCATCAAGTCCAACTCTTGATCCACTCCCCCCGTGGTTCCCAGCCCATGGCACTGAGTGCCACATCCAGGCTCTTTTGAAATATCTCCAGGGATGGAGAATCCACCCCTTCCCTGGGCAGCCCATTCCAATGGCTGAGCACCCTCTCTGCAAAGAATTTTTTCCTAATATCCAACCTAAACCTCCCCTGGCAGAGCCTCAGCTCTGCCAGGGGAGGTTTAGGTTGGATATTAGGAAAGAATTCTTTAGTCCATGCCCTCTTGTCCCACTGATATCTGCCCAACCCCCCCCTGGCTCCAACCTCCTTTCAGGGAGTTGTAGAGAGTGATGAGGTCTCCCCTGAGCCTCCTCTTCTCCAGCCTCAACACCCCCAGCTCCCTCAGCCCTTCCTCACAGCACTTGTGCTGGATCCCTTCACAGCCTCCTTGCTCTTCTCTGGACCTGCTCCAGCACCTCAATCTCCTTCCTGAGCTGAGGGGCCCAGAACTGGACACAGGACTCAAGCTGTGGCCTCCCCAGGGCTGAGCACAGGGGCAGAATCCCTTCCCTGGACCTGCTGGCCACGCTGTTCCTGAGCCAGCCCAGGATGCCATTGGCCTTCTTGGCCACCTGGGCACACTGCTGGCTCCTCTTCAGCTTCCTGGCAATCCAGACTCCCAGGTCCCTTTCTGCCACTCTGTGCCCAGCCTGGAGCTCCCCATGGGGTTGTTGTGTTGAACCTCATCCCGTTGGGATCAGCCCAACTCTCCAGTCTGTCCAGGTCCCTCTGCAGAGCCCTCCTGCCTTCCAGCTGATCCACACTTCCCCCCAGCTTGGTGTCATCTGTGAATTTACTGATGATGGACTCAATCCCCTCATCTAAATCATCTATAAAGATATTAAACAGCACTGGGCCCAACACTGATCCCTGGGGTCACCACGGCCGCCATTTTGATGCAGCCCCGTTCAGCACCACTCTCTGGGCCCGTTCCAGCCAGTTCCTAACCCAGCACAGGGTGCTCCTGTCCAAGCTGCTCCATGAAATACTTATCTATAATTTTAAAACATTATCTATAATTTTAAAACATTAAATTATTGGAACTAAAATTACTGGACTTGGATACAGGGGTAAACGAGTAGCAAAAGTCATAAACAAGGGGGAAAAAAAAGTGCTTCCAGCTACCAGGAAGCAGAAGTGAACAATCAACCCTCCAGTTCCTGCTGCATCACATCTTATTTACTCCTTTCTCCTGGATACTCCTCTGGTTGTATCACAACAGCTTAAACTCTCATCACGAGTCTAATGAGGAGAGTGCAGCTTAATGGAAAGCAGATTATGTCAAAGAGATTTGATAGCTTTCTCTGACAAGATTACAAATATGAATGATAAAAGAGACTCTCCTGCTGATATAATCAGATTTTTGTAAGGCTTCTGGCATTATGCCTCTAAGATTCAGATAAAAAGTAAAAACAAGAGCACCACAGAAAATCAGAATGGCACAGGCTGAATCAAATTCAATTTGCAGAGTTGATAACCTCCCTGCAATCCATGTGGATGCATCAAATAATTGTGATTAGGCTAGAAATATCCTACACAGACTTTCTTTTGTGCCCTTACATACTTCTAATCTTCTTTTGCAATGATGTAGAGATACAGTGGTGACAGTGCAAACTCAGATTTGTTCTTGGAAAGTTTTCAGATTATGTAGCAATTGGGATGATGACGAAGAAGAAAGCCAAGGAGCAGTTGACAGAGCTGTGGAATGCTTGATAGGACACACCAAAGCTCTTTTTAATAAAATAAAACACAATCTCATTCCTGCAGCAACAAAGAACCATATGCAGAGAGCCAGCTCTGCACAGGCTGGAAATTTCTGTGGGCAAATCTCTTGAATATCACTGAGAAGGCAAACAAATAATTTTAGAATGAAGCACTTCTTTGATAGAAACCATTGTAATGCAGCCTCATGTGTGCTTTTCAAAAATTGGGGGTAGTTCACAGCAGAAAAGGGAGAGGAAAGGGAGGTCTTGAGAACAGGTCTGAGAGGCTGAAATAATTCCAATTTACTACAGAGAGGTTGTAGGTGGCTTGATGACCCTCTGATGAGCAGATCTCTGTTAGAGATCTTGGAAGGTTAAACACCTGACATGTCCAGAAGTCTAAATAAATACTGAATAAAGCACAACTTCTAACACCAAGAGGGCATGACCAAGGTGTGTCACCTCTCATTTGCTACCTTCAACAGCTGGAATCTTTCTAGATATTTTGCAATTCCATCCCAAGGCAGAGGTCTTGTTGCAGGGAAGAGTGGATACAAACATGCAGAGTACAGCATGCACGGGCAGGTTAGGTGATCACAAAATTCATTATGCATCTGTGAAATACATCCATTGGTATCTAACCTGCCCCAGGACATGCATTACATGCTCTGTATTCAGCCTTTCCACATTTGATCCCCAAATACCACTGAATTATTAGCTTTCAAAACCATCCAGACTTTTAATTACCACCCAGACTCCCAGGAATCACATTTTTAAACAACACCAAATTCATAAGGACAACTAGAGATTTCCACAGAAGTTACTGAAATAAAACAGAGTTTGAACCTCGCTTTGGAAACACATCCAAGTCCTCTTCCTTCTGCTGGAGACATCTGTGAGCATCAGATGTTGCTCCCAGTGAGTTCATTTCCTCACTGGATTCTTCCAAAAGGCAAATTCACCTCTGTGCTGTCCCTCAGGGACTGCACACATTTATTAAGTAGAATCATTTGGGGTTTTTTTTAAGTTTTTTGTTGTTGTTCTTGGAAATGCTGCTTTTCAGTTCCTTTTTTTTCCCTGCAGTGTAGATCTCCAGCTCATCTTACAGCTATTTTTTTTCTTTCTTTTTTCTGAGCTCTGCTCTGCCTGTTCAGCACCACAAATACCAACCAAAGTGTTAATGAAAAAGCATCTGTAGGGCCAGATTTTGGCCTTAGTAATGGCTTTGCCCAACTACTTCCCTGCTTGCCATTGTATATTCTCAAATAATGATCTTTCAGATGATGAATTCAATATGTCACATATTCCTCTCCTATTGCACCTCTCTACCAGGCAGTGCAGTCTAACTTTAACCAGAAATGGTGTTTGCTGGAAAAAGAAAAAATGCTACTTCTTCTTCATACCTGGAATATGCTTGATCTGGGTTCAGATGGAATTCTTAAATCTCAAATTTCCATCACTGCTTTTGAAAGTGAAATATTCATTTAATCTTCTTTAATTGGAAGAGGAAAGCCTTTGACACATCCTTTGTATTTTCCTTAACCTTCTTTTTGAGCTAAATGTACTTCAGGCAGCTTCATCTTTGCTGTGATACCACTGACTCCAGTTCAGCTTCAGCTTAATCAAGTCAGGTCTCTTTTGAGCAGTCATTTTCCCTTTCAGAATTTGAGCTCCATCTCAAGTTTGCTGCTTATTCATGTTGGTTTTTCCACGCCTGTTTGACTTCGTGTGGCACTTTTTGTGTTGTGAGAAGCCTGTCCTGAAAATCCAATGTTCTGGCCTGGGGCTTTTGCTCTTCCCTGCAGTAAGTTCAGCAGAAATTTCTGGGGAATGTGTAGGATTTGGGTAAAACAGGAGGAGTAGCTTAAATGAACATTTGCTCCCTCAAAGGGTCACACAAAGACAAATTAATAAACATTTCCAAAAGGAAAGAGGAGGCAGAATGTTACCCATGCAAGGTGAAATATTTCATGACCTGAGTTTTAGTGTTTGTAACTCTAACTCCTACAAACTGGCTAGAAATGAGTATTCTACTAAAAATGTCACCATATGTATTTCTGGTTTATTCCCTTTTTTGTAAATTAAGGCACAAAAGTCCATTTAGAAACAAATAGGACATCTTCAGTCACCCAATATTACCCCATATTTTCTTTAATGACCACATTAACTTACTTCCCCAAAAAAATCATAGCACTGTTTGCTTCCAGCACTTATTTCCCATGTCCTGATATTTGATTTTCCCCTATTTTATCTTCTTCAGACCCCTTGGACTCAGACTTTGAAAAGTGAACATGTTGGGCAGAAACTGAGAAACCCACAGAGTGTCTCACAAGGAGGATGTGAGGCAACACCAGAATCCCTCTGGAGATGCTCCCGTGCCTCTGAAGTCACATTTATTGTGCTAAAAGCACTTTGAGATGTGATAACACACGAGTGTGGGGAGAAAGCAGCACTGAAGATGGGCAAACTTCTAATTTTGTTTGTGTCTACTTGAAATTTCAGCTGATGGGCTAAATGGCTCTATTTAATTTGTACCTACCTGTCTGTATAATGTTAGCCCCAGAACAGCCTTTTTTGAGTAAATTCTTCTACCCTAATATAGCTGCTTCTGCTCATAATTACTGGTTTGTCCAACTGAAATCAGATGCAAATTTGGTTTTCATTTTAATATGTAGGGAATTGTTCTTTCTGGTTTAGACAACACCCTTATTTATCTTGCTAGATCCATAAATATTGAGTATGTGAAGCCCTTCTAAAATATCCTGAAAAGCAGCATATCTGGCCTCACATCCCCTGCAATTTAGTGCATGTTTTGGCAATTTCCCACCTCATTCCTTGCTGCTTGGTTCCTATATTTCATTATACCATGCACTATAAATTCAAAAGTTCAAATACACCCCTGCAACTTTGTTCTCTGTTTAGTACAAAGAAACTCCAGTAAGCTTCCTATTTTTCTAAACAGCAGACATGAAGCTTTTGTAATATTTTTAATTAACTGCAGGCCCCAGGTCCCTGTGTAATTCTGATTTATATTCTCTGTTCCTATAATATCCGCTTCATATTAAACCAATGGCCACAGCACACAGACAACTCAAATGCAACATGTTCATAAACTTAGCCCAGCCAAAAAAAAAATCAAAAAAAAAATACCATCAACTGATAAAAGGCTTGAAGGAAATTAAATGTGAGGGAAGAAAGTTAAAAAAGTGTAGTCAGGGAGAAACAGATGAGGAAGGTAGATATAAGTCTACAAAAATCAAAAATGTGTCAACAAAACTAAGTATGTGCAGAGGAGGACTTAGGGAAGGTGTAAACTGGATGCTAAGGAACTGCTGGGGTTTATTTACATGAAGATCCCTGCAAATCCAAAGAAAATCTCCATATAAAAGCACGCTCTAAAATGAGATACAGCAGTTCTTTTTGTGAATAATCTGGAGTAAAACTGAGAAAGAGGGAGCATGAAAGAGAAGGATCAGTCTTCTCCACCTACTCCATGCTTTGCCTTCTAATATCTTTTCCCCAGCTGTAACTTGTGTTAGAAAAATATCAAGTTTAGAGGGCAGTATTTATTTTTAGATGAAGTGCTGCTACTGATACAAATCAGCATTTCTAAATTCCAGGTTTAACCTCATTTAAATTTATCCCAGTGTACAAAGATGAGGAAAGGTACGAGTAAAAAAGATGAAATTCTGTCTGTGCCTTGTGGTTACCTCTTGTATTATGGACATCACTTGTTAAATTGTCATTATAATGCAAAGGAAGTTTTGCTACCACCTGCTTTTTATTCCCAGGAATTATATAATATATTTGAGCAGGTTTGGTTTGGATCAGACTGGATACATCTTTGACAAAGCATCCGTGGCCTGACTGTTGAGTAATAACCATGGTATCATCACAGCTGACAGCAACATTTCAGCCACCCAAGAAGCAAGAACACCCCTGGGAACCACTAAAAAAAAAACCAAAAACCATATAAATCAAGCCACTTCTCCCAGGAACAGATGATATTATTTTAGAAAACAAAGCCCACTGAAGGAAACTGGAATTTTGCCAGATATGGTGCTTAAAAAAGAATAAAAGAAAAAAAAAATTAGAGCACTTGAAGATTAAGCAACTGTGCAAAACAAGAAAGGCTCTGTCCCAGAATCCTGAGGCAAGTACCAGAAGAACTGGGCCAATATTAGCATATGCATTCAGTACATTCAGGTTTTTATAAAGATACAAGTGTAACACCTGCCTTTTCTGCTAAGAAAAAAATGCAAGAACAACCAAAATACAGGAAGGGCACAGCTAAGCCAGGATGGAACAGACCAGCTCAATTGTTATGATTTAATTAAGAAGAGTTTGACTCAGTGGGAATCACACATGGGAGATTATTCCTATTGAATCTGAGAAATTTTTTCACATTGGTAACAAATATCAGGGGGAAACTGTGGATTTGAAGATTATTTTGACACTGTACTGCATATTGTTAAATCACAAAGTTCCCAATAAATGTATATACAGGATGAAAAGCTTGCAAAAGGGAAAAGCTGGCTTTGAAGTGAAATATGTGAAAGCAAAAGGGAAACTGAATTTTAATTTAAAATACAAATTAAATGTATCTGCCTGCTCCTAAGAACTTCTGGCCAACTAACCATAGAGGCATAATGAACCATTTTCAACAAAACCTGAATTCTCATGTCTTGCTGCCTCATTTTCTGCCTAACCAGGCACACATTGCACATTCCCTGGACATGACCCACTCCTTGATTCTGTTCCTGTCTTCCTGGGACACCCACATCAAGTTGCTTTATCAGGAACCAGTTTTCCTGTCGTTGACAGAGCCCCAGGACACTTGGGATTAGAAGGGATCTCCCTGAGGTTTGAGGACATGGTTCATCCTCCATGTCCCAAACATGGGTCAGCCAAAGCACGTTGCCCAGGCTCCTGGCCAGTTGGGTTTTGAGTATTTTCCTGGAACTGTGAGTCCACAGCCTCTCTTGGCAACCTGTTCCCAGGGGCAGCTGCCCTCATGTTCCAGTGCTCTGCTGGATCATGGCTTTACAAAGACTGGGTGGCCTTCTGGTGACACCAGCCACCTCTCCAGCTTTCGTGGAGCCTTCTGAACATTCTTTAGCCTGACCTATGGGTAAATCTTTATTGCTCCACACTTTCCAACTTTTGGCAAAGCCCCAAGATTCCTGAGCAAAAATCGGATGCGTTAAGACCAAGGCAAAGGTGGCACCAAGTGCCTTTGCTTGTGTCACCATCTCTCATGTCATTCAACACTAAACTCACATTTTAATGATCTTCCTTCTGCTGCTGATACAGCTGTAAAAGTCTGTTGCTTTTCCCATTTCTCACCACATTCATCTCCCGATGAACTTTGGCTTCCCTGTCCCATCCTTGTGTGCATCTTGGACAGATTTCCTATATTCCTGGGAGGGCTCTTGTCCCTTCTTTCACCTTTTTATGCTTCACTTTTTTTTGTATCCCAGTTGTGCCAGAGCTCATTGATTCAGGCTTTCTACCACCTTCATTTGACTTTCTCCACACTAAGTTGAACCATTTGGGAGCTTGGGGAAGGTAAAAAGTTTGAAGTCTCCTGAACTCCTCTTCAGGACCATTTTCTATGGGATTCTTACTATCAGATCCCTGAACAGTCCAAACCCTACTCTACTGAAACTTAGGGTTGGAAGGCTGCAATCTGCCCAGTTCCCTCCACCATTGCATGGTCCCTAAAACCAAGGCAGCCCCAGCCTTCACACCTCAGACCAGCTTGTTCTTCTTTGTACCAGCCCCCAACAAATAATTCCCTTTCCTTGATTCCTCAGCCACCTGGATCAGGGAGTCCCCACTAAGGCACCCCAGGACCTCCTGGCTTGCTTTATCCCACCCTGTTGCCCTTTCAGCAAATACCAGAGTGAAAAAAGCCTGAAGGACCTGTGAGCTTTTTCTGGCCATTGCTCCTTATGCCACAGCCAAGCCCAGAGAAAGGACACAGAGGTTCATCACTACCCTGAGGATGTGCTAAAAGAAAATGAAGTGGGCATTATTCCTTCAGCCAACCCCCAGCCAACAAAAAGCCTTTCCACTGCTTTGTCTTTGCAGTTTGGCCCAGAAGGAGAAGTCAGTGGCTTCCAGTTGTTTTTCAGGATGTTTGATATGCCAGGAGGGAGCTCACCCTACTTTTAGCTGAATGCAAGAACTTAATTATAACCTAAAAGACTGGCAATTTTTTCATGCAGCCCTCTGGTTGTTTATATCAGCTGTTGTACTACCCAAAAAGTAGCCCCAGAGGACCTCCAGATCCCTGCTTTAGTGAAGGTAAAACTCATCCCCTTAGCTGGCTTCTGAGACACAAAGTTTGGTGACTTTTGTCCCAGAATCATACTTTAGTTAACATAAATTGTTTGTACAACTCCAGAACATTTCCAGATAAAAGTTTGAAGGCAGTCACTGGAGATAATATCAAGCCAAGAAAGAATGTTAAAGAATTACTCATTTATTTTATCAACAGCAATGTTTACAGCAATGTAATCTGTTACAAAGATCACTGTAAAATAGTCTAATATCGGGGAGGAAATTAAAAGCAGGCTTTGACAGTTATCTCTCCTGAAGATCAGAGCTGGGGGCACACACTGATTTTTTGTAATAATGCTCTGAGCTCACTTTGCAGACTCTGAGCTCTCAGTTTGGCAGCAAGAAAGGAACTCATTGGTCTCTGTCAGCCCCACACTGTGGCCATGACAGAGAACAGAGGGAAGAGAGCAGTTCTTTTTCTAAGAAAACATCACAACAAATACATATATTAAGTAATGCTTGCAGAGTTTAGTCCTGCAGGGTCATACACATTGCAATGCATTAAAGTACCACACTAGCACCCGGGGTTTAAATTTAATGTTTTGTAGGATGCTTATGGGAAAGCTGCACTGCATCACAAAACCCTGGGCTGAACCCTTCCTCAGGGAAGGAGATGCATAAATCCCTTTCTGGAGGGATTTGGGACTGGAGAGAGGAAGGCAGAGGAGGGAAACTTCCATGCCAGGGTGCTGTGGGGCATTTCTGTACCACAGATACCTCCAGGTCATTATTATTAGTATAGATAATTTTATATTCTATATTCTATACTCTATATTTTATATTCTGTATTCTGTATTCTGTATTTTATGTTTTATATTCTATATTTTATATTCTATATTCTATATTCTATATTTTATGTTTTATATTCTATATTTTATGTTTTATATTCTATATTTTATATTCTATATTCTATATTTTATATTCTATATTCTATATTCTATATTCTATATTTTATATTCTATATTCTATATTCTATATTCTATATTCTATATTCTATATTTTATATTCTATATTCTATATTTTATATTCTATATTTTATGTTTTATATTCTATATTTTATGTTTTATATTCTATATTCTATATTTTATATTCTATATTTTATATTCTATATTTTGTTTTATATTCTATATTTTGTTTTATATTCTATATTCCATACTTTATATTCTATATTCTAGATTTTATATTCTATATTCTAGATTTTATATTCTATATTCTATATTCTATTAATAATAACATACATATTTTATATATATTATTTTATTATATGTTGTATATTATAATAATTATATTATTATCATCAGTCCTTGCCTATTTGTGTCTCTGGCAGTATAGCTGTTGCTCAGCAGACCTGAAGAAGAAAAAACTCCAAAAGCAAATCTCCCAAGTGCCTGGTGCTGAAGGTACCAAACTGGACACCTTCTCCTTCCTGGGGACTGTGGATCATCTCACCCAGCCCAGCTGGGACACCAGTTTGTCACAGGTTTTTCCACCAAACCTGAGTCCTGAGTTCTGAAAGGATCTGGGGATCAGGGAGGGGATGTACTGGACACAGGCTGCGTGTATAAGGCAATGAGATCTGTAATTCCTTTCCCCAGGCCTAAACCCTAAAGAAATCTTAATATACCCAGATCTTGTAGCACCTCTCAGCTCTGTCCTCTAAAAGCTCTGCAAATCTGCCCACTCCATACCTCTCCATAGTGTATTTTGTTCTCAGAACCTTCTGGATCATGGACTCAGCCCACTCAGCACTGGAATTTTTCTGCCAGGCCAGAGCATCCCTGGGGCTCTATCTCAGTCTTATCTCTGGGAGTCTGAAAGGAGTCAGCACTGCCCCATCCCCAGCTTTACAGCTCCTCAGAACCTCTCCACTGCTGCTCCTCAGACCTCTGCACTGTGCCACAAAGTCAAAATCCAAGTGTGAGAACCACATTTTTTTTCTCTGTCCACACCATCTCTCCCTGTCCTTCAAATCTCATCTCTCTGATACCCCTCACACTGATCTGGGCCCAGAATAGTGTCAGGAAATCCTTCCCATTTATCCAACACATCTGGAAGCCTCAGACACCCAGAACATTTATAAAGCCACTTAATATATTTTCATTTAATTAAAGAAGACTCTGTGCCTCTGTGTGACTGAAAAGCCTTTACCTTCCTCACAGCAAATCAGCCACACCTAGAGACTGAGTTTGTGGAGCCCCAGAAAGCAGATGAGGACACCCTCAAGGCAGGCTTCAGTGACCTGAAATTAAGATTAAACTCCTTGGGTTCTTTAAGATAAACCACAGGGAAGTATAAAAAGGAAGACATGGGATTCTTGCAGGAAGAACAAAATGCCCTTGAGCAACAAAAGGATGCAGAGTGCAGGAAGGATGAGCAGAGCAGAATAATTCCCTGAGACCTTTTTAGCTGTGATGGGTGCTGGTTGTGCAGAGGGGCAGCAGGGCTTGGGGTCACCCCACTGATGTCCCTCTGGGTCCCAGGGAGCTCCAGGGACAGTGAATCCAGAGGGAAATCCCAGACTGCTCTGGCACAGGGAGACTGCACAGAAAGGAGGGATGTGCAGCACAGAAAGTGGTTACCCAACACTTTTTTTTTGTCCTTTGCACAGAATTCAGCTCCTAATGCATCTTCTGCTGGTAGTGAGCAACCTGGGCTCTTGACTTTGATGGTCAGTGTACAAAATGGGAAATTTAATGCACAACCAAGAGTTAAAATCCTTGAAATCTCAGCTTTTAAAATATCCATGCAGGTTAAAGCTTGCACTGTGCATAATCCACCTCAGTCCCCATGTTTACTGTAGAGAGTGACTTTTTTTTTTTTTCTTTTTTTTTCTTTTTTTTTTTTTTTTTTGAGAAGAGATGTTATTTCTTACTTTCCTTTCTTACTTCCCTTTCCCTTCACCTGCTTGTTCATCTGTCATCCACACTTCCAGTCTCCTATTACAAATCTCTGTCACAGCACTGAGGTTTCTGGCCTATTTTCTCTGTTTCTCTTGGACGTTTTGCCCTTTGATCCAAAAGGAGTGATTTCCATAAGCAAAACTGGGGCCTATTTCCCAACCACACTTCTTTTGCTTCTGTTGCTAAATATAATTGTTAAGTGTTTAACAGTTCTTCAAGATGCCTTTTGGTAGCATGAGCTTTCTACTTTACAAATTAATTTAGTCCTCTGAATTTGGTCCATCCCTGACTTAAAAAAAACCACAAAACAAACAAACCTGCATCTCTTTTCACATTTACTTCCCATCCTACTGTATATCCCTCTGTTCCTCTTCCTCCAGAAAATGAATCTTTGTGCCTGGCCTCATCTTTTTCTCCAGTGTGCTTTTCTTTTCCTGATGCCATGTAGATCAGTCACCTTTTAATGACCTTTAATGACTCCAGCAACTTATTTTTCCTCTGTTTTCACCCTCGTACTCTCATGTTCTCAAGTTTGCTTCAAAAATCAACTTGGTTACCCCCTAGAAATGGTTTAGATCAAACTGCCATAAGGTTTATAATTGGCTCTTGAGAAACCCAGTGGTTAAACTGTGGTTTGCTGTCAATCTGGGGTGATATTCCATGTACACCCCTACAGGAGGTTGTCCTGCACCCAGCTCTACAAAACTGCTTTACTAGCACCATCTGATCCTGGAACACAAACACATCTGATGCCAGACAGGACAGGAAATATAGGAACCTTTTTGGGCTTCAAAAGAACCTTGAAAATATGGCAGAGATTAAATTAAGAAAAAAAAAAAAAAATCATAATAACACACCCAAAAAGGTACAGTCAGGAAGGTGATAGCAAACAGAGCAAAATGAAGCAATTAATGAGCAAGTAGTAGTGAAGAAAATACCTTGAACTCAGCACTTCACAGACTGCAAGCTGACACTTTCAAAAAATGGAAAAATCTCATTCTAAGGTATTTTATCAGAAGTGTTGTATGCAAAACAAGGGAAGTCATTATTCTGCTCTACTTGTTACTAGGGAGGGCTTGGTTCTTGCTTTGGGCACAGCATTTAAAGAACCATGGCCATAAAGAATACCCAGCAGAGAGCAAGAGAAAAAAAGGTGTTTTCAGAACCCATGATCTATAAAGAATTGCTTGAATCATAAAAAAAAATTAAAAAATAAATAAATTTTAAAAAAAGGCAATGGGAGAAGAGTCTTCCCATTTACCAAAGCCCATTACAAAAAAAAAAAAACAAAAACAAAGAGAGGGATCAATTCTTCTCTGTGACCTCTGGAGGAGGGCAAGAAGTAAGCTGCTTAATTTGCAGCAAAGAGGATTCAGGTTCCTCACCAGAAAAAAACTTGCTACCATCAGGGTAGTTAAGCTCTGGAGCAGCCTGTCTGGAGAAGTAGCAAGATTCCCTCAATAATAAGCTTGAAGTACAATTTTGGCTGATGCCTCAGGGATAGGAACTCTGTGTATTTAATGTTTCAAGTGAGATAAAACAATTTCATCATCTCTTGCAACTCTGATGTATTTTTAACACTTTATCTACACATATTCCATATTTAATATATTCTATATATTCTATATTCTACACATATTCTGTATTTTATGACACTGGATCAGTCTGTACACCTGACCTTATACTGAGGAGCACCTTGACTGCAGAACTGGAGGGAATTCTTGAGAGGTTTTCTAAAGAATTTGGGAAGTGATGCTCCTCTGTGTTCCAGATATTTTGGATATAATTGACTATTTACACACATGTTCACAAGAGTTAGTAGCAGCACTATTAGGTGACTGCTTCATTACAAACCAAGAAAGAACATGAAATTGTGAATTATTACTGTAAATTATGATTAAATGTAAATTATTTCAGGACAAAACCTGCTAAAAGAGCTCATGACTTTCCCAACCAACTGCTACAATATTTTTGGCACTGGACTTCTCTAATTAAAAAAAGTTCTTGCCCAGAGAGTGCACCATGCCTGCATTTTGAAGGGCAATGTTTTCACTTTTGTGAATTTCAGTTTAGTGATTTTGATCTCTAAAGGTTCCTTTTGTCTTGTTCACCTTGGAAATCCTCTTTCTCACCACATGACATAGAATGAAATCTTTGGTACTGAGCTGCTTTGATGTGTAATAACCTCTTCAAATGGGAGGAAAACCTTACCTGATTTTTTCTTTTGGTGACCTGCATGTCTAATTCACCTTTTTTTACTAAATATAAGAAGAGACAAAGTCAGGCTCTGGACATGTCATGTGGTTTTATTTCACTGAGCTTAGGAGGGTTTGACTTTGCAGAGGAATAAAGATTTTTTGTAGGTTCTTAAGGGCATGAAGTTTGCTGTATTTTTGTGTTTCAAAAATTTATGAAAGTGTTTAACAGCACAGCAAAGCTCTTTAAATTTAAACAATCTGCTACATAATCTACTTATACTCAGCTTTGAATGAGATCTTTAATTTTCACAATCTTTCACTTGCTTATTTGTGGGACTTTTCGTGATGCCAGGAGTGAGCAGAGTTTCTAAAATTCTAGAAACTTATTACATGCTGTCTTTCCCAAGGGTTAATAACTACCTCAGTAACTGCTTTCAGAACCCCAGTTCTCACTCCTGTGCACTCCAAGTTTTTTATTTTAAGAAGCAACCAGTGATGGGCACATCTAACACAGACTCTTGGAACCACAGGACAAAAGTTGGGAGATAAGAGGCAAGAAAAAAGGTTTGCCAAGTATTATTGGAACAGAAGAGAGATGCAAGATAAGATTGTCTATGCAGACTTAAATAGCTACTTATTATAAGGCAGATGTACCAAAAAAAAAAAAAAGAAAAAAATCCCAAGCAAAGCAGTCTGAACAAAAGGGTCATAAAACATCCCAGACCAGGCTGGTCCAAACTCCAGCCACCTCAATTGATGCAGAAATCCATGACTGAGGATCTCAGAAGTTCCTATAGCAATATCTGTTGTTTTAGGCACATAAAGTCCCATTAGATGCTCTTAAAGACCTCAGACACCTAAAAGGAGCAAAGTCAAAGTGCTTTTTCCCTATTACAGCAACAAAACCCCCACAAATCACAAAGACAACCAGCACAAGCTGTGCTTAAAGAGTCTGGGGAGTCCCTGTGCTTTGCTCTGGGTCTGGAGAGGTAAGAATTCCTTTTAAATGTTGTAGCAGCCAGTTAAGTGGCTGCCAATCTCTTTATTACATCAAATAACCACCACTTGGCTTCCATCCAAAATTTTCCAGCTTTTGCCTATCATTTGAAGTTATTAATTCAGAGAAAAAAAAAAAAAAAAACCAACCCCAGCAGCAGCTCAGGAGTAACACTGGGACATGGTGGGGTGTGTTCTCTTTACATTCCCCATGACTGAGTTTTATTGTATTTTCTGATAGGACCAGAGGACCCACCAAGGTCTGCAGAGGCCAGAATGGGTTTAATCTCATGGTTCTAGGGAAGGGCAGGCGGGGACACCAAGATTCAAGAGCTGGAATTAATCAGAGGATCCAGAGGCACATAGTGACCTGGGGAGAGAGATGGGAAGAGAAGGGGGCAGAAAATGTACCTGGAGTCCTTTCTTAGCTGTCCTTTCATGAGAATTTACCATAATTTAGATTCTAAGCCAAAAAATGCATATTACATCACGTTCCAAGCTACACAACAGGTCAGGGGCAGGGAGGTGGAGCTGGAATACATGCAAAACAAGTGTAACTTTTTTTGTTCATCAAGCCAGCAATGCACAAAAACAAACCATTTGTGTTTACTCCATGCCTTTGATCTGTCTGCAATCTGTAGAAGAATACAACCCTGGAGTCTTTCCTAGTCCTTGAATTCTAGCAGCTGTCACTTTAAATTTAATTCTTCTCTTGCCTGGAAGCTATTTTAGTGCCAGTGTAAGCACATATGTTCTGAGCAAGGCTCCTAAGAGCAGCCAGCATGACAGGTACCCTGTGTTATCTTTTTTCAACAGGCTAGAAACGGGTGCAAATATTTTTTTCCCTTTAATGGATTTTTTTTGTTAATCTCTGGCCTGTTGCTGTGCTGCCCAAATCACCCCCCAAGGTATAAAATGCAGCTTAGCAGAGCTGAAGGTGGAAGTGGGCTCACATCTGTGGAAGGAGTAGCCCAAGGACCCGTGCTGGGAACACAGCTTCTTCCACCTCTTCCATCTTTGCATCCCTTGAGGTCCAACCTACAGGTAAAGCCTTTTTACTCAATGGCTTTTCAACCACAAAAAAAAAAAATAACAACTCAGGAGTCACTCTGTCTGATTTTTGGCTTTCTCACTGCTCCCTGGTGTTGTAGTTCCCTGCCTCCCCTTATAGTGAAGATTGTTACCCCTACAAGAACTTCTACAGCTTTTTGCCTGTTTGTCCTACATTTTGAGCTGCAGAAAACCCTGAATTTCATTCCATTTCTCATCCTCTCTTTTTATCCATAAAAATTACATTGCCATCCTATCTGGCTCTCCAGAATAATCACCCATTAACCTTTTCATCAACACAGAAACCTGAATTCTTCCTACACTCAACAATAACCTGATGGGATCCAGACCTAAATTGGGAGATTGAAGGAGGAAGGAGATTAGGAACACAAACTCAAAAAGAAAAAAAAAAAAAAAAGAGGGGGGGAGGTGCTGAAATTTTTTAATAACACGTTTACTCTGCACTTATTCACAACTAAACATCTTCTTGATTCCAAACCCAGGATTGCTGGTGGAAATTTAAGAGCAGCAAACAAGAGTCACCTTGCTAGGCTTTTTTACTGTGCTTTAAAACAAGATTTTAGTGGCTTCCCCTGGGAGGACACAGAAGAACAACTTCTGGATGGACAAACTTCTGGGAGCAGAGATCTCTGCTATGCAGAGGGTGAGATTCCCCTGAGAACATGGAGATGCTCATGGTGCAGATTCTCACCTTGGTGCTCATTGTCTGGGCTCTCTTTACAAAGAGACAGAAAGAGGCTTTTCAAGGGTCACCTCATCTCATTCCAAGACAGGACAAATGGGTAGAGTTTCAGAAGAATTTTTTTCCCTCCATGGAATATGAAAGGAAATTCAAAGATGAGCTCAAATGTAGAAATCTGTGCTGCAAACTTATCACAGAATGGGTTGGAAGGGACCTTAAAGCTCAGCCAGTTCCAACCCCCTGCATGGCCAGGGACACCTCCCCCAGCCCAGGCTGCTCCAAGCCCCATCCAACCTGGACTTGAACACTTCCACAGCTTTCTTGGGCAACCTGGGCTGGGGTCTCACCACCCTCAAATTAAAGAATTTCTTCCTCATGTCCAACCTCAATCTCCCCTCTCCAAGTTCTAACCCATTTCCCTTGTCCTCTCCCTACCCCCCCGTGTCCAAAGCCCTCCCCCAGCTTTCCTGTAGCCCCTTCAGATATTGGGAGGTTGCTCTGAGCTCACCTGGGAGCCTCCTCTTCTCCAGGCTGAACAACCCCAATCCCTCAGCCTGGCTTCCCAGGGAGCTGCTCAGCCCTCTGAGCATTTCAGTGGCTCCTCTGGACACCTTCCAGGAGCTCTGGGTCCTTATTTTGGGGACTCCAGAGCTGGACCCAGCACTGCAGGGGGGGGGTCTCATAAGGGCAGAATAAAGGGGGACAATCCCCTCCCTCAACCTCTCTCTGTGCTTCTGCTGATGTTGAGTTCTGATGGCTCACGTTGAGCTTCTGCTCCACCACCACCCCCAAATCCTTCTCCTAGGGCTGCCCTCAATCCTTTCTCCTCCCAGCCTTGCACTTGGCCTTGTTGAACTTCACGCAGTTTGCACGAGTTCACTTCTCTTTCTTTATAGCTCCTAAAAATCAACATTTTCACCTTTTAGGTGTTTCAGTTTCCAGGCAGCCCTTAGCCATTCACCTTACTTCCCAATGTCTTCCCCCTTACTACCCACGTCTTGGCCTGTTGCTTGGTTTTTGTGTTGCACTGGGATATTTTCTGTATGTTTTCCTGGTTTAATTTCTTCACCATTTGCTGCTGTTTCTGCCCCCCCTGCCATCTGACAGCAAAAAGTCTCCTCCCAGCTTTCCAGGGTGTGCCTCATAAATCAATGATCAACCCATTGCTGACTTAGTTCTGGGGGCCTCTGTTTCAACATGTGCCCTTCTTTTCAAGCCCAGTAAAAGGCTTGAAATCTGTCATTTATTTAAATTTTCTCTCTCTAGCTAAGGACATGAATTCAAGCTCACACAAAGTTCTCAGAAGAAGCTGCTAACAAACTGGAGAGGCAGGGACTGGAGCCTGACACAGTCAGCACAAAGCTTACGACCTCTTCTTAGCAAAGAGAAAACTATTTTTACTGGGACACCAATAAAAGAATAAATAAATAAATAACACATAAAAAATGCTTATATACTGTTTGATAGCTATGCAATATAAATATGCTCATGTTTGAATGCAAAGCAAGCTGATATTAATAATTTTGGAGCTCCTACTTTCAGGGTTGCAACAGGACTCTGATATGGCCAGAGTCACCAGAAAGCCCCAGAATTTTTGGAAGTTTCATCTTCTCCATAAAGAGTTATTGGCCTCAAGTTGCTTGTCCAAAAAATACAAGTACTCTTCATGCTAATGAACAAAGAGCCTTACTCACCATTTACATCATTCCATCCTTCAGACTACTCTGTTTGAATTAGTGGTTTACTCTGTTTTCAGTAAGAAAATAGAGTTTACTCTGTTTTTCAGTAAGATTTCCATTTGCTATCTTTACAGGCATAAAAAAATTATGGGATAATTTTAAAAGAATAGTACAAGAAAGAAAGAAACACCTGGAAAGTCTGAGAACAATTCCCTCTGATTATGTAAGTCCTCAATAGCATAGCTTCAGGCCTATGATTTAGAATAAAATTATGCAGAACAATTTCAGAGCTGGGAACTAAGCAAGCAAACACCATTTCACATATTGGAAAATAAAGGATTTTTCTTTTAGAGTGAGTGTTCAGAAATAGCCAACTTTTCTTACCTGGTGCTGGCTGGAAAGAAGAACTGGAAAATACTCAGACTTTCAACCACTGCCCAGCTGTGTAAGGTCACATCTTAGAAAGGCTGTTCTAAAATTTGCAAAGAAAAATATCAGCTACATAATGCATAGGAAACACTTAAGAACTGCAAGTATCAGGAAGTTCATCTTACAGAGGTGAAGTACTGTGAGCAAATCTTTGCTGTCCTTGACAATTTTGGGGGATATCAATATTTCAAGCTCACCCTCCCACTAGCAGATCTATAAGTAAGTATTTTGGGGCTTAAAAACACTTTCTTATTGGTGAATGTCTGACCTGCTCACTCCTCTTTCAGTTTTGCAAAATTAGATCTTCACAAGCTTAAAAAAAATTCATTCCCCCACTATTCAAAAATCTAACAAAAGAAATTCAAGTTATGGCCAAAAAAATATTGCTATCCTACAGAGAAACAATATTATTTTTGTTGTTAATTACTTAAGATTTGGAACCTCCAAATACTACTCAGGAGGGGTTTTCTTCCCTTGAACCAAAATAACTTTTACCTTAAAAGCACTTTTCCCACTTCCTCCATCCTCAGGGTTCTTACATGGAATAACCTTCTTTCCTCATCTGAATTATATTAAGCTGTGCATTAAAAGAAGCTCAGCTGCCTGTTAAATGCCAAAATCTTTTGTCAATTAATGAATTACCCTTTAAAAAATTACATGGGTGATAAGTGGATTAGATAAAGCAGTAAGTGATCAGCTTTTAAAGTCACATAATGAAGAAGCTGTTAGGAAAACGCCTGAGATTTCTCACCTGAATCAAAGCAATCAGCCCAGCTGAGCAATTCTTCTGCTCCTCCTGGTATTTGATATCCAGATCAGCTGTCTGAGACAAAAATAAATAAGTTAATAAATAAATAAGTCATTAAAAGTGTATAAATATTTTCTTCCATTGCTGAGAATGAGGTGTTCCCCACAACACCCCCTGGCAGTGTATGCTCAGGGGGAATATCAGACTTTTTTTTCCAGCAGTCTTGGACTTCTTAAGCAGAAAACTACCTAAAATTGCTTGTTTGGGACCATTTCTCAAGGAGCAGCCTATCTGTTCATAGTCTCATTTCTTTGTAGGATCTGGGGTGGTCATTGCCCACAGCACAACAGTGCCCAGAACAGATGCTGTGTTATAAACATTGCTCAGGCAGAAAAGAAATAGTGGCTCTTACTGCCTCAGTCTATGTGTGCCTTTTCTTAGCATTATTCAGGAGTCACAACAGAGGAAAAAATAAATAAATAAAATAAATAAATAAACAAAAAATCAGTGATATGATGACAGTAACCTTACTGGACATATTTGAGGAAGAAACCCATCTATATGACTGTGGCAGAAAATGTCTTGTACTGACTGAGAAAAACACTGAGCTGTTTTCAAGAGATGCCAGGACAGGCAAACTTGCCCCCAGCTTTTATCCTGGCATGTTATAATTCATTAGTGTTAAGAGCTAGAGGCTGGTGAAAGACCTTGTGCCATGTGCCCACTGCATGATCAAAATTCCAATGTTATTTCTGCTCTTTCATGCCTGTCCTTGTCATACAGGAGAGCATCTTGACAGCGTGTCTACATTTTGAAGAGGTTGTCCTGAATCATAGGCAGGCAGAGAAATGTGAATGGCCAAATAGCAAAGAGCTGAAAATGAGGAAATGAAATATTCATAGCTGAAAAATCAGTATCTTTAACTCTTCCAGGTCTCTTCATATTTCCAGGAAACCTCCCTTATCTACAGCTCCCTCCCATCTCTTTTCATGTGTCAAAAGCTCCAATTCTTCTCTAATAATTTTTGACACTTTCCATGAGCCTATTTTCTGAGAATAGGACAGAGGAAAAAAGGGAAAATTGTGTCATGTCTGTGATTGAATTTTAAAGCAAACAGTTCAGGAGAACTCTACTGATTATGTGAGCAATGGAAAATGAAATTACTGCAAAATATCTGGTCCTTTGCACCAGGGACTGAGGAACAAGA
Source organism: Heliangelus exortis (assembly GCF_036169615.1). NCBI lineage: Eukaryota > Metazoa > Chordata > Aves > Apodiformes > Trochilidae > Heliangelus > Heliangelus exortis. Next base: position 15,757,766 of record NC_092436.1, on the reverse strand, counting down.
TGCTTGAGAGCAGGATTTAGGAGTCAGTTTGCAGCAGCACGAGCTTGGCCTTGGCAATCAGATTTGTGCCATTTCTCTGCCTCCACTAAACTGCAATTGGCAGAGGCATCATCTTGGGTATCACACATCACTGGGGCTCAAGGAAAACGTTTCATTAGGATCTGAGCTGCCACACACCCCCTGTCAATATGAGGATAACTCTTTATGAGACAGGAAACAAACCCTGGGAAGCTGAGCCTTGAAAGGGGTGAGAAATTGCTAGATGAGTATCTGCCAAAAATTACTGTAAAAAATGAGAGCATCTCTGGACAGGTTTCTCATAGGGACAGATTGTCACCAGCTCTTGTTATTTGGTGAAGGTGTTGGCCCAGAAGCTTCATCTGACATGGCTGTTCTGCTGTGTTCTTGTCCTGGTTTGGGCCAGGATAAAGGTGATTTTCTGTCTTGTACTTTTGCTTTTAGCTCAGTCTCTTGTAAGTAGCTGCACTTGCTGAAATGAACAGCAAGTTTCTCAGACAGTGTCTGCTTCTAGGACTGATAACACTTGATGTTTATAGTTACTGCTAGAGACTGGTGTGCAGAGCCAAGGACACTGCTCAGCTCTGAGGAAAACATCAAGAGGTCCCACCTGCAGCCTCCTTTGGGGAGGAAGGGACAAGATAGATGCCAGAATTGACCAAACAGAGGATTCCATCCCATATACCTCATCCTCAGGAGAAATTTGAGGGATCACGAGGGCCAAGCCAGATTTCCAGCTTCCGGCTGCCTGCCCTTCCTGCCTTTCCTGCCTCCCTTCCTTCACCTCAGCATCCTGGGAGGATTCCATCCCTTCCTCTGCCTGTGCTCCTGATCCATCCCAGCCTGAATCTGTGTGTTCCTGCCTCCAGCTCCCAACTGCTCCTGACCCCAGGATTCCAGCCTGGACTTTCCCAGAGCTGCCCTGCAGCCTCAGGGGTGACGTGAGAGTTACTGGGGGAGAGGGGGGAGGAATGTGGTATCCATTTTCCTGTATATTTGTATAGATTTAGTAATTTTTCCTATTTATCATTCCTGTTTCATTAAAGCTGTGTAGTTTAGTTTCCAACCCATCAGTCTCTCTCCCTTATTCTCTCTCCTTTCTTATCAGGGAGGAGAGAGATTAATAGAGAGAATCTGTCCCTGGGTTCAATTGCCAGCCCAGTGTTAAACCCTGACAGTTCTGTATAAAATAAAACTTCTGCTGTGATCACAGCCAAAACAGATTAAATACTACAAAGTGCAACAAGGGAGCTTCTGGTTACATGGGTTTACATTTTTTGTGTGTGTAAGTGTACCTGGAGCTGGTGGCAGGTGAGATACAGCTCTTCATTCCAGAGCAATATTCCAGTCCATTCAGTGATGGATTATTTTAACACCTCCTGGACTCTGGAGAGAGATCAGTGAAAAAGGCCAAATGGCAAGAGCTAGAAAAGAAAAAAAATTAAGAAAACCCCAAAAAACAGGGCAAAGGGTCTGAAATTCATTCCAGGAAAAAATAAAGAAAAAAACTGGTTTGGAAACAGTGAAGAACAAAGCTATGGTTTTAGGAAAAAATGGGTCTTGACAAATAAATCCCTATAGGATTGTAAAATGTCTCGTGTGTACCTGGAGCTGGATTATTTCAACACCTCCTGGACTCTGGAGAGAGATCAGTGAAAAAAGCCAAATGCAAGAGCTAGAAAAGAAAAAAAAAAATTAAAAATCCCAAAAAACAGGGCAAAGGGTCTGAAATTCATTCCAGGAAAAAATAAGGAAAAAAACTGGTTTGGAAACAGTGAAGAACAAAGCTATGGTTTTAGGAAAAAATGGATCTTGACAAATAAATCCCTATAGGATTGTAAAATGTCTCGTGTGTACCTGGAGCTGGATTATTTCAACACCTCCTGGACTCTGGAGAGAGATCAGTGAAAAAAGCCAAATGCAAGAGCTAGAAAAGAAAAAAAAAATTTAAAAATCCCAAAAAACAGGGCAAAGGGTCTGAAATTCATTCCAGGAAAAAATAAGGAAAAGACTGATATGTAAACAGTGAAGAACAAGGCTATGGTTTTAGGAAAAAATGGGTCTTGACAAATAAACACCAATGGGATTTTTAAATGTCTCATGTGTACCTGGAGCTGGATTATTTCAACACCTCCTGGACTCTGGAGAGAGATCAGTGAAAAAGGCCAAATGCAAGAGCTAGAAAAGAAAAAAAATTAAGAAAGCCCCAAAAAACAGGGCAAAGGGTCTGAAATTCATTCCAGGAAAAAATAAGGAAAAAAACTGGTTTGGAAACAGTGAAGAACAAAGCTATGGTTTTAGGAAAAAATGAGTCTTGACAAATAAATCCCTATAGGATTGTAAAATGTCTCGTGTGTACCTGGAGCTGGATTATTTCAACACCTCCTGGACCCTGGAGAGAGACCAGTGAAAAAGGCCAAATGGCAAGAGCTAGAAAAGAAAAAAAAATTTAAAAATCCCAAAAAACAGGGCAAAGGGTCTAAAATTCATTCCAGGAAAAAATAAGGAAAAGACTGATATGGAAACAGTGAAGAACAAAGCTATGGTTTTAGGAAAAAATGGGTCTTGACAAATAAACACCAATGGGATTTTTAAAAGTCATTGGCTTGCTTTACAGAGAAAAAAGATGCTAACAAAAAAAAAAAGATCAGGTTGTGTGCCTTAGTTTTAAACAACACTGATAATATGTAATAAAGCTGTAAACTGGCTACTAAATGTCTTAGAAGAGGTAAAATGCAGCAAGCAAGTATAAATCTTTAGGATCTTCCATGTGTCTCTGGGGGATTTCTTTCTCACCAAATGCTGCTAAATTAATAATGGGGAAGAAAATGCAAAATTATTTAAGGAAATCCATGCAGATAGCAAATACCATTAGAATAGAAAATGAAAATATGGTATTAGAAAAGGAGAGGAATAGGTCAGTTACACAGACTGACCTGAACTGGTCTGGGAGGTGAAGAGCAACTGAGGCATGTTTGTTTTTGTTTTTTTTTACATTATTTATATGTGATTTACATTATATATATTGTATATATATAAATATATACATTATATATATTCATTCTTTTTATTTATATAATTATATGATGAAGAATTTAGGTCATGTGTCTGACCAGAGGAACCTTACCCATAACAGCTGCAGCCAGCAAAACCAGTTCCATCCAGTTCAGACCAGTCAGCAAACCAGTTCCATCCAGATGTTATGCTCAGCAGGACATTTAGGATTCTCCTGGATATAGAAGCACCAACCAGGTGTTCCAGAGAAGGGTTGGGATGCTGGGTGATGTTTGCTGATTCACCCTGTGCCAGCCCTTGGCCACGAAGCTTCACAAATGGCTACAAACCTGTGGGCCATGAGTTGCCAGGAAGGAACTTGGGTGGCTTTTCAAAATATTTGTTGAAATTATTCTGTTTTGGAACAGAGAAGCCAAGGTGAGAGCCCAGACAGGAAGCATTAGAACAGCTTCCTCAACTTGAGGATGTGTCTGGCCATGGGTATAAATCCAGCCTTGCTGAGCATGCCCAGTCCTGCATTTTTAAAATGAGTTTTTGGAGATCAGGGCAGCTGGACTAGGGCAGGAGGTTTTCCCCACCAAATTCTCTTCTTTGTTTTTGACAGTCTGCAAAAAACACGGAAAAATGCAACCTCCCCCATGTAAATAAAAGAGGGTTCCTCTCCTCACAAGGAGAGGAACAACAGCCCTGACCTCACTGAGGAGACCTTCACAGCTTTCAGGATGGGCTCAAATGAATTGCTGTTTGCTGGGTGGGTGGGTGAGTGGGTGAGTGGGTGGGTGGGTGATCATCTGTCTCATTTGCCACCCTAACCCCACCCCTGATAGGCACCATGTGTGGATTTTCCAGCCAGCCCTTTGCCTTTACACAGAGCAGGTACCAGCAGCCCCCCCGGCACCCAGAGTCAGCAATACAGACAATATATGGTGGCCATACACATGGACTGAAGTTTTTGGTCCCTTGTGTAAGGGAGGGACAATATTGAGCCAGACAGCACTTTTGCAGAGCCTGCTCCACAGGGTGTGCACCCATCCTGCTTGTGTTCCTTCCACCTTCTGGCTGCACACACTTATAGAATCACAGAATCCTAGAACTGGCTGGGTTGGAAGGGACCTCAGAGCTCATCAAGTCCAACCCTTGCTCCACTCCCCCCGTGGTTCCCAGCCCATGGCACTGAGTGCCACATCCAGGCTCTTTTGAAATATCTCCAGGGATGGAGAATCCACCCCTTCCCTGGGCAGCCCATTCCAATGGCTGAGCACCCTCTCTGCAAAGAATTTTTTCCTAATATCCAACCTAAACCTCCCCTGGCAGAGCCTCAGCTCTGCCAGGGGAGGTTTAGGTTGGATATTAGGAAAGAATTCTTTAGTCCATGCCCTCTTGTCCCACTGATATCTGCCCAACCCCCCCCGGCTCCAACCTCCTTTCAGGGAGTTGTAGAGAGTGATGAGGTCTCCCCTGAGCCTCCTCTTCTCCAGCCTCAACACCCCCAGCTCCCTCAGCCCTTCCTCACAGGACTTGTGCTGGATCCCTTCCCAGCCTCCTTGCTCTTCTCTGGACCTGCTCCAGCACCTCAATCTCCTTCCTGAGCTGAGGGGCCCAGAACTGGACACAGGACTCAAGCTGTGGCCTCCCCAGGGCTGAGCACAGGGGCAGAATCCCTTCCCTGGACCTGCTGGCCACGCTGTTCCTGAGCCAGCCCAGGATGCCATTGGCCTTCTTGGCCACCTGGGCACACTGCTGCCTCCTCTTCAGCTTCCTAACTCAACACCTCCAGCTTGCCTGCTTGTGACCTATTTATTATTTTCTACCCCCAGAGGATTCTGGCAGGCAGCACCACCCCAAGCTCTTCACCCCAAAACTCCCTTGCTGGAGGGGTTTCCTGCTGTCAGATAATCAATGCAGAACTAATTGCACCATCAGCATTGATCTGGTTGTGGAGGCAGTGGCAGAACAGCCCTGCAATATCCCATTTGAATCAGCCTGGGTGCAGATTAATGAACACCAGCACCCACGGCTTGGCATGGGAGGTTCATAGGAGGAGCCCAGCAATGGCCAATAAGGACCTGAGCAGACACTCCATTTGTTTACTTGAATTTTTTTTCATTTTTTTTCTTAGGCACAAGCAGCTGGAGCCATGTAACTCACAGGTCAGCAGCTCCTGTGTATTTGACAGCTTTGCAGCTTCTATGAGCTGCCCATTTGTGAGAGCCTGCTTGACCCAGGGGGCCATTAGCAAGAGCTATGGGTAGAAAAACCCCTCCCTCTGAGTGAAAGTGCATTTAGTGCCCTGGGTTGACCTGTCACATTTTGAGTCCCTGGTACCTTCTGATGCTGTGGAAGAATTCACCCCCATAGCACTCTTATCACTTTCTGCCTAATAATGTCTCCTCCTTTCTGCTGCTGCCCAGAGTCTGGCTCTGTGTACCCAGCTGAGACCTCCCCTTGTGTTTCCAAAGGGAGTCTGAGGTTAAAATAAAATTGGTTTAAGAACTTTGTGCCATTTCCTTGCTGAGGACAAGTCCTGCAAGTTCTCAGTGCAGTCTTCAGGGTGAGATGCATTTTATCTTCAGACTGCATTAATATTGCAGCTGCACTGGAGGAGGTCAAGAAGAGATCATTCCATGGGGCTTTGGAAAGCCAAAGTAGCTCCATGACTCTTGGTGGCAGCTTAAATTCAGTCCTACAAAATACTTTCTCAGGTAACTAACACAGTTAACACCCTCTTGGGATTAGGCAGCTCCTGCTTATTGGGTAAAAACCCCTAAGGAGCTCTGTGGGTCCCTTTCTCAACTGGCAGTACCTAAATGCTGCATAATCCCTTTTCAGGCAGCTGAGAAGCCAAGCAGAATTTCACAGGTTTGTCCTTTATCTGATGTGGACCCCAGGTAATTTCTGTCCTGCCAGGTTGAGAGCAGATTTCAGCAATGTTGAACCCATCCATCCCCTCCCCACGTGGCCCCATGAAGCTGCCCCCAGCTGAGGTTTCCAGCACCTGGGAAGGGGCAGGTTGGCTCCAGCCCACTGTGCCACCCCCAGGAATGACACCTAAAGGTCCTCACTGAACCTAAGGCTGTTGGCACCAGGGGGGATGATGGGGAATGGAGACAACAGTCAGTGATGGCTTTGGGAGAGTGGATAACCCAGGGATGAGCCTGGCACCATAAGCCCTAGGGTGCAGAATTTGTTTATCTCAGAGCTGCTCAGCCCACCATTTCACAGGCAGAGAGAGCCTTCAGCCAGGCTTGTTTAAACACCCTGATAGAAGGAAGTTCTTCAAGGCAGGGAGTGATTTGTGTCTCCCTAAAGGAGGGCTCTGATGCACTCAGGGCTTCGTTTAGGATGTAAGATCACATTCACCTGTTTTTGTTTTTTCTAGCTTCCCCCAGAATCACACACACTGAGGCTGCACTGAGCGGAAATCCAAGTCCCAGAAAAGCTGAAGGATTTATCTAACAGGAAAAACTATTGCAGGATTAGAGTGCTGTGATTGATGTGCTTTAATAATCACCACGGCTGCTCAGGCTTCTTGTGCGGCGCCATCCCTGTAATTAATGGGCAAGGGCTTTCTCATTCTCCTTGCTGCTGCTCAAGGGGTGCCAAGACACTTGAAATGTCCATAAAATATGGCCAAGGGAGCAAGAACAGGGCTGCCAGCTCTAATATTCTCCCTTCTCAGTGCTGAAGCCTGGAAGCTGGTGTAATGTCCCAGCACTGATGCAGAACCCCAGCTGAGCCCATGGGGCACAGGTGGTGGGAGCCTCAGGGATTATTCCTGCCTGGGGACACGGCCTTCTCCCTTCTCACCCTTCTACCCAGCACCCCAAGTGCCTCACTGCAATGGTCTGTGAGGTTACACTGCCCACCTGACACCATCCATGGGATTATTTCTTCATGCCATGGGATTATCTCTTTATGAGGTGCCCCACTCCCCCCCCTTATAACGGAGCCCATAATGGTGAGGAAGAAATGAACTGACTGGTGGGAGTGACCACAGATTTATGGCTGATCTACTTGGTATGAAGGTCAGCTTAATACCTCCAAATTTTCCCAGGGTCCTGGTTTTAAAAATCTCATTTCCCAGCCTACCATGTCCACTTTGTAATATGCTCAGTTCTTAAGAACATCAGTTACATGTGGATGAGTTCCCTGCTGCCTTTTTTCAGGTCACATAGCTCTGGGCACCACTGGCAAACAAACAGCTTTGGATGTCCCAAACTGTGTGGCTTCTGAGGTGGTCACCTCACTGCATCTCTGTCACCTTTTTGATGTCAAAACTTCTGTCAGAGTGATTCAAGGAGAGTCCTGGGATAGGAAGGGGAATCCATGGTGCAATGTGAGAGATGTCCTGCTCACCAGAGGGAATTCTGCAGTAATTCATGCAGAAGGATTCCTTTCATCTTCTACTCTAAGAAGTAGGTGCAGAACATCACCAGAGTGGCATCACTCTGGAAAATCAGATAGATTTGCATAATAGGCTTTACCTGAGCAGTGCTTCCACTCCCAGCCTTGCAGTATTCTGGATAAGAATATAACCAAGACCTATATTTTTATATATCTCTATACAAATCCTTGCATTTATATATTTATATTTATATTTATATTTATATTTATATTTATATTTATATTTATATTTATATTTATATTTATATTTATATTTATAGATAGACAGATCTATCTGGAAATGCACTGGGTCCTCCAGTGAGGGATGGGAGCCACAGAAAGGAGAGCACTCAGGAGAACAGAGTGCAGCATCCCCACACCAGGAGCTAATGGAGAATTAATTTATATGCCAGCAACATTGATTTTTCTAGCATGCAGGTTTAAGCTCCACAAGGTGATGAAGATGTGATAAAGCATTAATTATGGATTAATTAAATATGTGCAGTTGTGTGAGTACTGTGCCCATGCAGCCAACCAGGCATCTGTGAGCATCACACAGCATCTGATGCATCCCAGTGACCACATCAAGCCCTTCATATACAAAATTTATCAATTTATTTCATTGCTTGGTGCCCTCAGCCTGTCCATGCCCATCCCAGGGTATATATTTGTTCCATCTGTTAAAGTGTGTGAGGATATGTGTGATACTAATTTCTCCTTCAGAGATGTGTGGAGGGAGAACCCAAAGGATTTCAGGGCACTCCCCAAAGCCAAACTTCAGATCCAAGTGAAACTTCTACATATTTACAGAAGCCTTAAAAGAACAGGGCACTGTGCTGACAAATGTCTGTGTCAAGGAGCAGCCAAGAGTTTCCAAATAAATAACAGTAAAACTGAAGAACCTACTGATTCTGGAGGACCCAAATGAGGATAATGGCTCAGCCCCTTCCTCAGTGCTTATCAGGACCCACAGAACTGCTGCTGGAGGAAAATAGGGTAAAGGACAGAGGATTTTATAGCATTTATTTTACTGAGTTGTTGACACAAGCTTGGCTACAGCCTGGATTAGAATAAGTGAGGCCAAGTGTGTGGAAGAAAGGCAGTAATTGACTTTACATTTTAAGAATGTAATTACAGTTTGAGAACAGGTGATTTTTCAAAAGGCAGAAAGCTCTGGAAGTGCCCTGATGGATGCAGCAGAATCACTGCCTCATTTTGTAGCTAAATATGCTGGATGCAGCTTGAGGAGCCAAGAAAATGAAGTTTCCTGGAGGAAATGCTGTTTATAGGAACCTTGAGACAGTCAAGCCTCAGAATGAGTGGGTTTAAGGGGTTTTTTTCAGCCAATCTGAGTAATGAATGCTACAGAAACTGTCCTCACTGTATCAGGTACTGATAAGCACTGCTCTATAAAGGTTGCTTACTCCCATTTCTCCTGGGGAGAAAGTAAATTAACCATGTAAAAAGCTTTTTTTCCAAAAATAGAAGCTACTCCTTGAAACACCATCAAATGTGTGAAGAAGAAGGGGAAATGAGAGCTGATCCTAAAAGATATCAAAGGTGTCTGCAATTAATTTCATAATGGATTTTCACACGTGAAATCCGGGCGATGGATTTTGGGTTCTCTGTTCTTCCCCTCATGTAAAACCACTGGAAAACTTTAATTGGATCCCCTCCTGTGCTCTGCAGTGACCCAAATTCTGAGCAGAAAGGAACTGCACAAGACTAAGCCATGGAAGCCTAATGCAAAATGAGATCTTTTTAATGACAGGATGTTATTAATGTCCAACATCACTCAGACTTCACTGGTATAAAAGCCCAATGGTTCTGGCCACTGATTTTTTAAGCACAAACCCCAGACTTCCAAAGACAACATGCTCACAGAAAAATTAGGGATTCTGAGAAGAATCCAGTGGTAAAAAGCCCCAGAACTGTCATTTCCTGGCTAACAAATTCTGCAGTGGATTTTGCCTGGCTCACTTTATCATCAGCAAAATCATAAAAGAATCTTTTGTTTCTTGATTCTTGTTTGTCTTGACCACCACCTCTGCCCCTCAATCCCCACTGTTTTGTGATATTTAAACAGTAACCCCCAAACTTGTGGCAGAATGAGCAAATTCCCACTCACTCCCCCCCTCCCCCCCAAATTCTAAATGTCCTTGCAGGAAACAAGCAGCTCCCTCCCCAAATCTTAACTTTTCCCCCTCTTGGCCAGCCTTTAAAACTGAATCAAGGATTCTGTCTCATGAAGCACCATTTTTGTCACCAGTAAAACAAGACTGGTAGCAAAAGGAAACTCCAGATAGACCACATGAGGCCACCTCTGGTCCATGCTTCGAGATCCAAATTCTTTTATTAGATCCTTACCCTCTGCTGTGTCAAGACTTGCTGCAGGTTCTTCAAAATGATCAGGAGGTGTTCAATTCTGAACCATCAGCAGCTTGGAAACGTAAAACATCCAAGATCTGTCTCAGCTGTTCTCTTTGATCCTAGATTAAAGGGCCTGCTAGAAATTTCAGAGCTATGGAGCTACTTACACAGTTCCAATTAAGATGACATTTGAGCTTTATTCTGTGAATGCACAATAATGTAGAAAACTCCTTGGAATTCCCTCATCAGCTACGTTCTGTTTAAAAATACATGGATTGGTTTTATAGCAACATCCTCAGCCACATTCAGGACTCCATTTATACCCTTAGGTTCAGCAATTCACAGAGCTTTAGCTTCATAGATTCTTACCAATAAATCCCAAAATGCATGCATGGCTTGATTTAAGAAAGATATTTTACTTGTGTTTCATACACAAAAAAACTGATAATCAACAGTGGCTTAAAAAATTAACACTACTCCACTTTTCCACAAGTGTACAAAAAAGAAATAATGGATTTACATTCAACAGTAAAGCTTAAAGTCCACTCTAATAATAGCTGCATTGACATTCACATACACAAGCACAGAATAAATATTTCAGGATCCTTATAAGAGCATACAGCATACATACAGTACTTGAATTTTACATAATAGTGTTAGTAGGGTCAGGAGCTCATAACCTCATAGAAAAGTAAAACTAAAATCAGAAGAGGTTGTGTGGGAGGTAACACCAAGGTACTGCACAGAGCTAGCAGGTCAGGAAATCCATTTCTGTGAGGAGTTTGCTTCTGCTTCTTCATATTAGGAGAGTTTCTTTGCAAAGGTGTATTGAAAGTGCAGATTAATGGAAGAAAAAAAAAAAAAGAAAAAAAGAAAAAAAGACAAAGAAAAAAATATTCTTGTATTTACTAACACATGCAAGAGGCAGCCCTCAAATCACCCGACAGAATAAAGCTGTTATTGGCAAGTGGCCGATATCATAGAGATGTTTCAGGCAATTTTTCTAAAGCACTTTAATAGCAGCAATTATGATTCATAATGGCTCTAGATTGACTTCTGTTTGGGTTAAAGGGCATCATATTTCTTTAACATTTACAGCTATATCTCTCTATAAATAAATATCTCGAATAACAAGTAGCATAGTTAACGTTTCTTTTTTCTCTCTTTTGCATAAGTGTCGTGGAAAAACTCTGACCTTTTCAGAGACTTCATGTGCAAAATAACATTGGAGTGGCAACAGGGACACAGAGCATCACAGTCAGTTACATTCCTGGGATGTCAGCCCAGCCCTTCTCCCACTCAGAGGGCCAGCCTTGCCAGGGTAACACAGGGCCTGAAGGGACAATTTTCCCATTGGCTTGCTTGGGAAGAGCTAAAATTTATAGGAGCTAAAAGAGCTGTAAATGTGAGGGGTTTGTTTGCAGGAGTGTGTACAATACTTCATGTATAGGACTCAGTATTCCCACACCTTCCCTTCTCAAGGTTTGGAAAGTCTGGGCGTTTCCTTTCAAGACTTTTCCTCCCCAGCCTGAACATCTTTTTGTCCAAGAGGTGTTTCTCTTGGTTATTTACCAGCTCTTCTTGCATTTGCAAAGTCTCAAGTCACCTAGCTGACATCTCTGCACACAAATATTTCCAATCAGATAGAGGGTGCACAACATCAAAACTTTTAAACCTGCCCTGTAAGTGTCATCAAGACAGGAGCACAGGAACCACAGTGCTGAGAGTCCAACCTCTCACTGGCTGTACTGTGAAGATTCTCCTTTTCGGCGTAGGAGAAAGGAAACTTGTGTCTGCTTTTTAGAGTCTGAAAACAAGCCAGAGTGGAGAAAAAGAGTTAACACCAGACTTAATAAAGCTTTTAAGACAAAACCTGTTAAGCAATTTAGACAGACACCGAATTTCCTGCTGATTTTTCTCAAGTCTGTACATACAGGAAATTTGTTAACAGGAGGAAGAAGTTGGGACGTTGCTACATAGGAGAAATTTGCCATTATTACAAAAACTGGCTAATTGGATTCTCTCATTATTAAACCCCTCACTGGTCACTGTTCTCAGTGGTGCTGTTGCCCTTTTCTTTTTTCTCCTGAGTCTTGTTTCCCTTCTTCTTTTTCTTCTTTTTCTTGGTCTCTTCCTTCTTGCCAAAGGTTATGAAGTCACTTTTGTCAATTTGGCTGTTGGGTGGCTCCTGCCGGATGGAGATGATTGCAGGAGATCCTGGGATAATGAATTTGTCTGGCAACTCACCAGGACCACCTTGTTTGGAATTGCCCGGTCCAAATTTAAAGGTCCAGCTGTTGCTGTTCACACCAGCTCCCACTGGGGGGGACACCTCTCCTGCCTCGGGTTCTGAAAGAAAAAAAGTCAAAAGAGCAAGAAAAACCTTAAAGCATCATGAAATACAAGCACTGGGTGAGTATCAGCTCCAGGGGTGAAAGCTCTGGCTTTCTCCTGGCTTTCTCCTGGAGTCTTGGATGCCTGGATCTGAGTGTTCCCAACTGGTTCCTCTCCAGGTTGCTCAGGGCTGGTAGGCACTGACTGACTCCACACACCTCCCACTAGTCCAGGATGCTCCAAATCCAGTCCAATCTGCCCTGGAATGTTTCCAGGGATGGGGCATCCACAATTTCCCTGGGCATCCCCTGCCACTGTCAAGGAGGTGATACGACTGCTTTTACAGTATGATGTTTAATCAAGGATTAGAACAACCTGTACAACTCTTTTCCCTTCAGATTATATTTAATGACAAAGAAGATTTGACTTTTAGTTTATCTACTTATCTACTATCTACTTAGAACTGCTAAAATTGTTTTAGAGACCTTCACCTCCTCAAATATCTTTTTAAAAATTATTGTTGATGTGGAAGTTCCTCTGTTTTAGTAGTTGTAGCTTTTCTGTGAATTTCATACAATCAGTCAGGTTGGAAAAGACCTCAAAGACCATCAAGTCCAACTATCAACCCAAGACCACCATGGCAACTAAACCATGTCTTCAAGTACCAGGTCCAAACATTTTTTTAACAACTCCAGGGATGATGACTCTGTCACCACATCCCAGAGTCCAACCTCAGATTTTTCACATTTGTCATTCAGAAGAGCAATGTCCTAGCAACCCCTTCCATACTGAACTCTTTAATATGAACCAGCTTCCATTTCTGCTTAGTAAAGTATTTTGGTCAAGTGCTTTTCATATGGTTTTTTACTTCTTTGAGATGATAAATTACAAAGGTCAATGTTGTGTGTGTTGGCCTTTTTCCAAATTATTAATCAATTCTCTTTCTCCAGCCATATAAAAATGTGAGCTTTCAGGTTGTACATTAAAAATTAAGCCCTAGTTGAAAAATAAATCCTTCTCCCTTCCCACCCAGCCCATGACACATTCACTCCAAGCAACACTGGCCTGGGCCCAATGCTCTTTTCCTGTTCCTGGCAGGAAAAAACCAGCTGAAGGTGACCTCAATTTTTGAACCCTCCTTGGTTGGGAAGAGTGAATGGTCCCAGAACTGCTTTGATATGTGCAGGGACACAACACGATGGGTCCCAGGACCACCACAACTGTGGTTGTGCCACCTTAAAGTGAGCACCTGGGGCTGAAGATGAGAGGAACAATGACAGTGACTTTTTCTTACTGATTTTACCATACAAATAAAGCAATGTGCAAGAAGCAAGGGCATCCTTAAGGTCCAGTAACTCTTTTTCCTTGCATGCAAACTCGTGCCAGCCCACCAGAGTGCACATCTGTGTCTGCATTATTAAAATCTAATTCTGAGCAGGATATTGACCCTTTAATCTGGTTCTCTCTAGACAAATCCACTCACCAGATGAAGTCAGTAACATTTATCACAGAGCCATCTGACATCATGCAGCCAAACACAACAAACCCATCATATCAAGCCTGGAATCAGGGTTCTGTCAACCTAAAGACCAAAGGGGGGTGGGGGTTATTTGCATTTCTGTGTGTCTTTTTTCCCCAGTTCCTGAAGATGTTTATTGTCCATGCAAAGGAAGCATTTTAATGCTCCTTAATACTCACTAAGCCAAAGGCAACTAATTATCCTTAGAGCTGTGTGGAGAGCCCACACAGGAAAAAACAGGGCCAGACAGAACTTGATGAGTTAACAGCCATCCTTCCCATCAGAGGGGCTTCAGCAGCCTCCTCAGGACATTTCCCTTCTGCCTGATTTACCTGATAATATTTATGTTTATCTGTATTAGCAGCCTGGAAGGTCACAGTTCAGCTCTACCAACAATTTTGTATGTTGAGGCATTTCAGCTCAAGAATAAATGTCACTTGCTACTTCATTTCCAAAACTCCCTTAAGCATCTTTTCTGTTCCTTTCCAACAGGAATTCAACAACAAACCCTTACCACTGAGATGCTATTTACATTTACCAGGATGAGCTGCATTTCTCTCATGTATTTCCTGGCTCTTCTTGAATGCTTTAAAGTTGTTTAATAAAAACTTAAGAGGAAAATCTAAATAAAATAAATCTGCCAGCTATGTCTATACCACTTAATTTAAAACATTCTGCTTCTCCTCTTCCTACACCAACACAGTGGGGCTGTGCCACAGAAAAGCACAGAGTTGGGCCATTTCCTGGTGTAACTCCAAGGATTACTTATCCCTACACTTTCTTCTCAAGGAACACAGCAAACCATCATGTTCAGGGAGCAGATTATTTATTTTTAATGTGTGCATGCAGCAGAACCCAAAATCTAGGCTGTACTTGCAGTTCCTGATGCTTCCTTGTCTCTCTGTCTGGATGCTAAAAGGGGAACTGAACTTTTCACCCCTTCCATTGCTCCACTCTCACCAAAATACAAGTGTCCCCATAGACTTTAAATGGAATTTAGAGCAAGACAGACTTTGCAGTCAAGCCAACCATACATTTAGTTGGGAGAAAAGGACTTCCAGGGTTGTCTTTCTTTTTCTACCCAGTAACTGGTGTCTGAAATGCACAGGCAGATCCACACACAGCCTCCCCCCATCCTAAAATCACCTCTGTGGAAGCCTGGAGCACCAGGTATGGTGCCCACCTATTTTATTTTCTTCCAGAGACATTTATGGGTTGGATGCTGTAGCTCTCTGCCTCTCAGAAGAACTGAAACAACACCCAACTTCAGCAACAGCCCAACGCTCAGCAAGCCCTCACTGCTCTGAAAGCACCACATGTCCCACACGTTGTCAGTCAGAAAGGGGCATGTGGATGGCACAAGCTCCAAGATCCCAGGCCAGGAGCAGGTTACAGGTGAGCCACGTCACCTCACTGAGCACTCCTGGTCTCATCACATGAGTTTCCCAGAGGTACCAAACTCTCCTTGTGCTGAGGAACCCACTACAAGCAGCAGAGTCCCTACAATTTAGCTTCCAGTAACTGTAGTCACCTCTTTTTTTCTTTTCTTTTCTTTTTTTTTTTTTTTTCTTTTTTAAGATGTCACCCACAGGGTAAGGTACCCTTTATGAAATTCAGCCACTGATAAAAGTTGGCATCCAATCTAAACTTTTTTATTTAGTCCCTGCTACAGTCTCTAAAGACAGGCAGGCACCCTCAGAAATCAGTCCAACCCACCTGGCTTCCACTCCTATTTTCAGCTGTATTAAATTTTTTTTATTCCTCTCCTTGCTGGAGCTGTATCAGCTTTGCTTCTTAACTACAGATAAATCCTGGAGAAACCAGACAGCTAACTTTTGGACAGCTAGTGGAAAAGGAACTGAATTCCACCCTCAGGGGCAAACTCAGCAGCATCCTGGCTTGAGGGATGGTGCATTAATGGCCCTGCCAAAATATTAAAAAAAATAAAAATAAGAAGTTTGGAACTAATCTCTTTAACAGTGAGAGTCACAAAAACCCTGTGCAACTATTTGCAAGATGAGGCCACTTTCTCAGCCCTAATCCCTTCATAGGATTTTAATTTAGGAAGGCACCAGCATGTTCTGCTGGAATACTGGAGAAATACTGGAGAAAGCTCAGCCATGGAAAGGCTGCACCATTACCCCCTGCTAAAAGGCCCCATTTGAGCTGTGACACCAGTGACCCCAGCACAGTTTAGGTCTCCAGTGATGCTTTGCTACAAAACTCCAAAGCACAGCTCTGCCACTGAGATTTCCAGTGCTGTCTTTTCAGATGCAGCATTTGCAAACTCACCCAAGTGAAGGGCTGGCCTGCACCAGGCTGTAAAACCACCCGTGCTGAGACCTGAGTGGAATAGAGTGGAAATGCTGAGTGATGGGCACAAACAGGCTGAGACTGACAAATATGCTAAATATGGGGCAGAATGCCTGCTCACAGAACACATCATCCCACAAAATTATCTCCCATCAGGTCTGGGCAAAGATGGCAATCTCTATCTCACTGAGGTTTTTCTCCAGTTTTTTTGTTTTTTGGTTTTTTTTTTTTAATTATTATTTATTATTCTTGTTTTTTGTGATGGAGGAACATGTTTTTTCCCTGTCCCTGCATAGCCCCACAGCTCCAATCTGCTGTTTCCCAGGACCAGGTGGTGCTCAGTTCCCACCGTGTTGAGCTGGCCACACAATTCTGAGCGTTGAGGAAATCATCCCCACCTCCTCTGTGCCTGCTGCTTCCCCAAAGAACCTTTCTCAGAAGGAGGCAAAGGAGTGTTAGAACAGATGTGCCCCTGCTCAAGGGGGAGAAGAAGAAACCATTTCTGTGCAGCTCTGTCTCCCTGCAGAGACATTTTTGCCTGCATGACATGCTCAGCCAAGACAGCAGCTCCCTCCCTTCACCCCCCCTTCCTCACCACTCTGTCCCTCTCTTTAAAAATTTGGTGGCTTGTGGGCTCAGGAGATCATTTTGATAAAAGCTTTCAATCAAACCATCATTAAGCTTAAAGGAAATATTATTCAATGCTTTTTTTTTTTTTTTTTTTTTTTGCTAGACACCAGACCATGCCAACTAAAGCTATCGTGAGAAGAGGAATACCCCAGCAGTAATCACAGACAGACCCTTCTGTCCTCAGGTCAGTGCAGCAAACCACATTAATTAAATTAATTTATTTAAAACTAAGATCGGGCAATAAGCAGGAAGCAAATTGCAGGGAAAGCCACTCATTAACCTGATTTCTCCCTTCCCTGCCTCCTCCTCTGATGCTGTTCTGACTGCAGCTCCTGCCTCTGGCAGCCTTAATGAATATTCACTGTTAGAATATTCTGAATATTCACTGTTAGACAGAGTCTGACATTGGGCACTGATTCCAAACCAGCACAGCAAATGCAAAGAGAGTGCCCTGAAAAAAAAAAAACCCAAACCCTCCATGACATTTGGAGGATCCCTGCAGACATTCTGGCTTTGCTGATCATCCCTAAGTCTTTTTGAGATTAAAATGCCCATTTAATCTTGCTTTTGAAAAACGAACAAACAAACAAACAAAAAAAAACCCTTCAAAAATAAAATCATAACCAACAACACGACAAAGGAAGCAAATAAAAAACCCCAGCCTCAGCATGATAAAATGACAGCTACTGAACAGAAAGACAGAGGAATTATTTGGTCAGAACAAAGCTGAACCATTTTAACCATCAGTTTGCCAAACAATCTCAGCTGTCTCTAAGGACGAGGTCAATCTGGAGCCTTTAAAAAGAAAAAAACAACCATCAAAGCAACAACAAATAAATAATTCTCACTGTCTGCCCCTCCATCTGCTTGTCCTGCTCTCCACTAAGGATCCAGAGCCCTGAGGACCAAACAAAATGCAAACTTCTGCCCACCCAGGAGCCTGTAGCTTTAATCGATGGCTTGGATTTCAAGTCAGTAACAAAAAGCAGGGTAATTATAGCACATATGTTGTGGGAGATCTGCAACCCCTGCTGCTCTGACAGCCAGAGACACCACAGGGGGTGGCAGGGGGGTCACTGCCAGCTCAGTCTCAGGTTCCTGTCCTTGCTGACACTGAGATGGAAATTAATTAGCAGTTATCTGTCTCATTATAAGGAAAAAAAAAAAAAAAATCTTCCCTGGCTGTGTATTAAAGCAATAGTCTCAGTACCTCTGCCAGCATCTTCTGAGAGATGTAAAAGCAAAAAAATGAATTTTTTTGCTAGCACAGGCTGCTGTGGCCAGGGCATGATGCAGGCTGGGTGCCTTCTGGCAGCTGCTGAAAAAGCAGAGCCCAGTGGCTGCAGCCCCAAGCACCTCCCTTTTACTGAAAAAAAGTAAAAAAAAGGATCAACCCCCCCAAAAAAGCATCAACCTTGTCAGAAAAATCCCTCTGGTGTTGTCTTCGTGCCCAGTCCTGCTCTCTTGGGAAGCTCCTCTTGGTGCTTGCTCAGCACAAGCTTTAACCCTTTTCTCACCACACTGAGGACTCAGCTGCTGCATCACTGGGGCAAAACACAGCCAAGATTCTCTGGATCAGCATTCCAGCTCCAGTTGGATGCTGGATCCTGGGGGATGCAGTCTACGAACGTTTGGGCCACATCCAGGGGTTGGTAGGAAGAGACTGCTCCTGAAAACTAAGGGAAGTGGATTTTTATGGGGGGCATTTTTGCCACGTCTGCAGGCCCTCAGGGACCATTTTTAAGAGTTCATGGTTGAAAACAGGCAAAAAAAAAAAAAAAAAAACAAAAAAAACCCACCAAAACAAAAACAAACACCAAAACCCCCAGATTAAATAAACAGGTTTTAAATAACAGTGTGGGCACCTAGAGCATGTTTTGCTCCAGAGTAAGGGAAAAGGGCAGAAAAGAGTGCAGGAAAACTGGAGCTGGCATTGGGGTGACTGCTGTGCCCCTCAATCCCTGGAAGGGAGAAGGGGTGTGGGCAGCAGCTGGGGACAGTGCCCACCCTCCCTTCACCAGAGATAAAGTTTTCTTTGCCTTCATGCCAGCCCAGGGCTGTGTAACCTCCTTAAATGCTCCAAAGGAGCAGCAAACAGTTCCCAAGGCTGAGGGATGCTTTTTGAATTTTCTAGGTGACACATCCCAAAAATGGGGACTTTGAGACAAATCCTTAAAGAACTGGGACATCTGCTTTGTGGCTGAAATCTCCCTCTGGATGTGGTGCCACTGCTCTCAGCAGCTCCAGTGGGTGCTGGGTGGGGTCTGCTGCTTCTGTTCCATGAGGGCATGAAATAGTACAAAAAAAGAGCAAAAATCCCTGCAGAAGACAGGGAGAGACCTGAGCACTGCTTTGGCTGTGTTGCCAAAAGCCAGTTGTAGGTACAAAATATTTTCCTTCTTCCAGGCAAGCATTTTCCTGTGGAAGAGAAGAGGCTCACAGAGCATCCTAAACCCTGCTGGGAAGGGGAAAAGGAGGAAACATTTCCTGGCTGCTGCTGCTGCCTGGAAGAGCATCCTGCAGCCAGATGAGCTGCTGAGCTGAGGCCAAGAGCCCAGGCTTGCTCTCTGTCTCTTGTCTCCTGCCACTGGGGGCCACTCTGCATCTATGGGGTTGCTCACAGCACCAGCACCTTCCACTTCTGCCACCTTGCTGCCTGGTTCTGATGGATTCTCCAAAAATAGGGACATTTCAGGTCAGGGATTTCATGTTGCCTGATTTTTAGGCACTATCCCAGGATGCTCAGAGCAGGGCTGGAGTCCCCATCATCCCTGGAGGGGCTTCCAAGCCCTGGAGATGTGGGGATGAGGGACGTGGGGCAGGGCTGGGGGGGACACTTTGCCATGATGCTCTGAGAGGTCTTTTCCAACTAAAACAATTCCATGAAGGGAAGCCAGAAGGCAGGATTGGATACTCTCCTAGCACTGGAGCTCCTGGACAGGACTGGTTTGGGGGTTTTTTTTGTGTCCACCTCAGAGACTGAACACTCCTGAGAGAAATCTGTTGAATTTAGTGCTTTGTGCTTATCCCCAGTGAAATTATTCACCCAGTACCTGTCTCTACAACCTTCTGCAGGTGTCCTTCCCTTAGCACAGTCCCTGCCACTCCTGGTGGTACCTACAGAGGAAGGAGCCCAATGTGGCTGCAAAGCCCAGTGCTGACAGTCAGGGAGAATCCCCCTTTATAAATGAGCACAATTAATAGAAAGACAGTAACTATGGCAACCTGAAGCATCAATTTTAGTCTTTTGAGGCAAAAATCTAATTTTAACTCGCTAATTGGGTGCTTGAAGTGGTACTGCAAAAAAAAAAAAAAAAAAAAAAAGAAAAAAAAGAAAAAGGAGGACATGTTTATATCAGTGCTTTTCGAGTGGTTCTATTTTAAAGAGGAATAAATGTGTGAGCTCAAGCACTATGCAAAAGGATGGCAGAGTGATGGGTCAGAGTGAATGGTCTTAAAATATAATTTTTAAAAATTTCTTCATCACCTGAGTTTAGCTAATGGGCTTCAGCCATCCCTCTTGCAGATGCTCCCACATCAGCAGCCCAAATTATCCTTTCAAAAGCCACACAAAGTTCCACAGAGTGGAAAAATTCAGTGGAATTGTCCCTCAGAGCCTGGAGGTGGCTCTGAGCCTCAGACCTGGAACTTGGTCCCTGGCTCCAATCACAGCAATAATTTTACTGCTATTATGAAAGATGAAACTGGAACACAAAGGGGAAGAAAAGGTACTAAGAATGTTTAGTTTACTTTGGCTTAGTTATCCTCAAGGTATTACTTAATTTTAGAAGTAAACTCTATCACACAGGTACAGAAAATTAATTTAGAGCTACCCTTAGCTAATTTACCACCAAACTGCCCCAAACTTCTCCTCCAAAAGCCAATTAACTGAATACTGCCCAGTATTTGACTCTCACTAAGTGGCTGATAGCCAGGAACCTGCCCTAAAAGAGATGTGGTGCTGTAAAACCTTCCCCAGGAAGGGGCTGTAAAACCTTGGAGGTTTTAGGCTCTGGCACTCACTGTCCCCTTTCCCTTCCACAACATCCCATTAAAGGCTTCCTATCATCTCCTGTTTGGATCACATCCCATAATGACTCCTTTTTCCTGCTAGGGGAATGAATGGAGCTAATAATATTTCACAACAGCTAAAAAGGAATCTTAATTAAATGTGAGGAGTAACTGCTAATCCAGGATGATCAGCACCCCACACAATTCCTCTCTTTTCCAGAATCTTTTAAACATTTTCCAAGGGAAAAATGGAGGTGACCCAGGATGATCAGCACCCCACACAATTTCTTTCTTTTCCAGAATCTTTTAAACATTCTCCAAGGGAAAAATGGAGGTGACCTTGTGAAGGGTCCACTCCCCTACTGCAGAAATAGCTTTGCTCTTTCTGGTGGATGCAAGGGCCACTGGTGGAATTTTTTTCTTAGGTTGTAGGGAAATCCAGATATTATGATCCTTTGGAACCATCTGAGTTCTTTAACCCTTGAAAAGTAAATTATTTTGGTACTGATGAGATGAAGCAGACTGGAAGTTTGGACCTTATGGATCCAGGGCTTCTCCCTGCTTGCCCTTCCTGCACCCAAAGGTGCCCTCTCTGAGCTTATCTGGGGAGGGGATGATTACCCAGGGATGGATCATTATGGTCTGGTTAGCTGGGGAAAGATGAGCTCAAAGTTGGCAGATGCTTGGGATGGATGGCACCACCCTGCAGCAACCCTTTTAACAAAGTTTCAGATGCCTTTTGTGCCCTGTCCCCAGGATTACCATTTCTTAACTATTCATCAGATGGCAGGCATTCATTCTTAGAGGGTTAAAATTTACACAAAAAATGGACAGAGCCATCCCAGTTGATTTTTCATCACTGTAACCTTCCCAGAATGGAGCCCTCATAACCCCAAGTTTAAGAGTTGGTAGATGACATTCTTTAAATTTCAGTTATTCTTATTTTAATTTTATAATCCCAGGCCTGCTTTACACCAAGAACTATTCCCTCCATGGAACAACTGGAGAAATGGGTCAGGCTTGTGCTTCCACATAAAATGATGCTTTAGTTGTACTCAAACCTGCCCACTTGCTAATGAACTTTCCTCTTTTTCAAGAAAGACATTGCTCAAACAGTTGTAGTAAAGTATCAGAAAGTTATTTCTATCATATGCCTTCCATTTCTCTTCTCTGAAGGAAATATGAAAAATTCAAGAACTGGCTTGAAATGCACAGGAAGATCAAATCTGGGAAGTGAATTATTACACATAAAGTGTAATGGACTTTAAATGGATGTTTGAGAGCAAAGTAAGGAAAATTAACTTCATTTCTACATTATTGCTTGATGGAGGCTGGCTGAGGAAAAAATCCTATTCTTATTCAATTTTAGAAAAATCACATTTCTTCCAGCTGCGAATCCTTTAAATGAAAAAGCAAGGAGAAAATTAAGGGCAGCCTGGATCTGGATTGATAGCAGAGTTATTTTCCTTCCAGGAAATGTGTCACATGCCCAGGTAAGTAGGACAAGCTGTCAAAGAAGAGAGACATTTGAAAGATCTCAGTGATTATACAGGCTAAAAGGCAACGTTGGTGCTTCTGGAACCCTTCACTTCAAAAGGAATTTTCCATCACCATCTGGTGGGATCTGCATGCAAATATTTTAAAAACATTGCATAAAGGATGGCCCCAGCAGAAAGGTGGATATAAGGCACAGGTTCTTGAAGAATCTCTCAGCCACAGCAGATGCTTTGCACCTCAGAACACCGAAAGATCTGAGCTGGGAAAATGGGGTGAGGCCACATTATTTGCATTTCCATCCAAACCCCTGCAGCCAGGGCCTTCTGAACCAATCTTTATGTTTCCTAGGGTGGCCTAAGGCTCCCAACACCCCAGTTCAGGTTCTGCTTTCCCAGCACCTTCCCTCAGCCCCAGTGGGAGCAGATGAGGGGGATAGGGCTTGCTCCATAATTAACTCAGTGTCTGGATCCGTGGCTTCAGGGGGATCCCATCCTGCTCCATTTTCATCCATGCAAACCACTCCAATTCACAGGGTCCTGGGCTGTGGTGCAGCTTCCCTATCACTGAATATTCCTGCTATCCCAGGGAACACTGTTCCCTCTATCAGGGATTCCAACCAATTCATCCACCAGATCTCTCCCCCAACAGATTTTTGGTGTAGGAGTGGGCAAAAGCACCAACTCTTCCTTGCACGGGTCCACAGAGCAGCACAAACCCAACAAAGCTTCCTGCTCAGCCTATGAAACCAGGCAGGGAGAATTTTGTCAGCTATTTCTATATATTCCTTCACTGAGGAAAAAAAAAAAAAAAAAAAAAAGGGGTGGGGAAGGCAATTTTTGTAGCAAAATGCCAGTTTCCAGGCAGCAAGAGCATCTATTCCTTGCTCTTGAAAGACTTTGCCCCCCTAAGCACAAGGTGTAAATGGCTCCAAACCTGACACTGCTGCTGCTTATTCCACTGACCCAACTCAAAGGAATTCCCTTTCCACCAGCCTTGAAGTGGGAATGGCTCGGGGAAGCCAGCAGAAGCACAGGTTGGGACAACCAGGAGAAGAAAAACTCTATTTTTGGGTCTTCCTGCTGACACGTGGAAGAGCACCCACTTGAGCTGAGCATACACACAGCTGCTCAGTGCCTGGAATTTTCAGCACTGGCTTTGAGACTGGAAGAAAAGCAGTCAGAGAACATAAACCACGTGCCAAGGAGAAGAGACAGCAAAAGGATGCTTTAAAAATGCTCCTCTGGAGCCTCCCAGGAGAGGTGCACACACGATTCTGAATTTTCCATTCGGTAACCTGTGTGCAAACTTACCAAAAGTCACCCCAATAAATGATGTTTAACACCTCTTGCTGTAAAAAGAGCATCACCACGTGTGCAGCTCTGCAGCAAGCAGCTCTCAACCAATTTGTGTCTCAGGAATTACCCAGTTTGCAGCTCAGTGAGCAGGGAACCAGATTTGTGGCTGCAGAGAAGCAGATCTGCCACTTGCTGATGTGGCAGCCTTCAGGAGGGGACAATACCTGGAGAGAGGACAAATCTTTAGGCTCAACAGCAAATGCTGACATGAACCAGAGAGCCTTGCCTCTGAGAAATACAAATTTTGACATCCTTATTCTTTTTTTTTTTTTTTTTTTTTTTTTTTTTTTTAGGGGCCAGAGCTTTCCCTTTGGCACAGAAATACTTCCTGGTGCTCCAAGCACAACTTAAAAAAAAATACTAAAATGAGAATAAAATGAAAAGAGAAGCCAATAAAATGCCAACAACTCTTTAGAAATACTGGAAATAATCTGTGAATTGCCCAGCTGCTCTCTTCAGGCCCTCAGACATTCACCAAATCACACCAAATGGTGCCAGGGGGGGGTGACTTTCCCCTTATTGAAGAAGCTGAGATAAACTCATCCATCCAAAGCCACAATGCAACCCAAATTCACCTGTTTGGACAACCACATCTGCAACAGCACCCAAACCTGCAAAGCTTTAAGGCAAACCTCAGTATTTCCCTTTTCTGACTCAGAAACCAGTTCACACTCCTCCCAAACAACCTTCCTGCCTCCAGCTTTGGTTTTGTGCTTCTCTCCAGAAGCCAAAGTGAATCCCCCATTCCCTGCCTCCTAATCCTCACCTATCACAACCCCCTCCAGGTTTTCTGCTGCTCCCCCAGGTATTTCTGCTTTGGGCTCAGTACAAAACCTGCAGTAAGAAAGAAAAATGCTTTGCAGGTGCCACTGCCCTGGTCCAACACACAGAGACCAGAACCAAGCTCGTTCTCTTGTGGCTGCTGGGTTTGAATCACATAATAATAAATAATTATAATAATTATTTACATAATAATTACATAATGATAAATGATTGAATAAATAATGAAAGAGCATAAACTGCAGCCCTAATTTGCTCATCTGGCTTTTTCTCCCCAAGGGGGGATTTTTGTGTCTCTGGGCTTTGCACTGTGGGCTCATGGCATGAATGGTCACCCTGCCAGTTCACAGAGTATTTGTCCCCTTCCTTAAGCACCAGTGACTGGCTGGGAATCTCAGGTTTCCCAAAGAAATAAGAAGAGTTACTTTTGCCTGCTAATGCACCAGAAAGCAAATAAAAGGAAGTATTTGCTTTAGGAAAAAAAAAAAAATGTAATTTTTCAAACCACCTCAGCTTGAGGACTGAGCTTTGAGAGCTCAGGATCAGCTCCAGACTGACCCAATGCAATCCCATGGGCTGCAGCTGCCTCCCCAAACCCAAGGAAGAGCTGGGGTCTGCAAATCCCAGCCCTGAGTAGTCAATAACCATGCTCTGCCAGACAGAAAAACACTTTCTGATGGTTTCCTTCTGAAGGGTGCACTGTTTGCTGGATTCTTTTCCAGCTTTTCAGTATTATGCTGCTTCCCTGAAGGCTGCATGGCCCAACACCATTATTCTGCATAACCATATCTGGCACTTGACCTGAATATGTTTCTCTCAATTAGGCAGTGACATTCTCAGCTGGAAACTCTGTCTGTACATTCAAACTCTTGTCTCAGCACAAAGGTGTAGTCTGAAAACCCAGCTGCACGTTTCCTGGCATGGACTGTCAGCATCTCCAAAACTTGAGCTGATTTGGAAGCTTTCACCTCCAGGTCCCAGCATCTCCTGCCACTTCCACCTCCCAGCCCCTGTGTTAGGAGGTGCTGGGTCTCAGCACAATAAATATTTACATCTCTTTTCCCTACCTGCCAACCTCAGCAAAGAAATAAAAGAATGATTAACACATAAATAAATAACCAGGGGCTCTTAGCCTTGATTCTTCCACATCGAAGACAAAACACCAGCAGGTCTGCAAAAGGGGGCAAAACTTCCACCCAGCACTTCTCTTCTGCAGTCAAGAGGAGACCTCACTGCCAGGTGCAATAATTGCCAACCCTTAAGCAAAGCCTAAATTTATCTCAGCAAACAAAAATTCCCCTTCCCTCAATCCACATTATAAATTTTTTATATTTGCCATCAGAATTGCAGTCTCAGCCCTCATGTTCCATATGAAAAAGCCTGAAGCTGTTGCCTCTTTTCACAGGGAATAAATAAAGGCCATTCAAAACACAAACAAGACCCTCTCTGCTCAGTTCCTCTGTGAAAGCAGAAGGAATTTGTTCAAAGCCCAGAAACCCACAAACTCAGTATTTGGCAGAACAAAAAGCAAGCTCTGCTCTACAGGAATATCTGTTCAGTTTCAGCTGAGCATCTGAGATGACCTAAACCATTAACCCACCAGAGGAAGCAACCAGTTGTGCAGCCAAAAGTAACATTTAGGGACCTCTAGAAATTCCAAGTTCAGCAGCAGCACTCTCTTTTGAACGTATTTTTGAGGAGGGTGCCAAAACTGTTGCAGAAAATCACATTTGTGTGTTGAGAAAAATTAATGCCACGGATTTAACACAGCTCCCCTTTTTACCAGTGATTACTCTGAAGTGCACCCCATGGCCAGTCCTCTCGTTTTCTGCATGATACATGATGCCTGCTACACTTTTTGAAGGCTGCTCCAGCACTTATATAATCTCTGAATTTAATAAAATCAAATCTATAATCCTCGTGGCTTTAGGAAAAGCCAGGGGCGGGGGAGAATTAAAAAATAACCATAGCTCTGATGATGGAGAAAAAAAACAAGTTTAATTTTTTAAAAGTGGGATATTCTTTGAATGTTTGACTACTGAGTTCTGTACATAAGACTGGTACTAATTAGCTTTCAAGTAATTATTTCTCAAGTGTCATTTTCTGCACAGCTCAAAGGAAAAGCTTGTTGCTCTGAAGCTGGGATGGGAAAGCAATGATTTCATTACTGATTTGTCCCATTCCCAGTCTCTGCCACAAAAGCAGATGTATGGCCAGCCCAATGCAACCTTGCTCACTTTTTCTGGAATCCCTCAGCACACCAAATCCTAGGAAGTATTACCAAAATCTGTTGAAATGTGTGGGGAAAAAAAAAAAACAAACCAGCTTGGCCATCCAGGCACTGTGTATGCTGAAGGGAAGCTATCAACTGGACTGGGAAAGCTGCATCCCAGAAATGAGTTAAACTAAAATTTTAAAAGATAGAAGTAACGAGGAGTCTCCAAACAACCCTCACCACAACCTCAGGATTTTAATTCTTCCACAGGAGCAGGAACAGGTAAGGAAATGCTTGAGCAGCACAGAGCCCATGGCAAGCCTGGGCTAAACATCCTTGTCAGATTTTCACTCATTTCCAGGATTTGAAAGGAAACTGTGGGGCTCTCCCAGCAGTGAATAACAATTTCCATGCAACCAGAAAACCATTTCAGAGGAGTCCAGGTCCACACTGCAGGAACCACAGTGGTTCAGAGATGCCAGGAGGAACCAAAAGATGCCAGGAGGAACCAGGCATTCATCTCTCCAGAGGGACTGGAAGTCCCTGTCCTTGGAAAGGAATTCCCAAAGGCAACTATGGCTTGGGAAGGAGAAGGAGCAGAAGGTTCAAAGAAAACAAAACATATCAGGTTTTCTGCTCTCCCCTCTTTTAAATAAATGTTAAGGGTGCAAAAAGCTCAGTACATGAAAACAACACTGATCATCTAAAGGTGAGACAAAAGTGCCTGAAAACAGCACTCTCACTACCCCAGGGTGGAGGAAAGAGAGAATTTCACTAGAACTGAAGGACCAGTGCACAAGGATCTCCTCTGTACTGAAAAATAATGAGAAAACTTGCAGGTAAAAGGGTTAATAGTGTAGGAAGGGGTGGATGCAGGCAAGAAATCTGATTTATGGAGATGGAGGGGGGGTGAACCCTTTCAAGAATCTGGGTTCCCTGGGCACTGCTGGGAAAGTAGAGAATCTGGAAAGGTGACTGCTAACTCCCTACCTGTCCTTTGGTGCATCCAGGCTCTCAGTCTCCTGCAGACTACTGGAATTTTCAGAATTTTAAGACTTCTTCAGACTTCTTCTGCCTCATTCATTTTCAGCTTCTCTGCCTGGCCAAATTTTCCTGTCTTGAGGCAGTTTCAGCTCACTTAGAGCCACTGGAAAGATGAGTCTTCAATGAAAGGGAGAGAGTTGGCTACATCTTTCCTACATGCACTAGAAAGAATCATTTCTAGGGTATAATTTGGGGATTTTTTTCTCCAGGCTTTCTTTCTTTTCCACTAAAATGCTAATTCAGTGCCATTTCTCTAAATGGGTGCCATCTAGATTCTGGGAGTCTGCATAAATCAATACTTAAAAAAGAAAAAATTCTCTTTTTGATGCCCTTCAGCATTTACTCCCAGAAACATTTCCCCAGGGCAGGCAGACAGTCTGAGTCCTCCTCTCACTCCAGCTGGCAGAACACAGCCCTTGCACCACCACCAGCAGAGCCTGCCTTGGGTTGTCCTCAGATGGTAGAAAAACCCTGTCCAGGCTTTTGTCCTCAGATAGTAGAAACAGATGGATTTTTTTCAATGAGTTGGCAACGCCGTTTCTTAGTTTGTCTGTAAGATTTTAAATATTTACTTAGTTGGGGTTCAATTTTTTCTGATTTTAGTGGGTACAGAATTTTTTTTTCCTCCTGGACTCCGTTCTTTCTACCACAGGGTTACTCCATCTGATGGACATCTGCATTCCCACAGCTCCATGCACTTCCCAGGGAATTTGGGTCTTAACAACACATCCCTAGAGGGAGCAGGGAGAGCAGGAAGAATCCACAGTGAATTCTCCCTCCTCTCTTCCTGTGAATACACTCGTGCAACACTACAACCACGTGCAAGGTTTACCCTGCCTACTCTGATGAGTTCCAAGCATCTCCCCTGGTTTGTGGGTTTCTTCTCTACCACCTGCAATTGCCCACTAGCCATGAAATAGCTCTGTTAATACCACACAAGCATTTACTCATGTTCCCCAATCCAATACTGCTGCTTATCACACTATTGCTGATTTTATTGGAGCTGGCAGCACAACCCAGCTGAGATGGAATTAATTGGTCATTGATCAACCAGAGCAGCTGCACACATGGCAGCTGGATGCCTGCAGCTCCTTCTGACCAGTCTGTCTACTGGGAATGACTGGGTCTATGAAAACTTTATCATATCATTATCATGAGAAATTGCTCAGCTTCACTGGGAGTTTCCACACCACCAGGTGGACTGTTCCAGCTTTTCTTAGGCTGGATGGTTAAAATATCCAGACTTAGAGTAAATATGTTTCCCAGCACAGGGTAATCTTAGTCTGGGAACACAGAATCAGAGGATAGTTTGGTAGGAAGGGACCTTTCCATCCCATCCAGTCCAACCCCCTGCAATGAGCATCACCACCAATAAAGCATCACTGCCCAGAGCCCCATCCCAGCCTGACCATGAGCATCTCCCAACTCATGGCTCTCTGTATTTTGGCCTCCAACAACACAGATTTCAGCATTTCTGGTGGGCACGACTCAAACCACAGTGAAAAAAAGAAATTGGTCAACAAAACTCAGCTGACCTGTTTTAGCTACTGCCCTGGGAAGTGACAAACTAAATGCTAAAATGTCCTTTCATTTCTCTCTACCAGAATTTACTTGAGCTCACAAGTCTGTGTGACCAACTGGGATGCTGTCATTTATTCCACAGGTGAAATAAAAAAAAAACACCCTCTGCTATTTTTTTTCTTACACTTGTCTTGTGCTCATACCAGTCAAACACTGATCCATCTGCTCCAGACCTGAGCATTTCTCTGATGTTGTATCTGGGTGTTCCAATTTTTTTAATTTTTTTTTGGGTGGTCCCAAAGCCTGCTGACTGACTTGCTGCATTCTGGAGGAGCCTTGCATGCTCAACATTGTCCAAGTTGTTCTGGGGTAGCTGTAACCCATCTGCATCTCATCTCTCATTTCTGAAATCAGCCTCTCCCATACTGGAGTTCTATCTATGCTCCTTATGCAGGTAGCTCATCAATATTGTACTTCAGAAATACACTTCAAAATGAGCTTATTTTACAAGAATCCATTCTGTAAAGGGATTACTATGCTTCTGAACCCCCTTATCTAGAGCTTCATCATTCTGGGATGTAGCATCTCTTTCATTGTTTGTGTTGTCCTCAGCCAGTGAATCAAAGTCCTTATCTTCCTTTTCTCTTTATTACCTCTTAGCTTCAGCTCCAGGAGGTCACTTCTTGTTTCCTCCTCCTCACACCTTGTTTTCCCAAGGCTGACTCCACAAACCCAGCAATCCTGTGTCCTGCAGATGCAGTTCCAGGCACTTATCCCTCCACAGCCCATCCCCTTGCTGTGCCAGGATAAGTTCTCAGCAGCAAACTGACTTCAAAATTAAGTTTACACAAGCTCCCTGACCCAGCTAACTCTACAGTGAAAGGAGAACCAATACTGCCAGGAATGTATGGCAAGAACTGAAAGAAAAAGCAGCACAAAAAATCCCAGACTTACCACGGTGTGAGCTGATTTAGGGTTGCACAAACCCCATCCTTTTCAGCCACACAGCCCCCCTGGAATGCTGGCAAGTTCTTCCCTGCTCCAAACTTCCCTATTTTCCCTGCCATGTTTCTTGGAATACAATCTGGGTAAGAGCAGGGAAGTGTTCCATTGTCCTAAAGCTCAAAACAAACTTTTTTTGGTTTTTTTTTTTTAAATTACTTTCAATAAGCCTGTAACAGAGGCAAAACAGGACAGGGATCTATTCCTAGTGCTTCCTCCCAACTTTGCTTGTGCAGCCTCCTTCCATCAGCCTTGCTTAACCAACACCATGGGAAAAAAAAAAAAAAAAAAAAAAAAAAGAAGGAATAGCAGCAAAAATCTGTCATGCTTGTGATATCCCTGTGCTTTACAAAGCAGGGATTTTTATTCTGGTTTCCTAGCAACTCTGCAGGCCAACTTGGCAGCACTTTTGTACTGAGCACCAGCTAACAAGGCTGTTGCAGCTCTTCTTAAAGAGACACTTTAAACCTTTTCATGGCCTTTTTGTCTCATTTTGTGCACAAATGAAGTGCATCCCAAGGCTGCCTGGGAGACCAATATGAGGCAGGAACACCTACGTTTTACTTTTATCTACATTCCATCCCCTGATGATTTTTCACTCCATGTGAAGGAACAGTGAAGAGTTCTTAAGCTGGTATTGAATTCAAATCAATCAGGGAGAAAGAAAAACTGGGAAAGAAAATCTGCAGATTAGAGTGAAGTTATCACCAGTGATCTCCAGCCAGGGCTGAGCTCAACTCAGAGCTCTGAAGGACCCAGGTGCATTTTACACAAAATCTGTTACCAACACTTGCTGGCTGGAAATGGTAAAAAGAGAAATACCAGGCAGGAGGTAAATTTTAAACCTGGATGGTGATTAAGCTTTTAAAATAATATTTGACACATAATCACAGAATGTTTAGGTTGGAAGAGACCTCCAAGATCATCCAGTCCAACCTTTGACCAAAACCCATAATCTAACTCCTAAACCAATAATCTGAAGATTCCTAAAACCAGAGCAAGAACCACACAACCCCAGCATCACTCTTCATGGCTGGGGATGTGTTTGCCACTGGGAACAGCTACAAAGCTGGCAGCAAGGCTCCCATCGTGCTGTCTGGAGAAGATCAGAAGCTGACCTGCAGGGATTTGGTTTGTGTGACCCAGTACCCTCCCTGCCAGGGCTGCCAAGTCCTTCCAGTTGTGACAACCTTTGCTTGGAGGTGGCAAACAACCAGTGGGGAACTGGATTCCTGCTGGCCCAGTAAGGAGCAGTTCTCTTGCCCATTAAGCAGGCTTTGAGATGGGTTTAGCTGCAGCTGGGAAGACTGCAGACTGAGGTGGATATATTAATTTTACACTGTGGGACATCAAAAACGTGCTTTGCTCTGTCTCCCACCTTCATTGCTGAAAATGAAGTGAAAATGATATTTTGCTGCATCTCTGCACCCATACCCTTCATTTCCCTACACCCAGACTTCCCTGTCAATCCAGGGATCCCAAGTGGACCCCAGACAGCTCCTTCTGAAACTCTCTGCCCTTTCTTGCCCCAGAGGAAACGAGCTCAACTAAAAGCAAAAGGAGATGCTGAGCACTCTGCTTTATTTTCTCCCACCCACACTGAAGTCTGGGAGCAGCTGAGGCAGCAACCTGGCACTAATGTCATTCAGTTCTTTTAATTCTTGTTTCCAGCTCCCTGTGTGGCAGACTGCTACCTACTCAGCATCAATAATAATAGCCAACCAAGCACAGGTGATTTTTTTGCCCTGGAGAGATGACAATATGAGCACAAATCCCTGGAAAACCTCATGGTGCTGCCCCACTCCTCCTCTGGAAGTTTGCACATGGAAGGAGCTGCTTTGGTCCAGCTTCTCCTCTAGAAATGACTGAATTTGGCTTCAGGTGTTTGGAAAGGACACTCCTTCCCATGACAAAGTTGTCTGAGATGACAAGGGGAGAGGTTTGAAACTCTGGTGAACACCCAAGGCAAAGCATTGAGTTGGTGGGGTTATTGATTATCCCCACTTAACACCACTATGGGCAGGGAAAGTGATTTCCCACTAAAATGACAGCAGGTTCTTGGCTCCTGGGAGCACCCAGGATCATGGCAAAGCTGGTGAAAAAATTGAGAGCAGGAAGGGGGAGAACAGAACTTGCAACCTTCTGATCCTGAGATGCATTTAGTGTTAAAACATTCCTGGGTCATGAAAAATCCAAAAGTTTGGATTTTGAAGCTTAAAAGCAGTGTTGTAAGGACAGCAGGCAGTGTTTGAAGGAAACCTGAGGGGAAAATTGTTTCATTGTGAATTTTTTAGCACTGTGATAATATTTTTAACACCAGCTTTGCCAGCTTTCACTCACTGCCCTTGTTAAAACCCCTCTGATTTTATTCTAAGTCTTAGAATATTCTGTTCTTCCTTTAAACTCAGCCACCACATTCAAGTGATTATGTGCAAGAAATATATCAGACAATTTACTCAAGAGGACTACAGAAGATTCAGGACTTTCCTGATTGTTTTTTAGCTCTCAGTCCATGCTTTCTTGATTTCCAAGTGCCTCCTAATGTACCAAAAACCTGAGTGTAAAAAAAATGTGCTGGAATCACTTGAAGACCAGAGTTTGCTACCTGGAAATAACCAGATATTTGGTTTTTTTCAGGGTTTGAATAACCAAACTAGAATAAAGGCCAGGCATCAGGCCAAGGAGGTGTGATTATAGGATAGGGAGGTTTAATCTAAGGCAAAATCCCTTTGCCAGCTCGAGTAACCACAGGGACAAATGTAGAGAGGAAAGGGCAGGGGACCTCTCTTGCCATGAGCAAAGTGAGCCTAAGGAGATTAGCTGCACAATTAGAGATTTAATCAGAGCCACTCCCAGCCTGGGGAGCAGCCTTTTGTGTGCTTCAGGATTCTAACTCTGAGATCTGACCTTTACATGGGGAGAAAATTCCCTTTGCAGCCCCACAACTCCCACCACGCTCCCTGAGACAGCAAAACACCCACCCCAGGAGAGCCTCTGAACCCCACAGCACAGGATTTGCTGGTCAGTCAACAACAAATCTTTCCTTTTCAACAGCTCTTTTTCTTCACAGTCCAAAAAAAAAAAAAAACCCAAAAAACCCAAGTTTTGGGAGGCAGACACAAGGACAGAACGGGGCCACCACCAAATGCAAAGGAAGCACTTGCTCTGCTCCTAGCACCAAACTCCATCAAAATCTGAGCAATTTCATTTCATTGTGTTCAAACCACTACCAATGAATTCTGTTCCAGCTCCAGCCTCCTGGGTGATGTTTCCTGCAGGCTGAGCTGCTGCTGTTAACCCTTTTTGCTCTGGTCAGCCCTTGGCTGGGCTCTACACAAGGTCCCTCAGCATCACCAAGTCTCTTTGCCTTCTCTGAACCTGAGCTGGTAGAAGCATCATGCTCTTTTTCTCAGTACAAGCACACAGAAACAATTTCCACAAGACCACAAAGGGTTTGTGGGGTATTTGGGGTTTTTTTTTCCCTTCCTAATCATCCCATTTGTTTTTCTGGCTGTGCCTGCCTGCTAGGAGAGGATGCTTTTAGGGATGGGTGACTGTAATTATAGAAGACAAGAGCAGAGTAGCTGCACTCAGATTCATTCCCTCCACAGCCAGAGCCTTGATTTCCTGAGAATTAAGTCCCCATAACGAAGGGGATGGCTTTGTGTGCTGCTATTGCTCTTTTACCTCTCTCATTATACCCCCTGAGTGCACACAAGTAATGACCAGAGGAGTTCAGGATTCTAACTGTGTAAGTTCAGCATCTCTAGGTGGATATTTACATAAACAGCACAAATTTTCAGTGGAAAAACCTGCACAGTGTTGCTTGCTCTGCTCTGTGCAGCCCAGTTCTGTGATGCCAGTCCCAGCAAAGCAAGGAGACAGCCAAGAAATCAGGGGTGAGAAGGGGGATGAGGAAAGAAACAGTGGCTGAGGGGAAGTCAAAGAATCTTTCTGGTTGGAAGAGACCTTTAAGATCCCTGAGTCCCATTATTAAGCCTGTGCTAAATCACATCCCCCAGCACCACACCTACAGGGCTGGTGATTCAACCACCCCTCTGGACAGCCTGTTCCAGTGCTTAATAACCATTTCAATGCAGAAGTTCCTTCTCCTATCTGATCTATATCTCCCCTGGGACAACTTGAGTCCATTTCCTCTTCTCCTGTTGCTAGGGACTGATCTCACTTTGCTCCAGGCTCCTCTCAGGGTGTTGTGGAGCAGCTTGTGAGCTGCTAAAGGTCTGACTTTGCAGCAGAGAACAGGGAAGCATGAAGGTTGTGACATTAATGACAACGTTCAGGCAGACCTGACCCAAAAGGCTCAGGAGGCTGGAGGGGAGCAGGGCAGGACACCCCAAAACAGACTGACACCTCTTTGCTGCACTGACAGCATTTGGGTGCTGACCCAGACTCCAGCATGGCCACAGAGCATCCCACGAGAAAAAACCCCCCCAAAAAAAGATTAAATTGCTCTGCATCTTGCTTTTAACCTTTTTAAACTAGAAAAAACCCATCATGTCCTTGCCCTTGTGTTCCCAGACTGTGTCCTGCTTGTGTAAATGGTAAGTTCCTTAAGGCAAGGCTTGTCTTTTGCTGTTTGGAAGGGCTTTTTTTTTTTTTTTTTTTTTTCAGCTGACCTGAGAGGCACTGCCACACTGCAACGTGAAGAACAGACACAGAAGCAATGCCTGGTTACCAAAATAACTGCATGAAAAATACATTCATGACCTGTGTGTACAGCAAAGTGCAGCACCCAGGCAGATACCCATTAGTGAGGATGTAACATCATGGAGAGCTCTGCATGCCCTCACACCCTCTTTTTCTCCTTCCATCACTTCCAATATAAATCCATTCCAGGTCCAAATTTCTTAGAATTGCTTAAATCCTTTCTTATTTTATCCACCTGTTTCCTACCAGCCAGTGAATTGCATATTGCAAGAGATAACAGGCCTGAAATTCCTCTGGAATCAGGAATAGGAGAGGTTGCTTCAACAGCCACTTGAGTGTATTTTTTTTAAAAGAAAAAAATTATCTGGAAAGAATAAAATTAAACCCACAGCGGTGGAGAAAGGAAAAAAACCCAACAACCACAAACAAACTGAAAACACAGACAAAAGGGAGGCACAACAGGGAGGAAATAAAGCAGCTGTAAGCTCATGTGGAAAAAATTTGATTACCATCAATTCCCTGAAGTACTGACCAGATAAACACTTGTTTAGCTTATAAGTTCTGACAAGATCATAACCCAAGGTAGCACAGCTGCAAGTGAGGGATTTTGCTGTTTATTTATTGAAATGTCTGGGAAAATAATAGAGACAGGAATCAAAATCCATGTCTCCTGCCTAAAAAATATCACCAGTGGGCAAAACAAGCTCTCTGGTATTGTTACCAAGAACACAGAACAGCAGATGCCTAGAGCAATGGGCAAGCTAAAAAGTATTTTTGGTATGAAAATTGCATTTTATTTACAAAGTCATTTCCTCCCAGGTATCTATGAACCAATCTCATCACCTGGCAAATCTCTTTGGGAGGGGGGGGGTTTGCAATAAGTGTTATGTCCCTTCATTTTTGCTCAATTATAGCATCATTTGGGGTATAATTAACCCCAAGACCCAGAGCTGGCAGGTTAATCAGCTGAAGTTTTGGGGGTTTGACTCAAAATGGCTTAATAAATTATTGGCAATTACAGATAAAACAAAGATAATGGAAAGCAAGTTCTTTCCAAGACATGTTATTTTGTTCTTAAAGAGTGGATTTAGTGACAGCTTTCAAATGAGAAACTTTTTTTTGGTGCAGCTGTAACTTCAGTTTGAGGCATGAAGGAGATTTTCATAGGAAAAGATGAATTAAGTTCTTGCAATTAAACTTTCTCTTAACACCTGAATATAGAAATTATAGCCAGCTAAACAGCTTGTGTAAAATCTCTTACTTTATCACTCCTTAAAATGAAAAACTCTTGAGCTGCAGCAGCTTTTGGGAACATCTGCCTCATATCCCTCAATCACAGAAAGCCACCAACTTTTTGCTCCTGTTACTTTTATTTTATACCAGATTTAGAATTTTTTCAGGACTTAGCATCTCAGCTGGAGCTCTCAGTCTCACACAAGCCTCCAAAAAATCTTGAATGGGACAATAACCCCATAGTGGAGATCAGAAGTTGGATTTGTTCATCTCCATTTTGGCAAAATCAACCCCAGGACTTGGAAGTTTGCAGTATTTTTGCCTTTTCCAAATTTTGAGGAGTTTTCTTCCTTACACTGAGCCTGCAAGGGCCAAGGTATCACCTCTCATCCATGTCATCTCATTTACTTGGGACACTCCAGGGAAAAATGATGGGCCCTGGGATAAAGATCCCAAATGCTATTTCAGGTCAGTCATGGGGTGGAGGGAGGGTTGGAGTTAAGAGGAAAATAACAAAATAGCAGAAAATAAATTTACCACGAGCCAAGTCATGACTGCAGTTTCTGTATATTAGTATCCATCTTCCTCTCCTTCCTTTGTCCTCTCAGCTGAGCAGAAATTTAAGTAAGCTGCCCACTTATCTCCTCCTGGCTGCAAATACTGAGCCCAGACTGATGGTTCAAACATGGTTTACATGCAATGAAGCAAACAAGTCCCTGCTTAGAACTGGCATCAGGTCACAAAAAATAATAACCAGTGTGTGCATCTGTCTCAGAAAAATTTACTTCTTAAAAATTATTTTACTGCTTTTTTTTTTTTTTTTTTTTTTTTTTTCCATATTTTGAAAAAGTCTTCCTGATTTCAAAAGGTTTTTCTCCATCCCAAGCAGCATCCCAAATCCTCCAGCTTCCAGCAGGCTGTCAGCAAGGAGAAGCACTTGGCAGAGAGAAGTCTGACTTCAGGGGGAAATACTGGAAAGGGGATGTGTGGCCAAGGCTGGGATCTGCATCTCAGCATCCCAGGAATAAGAACAGAGAGGGAAGAGGCAGTGATTACAGCAGATGGGCAGGAAGGGACCAGAGACATTGGATGGGAAGAATAAACAAGTTTCAAAAAGAAGCAGGGGGGAGAGAGGGGCAGAGTTGGCAAAGCAAAGAGAAAAACGAGGTGGAATGAGAGGAAACAGCTGAGGAGCAAGAAGGATACAAGGAATACCCTGGGAATTTCCCCCACTGGAAACAGGGACAGAGCTGGGGCCTGAACATCCCACTGAAGGGCTCAGCAATGAAGTGGAATGAGCTTGAAAATTCAATGGGCAGGGCCAAAAGATGAGATGAAGGAAAGGGATTTAGCCTTATATGGTCCTAGCAGATTATTTCTATTTCAGTACAGTCACTGCTCTGCATCTACAGGAGAAAGCTGGCCTGGTTTCCTTCTCTGGACTCCACAGAAATACTGCAGCCTTAAATATTTATTTCAGCACCCTTCATGGGGATGGTTTTTTTTTCCTTGATTGCCAGAGGCTGTGAGCAAATCTCTGATACTTTACTGTGTAGGCTTAGGTACTGGTTAAACTCTTTATGACCTTCATTTTGGGGGATTTAGTAAATCACTGATTTGAAGACTAATTTTCAGCAAAAAATCATTAATAACTTGGCTGTTCTGTATTTGCTCTATTTTCTCCTGTTAAAATATTACATGGTATCACAGGTATGGTTCTTAGAGGTAGTATTTTGGTATTTAATTATTTCTGGGTTTCAAAGTCTGAATTAGGGAAATTCATAGAAAATTTGCTAATTAAAATAAAGGACACAGATGTGGCATTTTCTGCATTTTCTAGCTCCTTCCATCTAAACCAGCTGCAGCATCCTGCAGCAAACCAAGGCCCCAGTTTTGTATTCCAGCTTGCTGAACAGTTATTATCTTTTATGGCTCTAATCAATGAACTGCTAAAGCTGAGGCAGAGCAGTGTTCTGTGCATTTATTTGGAAATTAACCTTTAGCTGTCTCCAAGCAGAGGCACTTTTGGCCCCTGCTCATCCTTTGCAGTGACTGCTTGATGAGCCTCAGCTGGCCCCTTTTTCTGTGGCTAAGGAAGGTTATTTGGAGATGGAGAGAAACTCACTGGCATTTAAGAAGTAATTGTTCTCCATTTACAACCACAGTGCAAGGCTGGATCATACAAAATATGTTGGACCTCAGGTATTTGAGCATTTGGTGTTTTCTTAGGCTCTTTCTCTTTCAATCTAATTTTTAGAAAAAGACTTCAGAAGCCAAGACCCTTTTTGACAGAATTGAGGCCTCTGTGACCTTTAACTGGAGCATTACACCTGCTGAATTTCAAGAAAAGTGTCTCTAGCAAGTGAGAGTCATACTTAAAAAAAAAAAAATTAAAAATGCATTTACTCCCTTTGTGCTCATGTTAAATGGACCCAGACACAGAGAGAGATCAAATTATTATTTCTATGAAAAATGAGCTTTCTTCCCTGTGCCCCAATCACAGTTTCAGTGGCACAATCTGCTTCCCAGTGACTGATGCTCAGCAGTCCACACTGCACCATTCCCAATGCTATCTGCATCCTGTGGCCCTTCCAGCATCCTTTTTCCAGCTGTCTCCTCCTACCAGATCCTTGTGCTCCCCTTCCTATTCCAATTTTTTTACTGCTGTCCCCCTCATGGACTGAGATTTCTCTGCTCAGAGCCCTTATGCTGATGTCCCACCTCTCATCTGGGGCCTTTCCATCCTGTGCCACTGGAAGAAGTGTCTCTTTCTGACTGAATTTTCTTCTTTAAGTAGAACTTGTTTGACATCCAAAACAGTCTGTGAAGCACAGAATTATGTACATCACAACTTACACTACGTAATTATAAGGATTTATTCTCCTGTAAATGAAATTCTTGCACATTCTTATTAAACCCCACACAAGTATCTCCCTTTTCCTTTCCTCACAGCTTCCTTGCAGTCATTTGGGAGCTTGGGCTTGATGAATTTAGAGGTCCTTTCCAACCCAAATTATTCTATGATTCCATCCACAACATCTGACCCAAACCAACAGCTCAAAACTTCCTAGGAAGACTGACTTACCCTTCCTTATTGGCCATATTTTAGTTCCTTCTCACCTCATTTTCAGTACTCATCACTTACTCTACAGCCCAGGCCCCACCAAAGGCCTCTCCTGATTGCTGCAGGAAACATCCCCTGAGAACAACTTCAATTTATTCCAGAGCAACTGCAGCTTCCAGCAAAAAACCAGGACAGCCTGAGAGGATTTAGGCATGGAATATCCCTAGCTAGTGTGGCATGTGAAAAAAGGTCACAGTAGGAAGGGAGAAGGGGGAAAAGGGGGAAAAGGGGGAAAAGGGGGAAAAGGGGGAAAAGGGGGAAAAGGGGGAAAAGGGGGAAAAGGGGGAAAAGGGGGAAAAGGGGGAAAAGGGGGAAAAGGGGGAAAAGGGGGAAAAGGGGGAAAAGGGGGAAAAGGGGGAAAAGGGGGAAAAGGGGGAAAAGGGGGAAAAGGGGGAAAAGGGGGAAAAGGGGGAAAAGGGGGAAAAGGGGGAAAAGGGGGAAAAGGGGGAAAAGGGGGAAAAGGGGGAAAAGGGGGAAAAGGGGGAAAAGGGGGAAAAGGGGGAAAAGGGGGAAAAGGGGGAAAAGGGGGAAAAGGGGGAAAAGGGGGAAAAGGGGGAAAAGGGGGAAAAGGGGGAAAAGGGGGAAAAGGGGGAAAAGGGGAAAAGGAGAAAGGAGAAAGGAGAAAGGAGAAAGGAGAAAGGAGAAAGGAGAAAGGAGAAAGGAGAAAGGAGAAAGGAGAAAGGAGAAAGGAGAAAGGAGAAAGGAGAAAGGAGAAAGGAGAAAGGAGAAAGGAGAAAGGAGAAAGGAGAAAGGAGAAAGGAGAAAGGAGAAAGGAGAAAGGAGAAAGGAGAAAGAGAAGGAGAAGGAGAAGGAGAAGGAGAAGGAGAAGGAGAAGGAGAAGGAGAAGGAGAAGGAGAAGGAGAAGGAGAAGGGAGAAGGGAGAAGGGAGAAGGGAGAAGGGAGAAGGGAGAAGGGAGAAGGGAGAAGGGAGAAAAGGAGAAAAGGAGAAAAGGAGAAAAGGAGAAAAGGAGAAAAGGAAAAAGGAAAAAAAAGGAAAAGGAAAGGAGGAATAAATCTTTGTGAGACACAAACTTCAGAGGAAAAACCAAAGAGTCAGACTTGGGGTGATGGGATATGATCTTTGTATAAAGATTCTGTACCTACACAAACCTATATATATTTTTATATATATATACACACACACACACACACACACACACACACACATATATGGCACAGGCAGCCCTAGAGCTGTTCTCTGCCCCTCCTGGTTTAATTTTTCCCCTCTCTTTTCAAGAAGCTCTGAAAGCCACAGCTCCCCTGCCTCTTCTGCTGATTTCTCTGAAGGAATAGCAGCCAACATCACCACTGCTGCTTACTTGGCTGGTTGAAGGGATAAACATATGCACCAAAAATTCCAGGCATGGAGAGCTGCCCACACTGAGGTCAGTAGATTCTTGTAAAATAGAATTGCTTTTTTTATTAAAGCACTTAAAAAAAAATAAATAAATAAGGTTATCACCTCTCCTCCCCAGCTAATTACCTGGGAAAAGGAAAAAAAAATGACAAATATGCTTAGAAGGATGTTACCACTGCAAAATCAGAAGCATCAAATTAGCATGGGTTTGGATTGCCCATGCAGCCTTTATTCAGTTCTCTGTGCATGTTCCTAAGGCTGGATGAAGTTTTGGGGTTTTTTTCCCCTCTCTGAATACAGTATAGCTAGAAGTAAATAAAATAAAATAAAAAGCAAAGGTAAAATTATAGAAATATAAAAGTAAAATTTGAAAGTAAAAGAAGAGTTAAAGTAAAATAAAAGAAAGAGAAAAATAAAAGGAAAAGGAAAGGAAAAGGAAAGGAAAAGGAAAGGAAAAGGAAAGGAAAGGAAAAGGAAAGGAAAAGGAAAGGAAAAGGAAAGGAAAAGGAAAGGAAAAGGAAAGGAAAAGGAAAGGAAAAGGAAAGGAAAAGGAAAGGAAAAGGAAAGGAAAAGGAAAGGAAGAAAGGAAAAGGAAAGGAAAAGGAAAGGAAAAGGAAAGGAAAAGGAAAGGAAAAGGAAAGGAAAAGGAAAGGAAAAGGAAAGGAAAAGGAAAAAGAAAAAGGACCTTTTGCCAATTCCTATTGACTGCTGTGAGGTTATCAATTATCCTGACTGAGCAGATGAAGCTACATTCTAACATGTATTTTTGGTCAGTTGTTTTGTCAAGCAAATAATAGTTTCATTTCCATCATTGTGTACTAGTGAATAAAAAATAATTACCCAAAAAAAAAAAAACAAAACCCCCACACCAAAAACCCCCAAAACAAGCCAGCAAAAACCAAACAACAGCAACAACAAAACCCCACAATCAAACAAAAAGGTCTGATTTCACCACAGAAAATGAAAGGAGGCATTTAAAGAGATTTACTGGGTTTTTTTAAATGACAAAGGGAGAATTTTTAAGCTTCTAACCCCGTTTTACTTTTCTTCTGAAACAGGAGGACAAGCTACCAAGAGACTCAGGAGCATTTTGAATCTGAGTACACACACCACAATTAAACCCTTTTACTACACAAACCAGTAACTTCCCAAGGCAGGGTGGAAACTGGGATCCAGGGCTCTCAACCCCCAGCCCTCAGCTGAGATGAGTAAAGAAAAAGCTGTATTTCTGCCTGATTATTCCCCTCTGGTTAAACTCCACAAATTCACTTGTAAGAACTTCCCCCAGAGACACAAACCAGAATGAAAACCCCAATGGAAGCATAAAGAGGTCCTGACACAGATTTTGGGTTGTCACAGCCTTACCTGTGGTGGCACTGGAGACTGTTGGCCACTGCTGGTCAGGTCCCCCTGGTCCCCCACGCAGGACTCCTGCCTCCTCCATATGGACAGCACTGAATGGGGACAGAGCAGAGGCACATTAAAGGGTTTCCCCTTCTACCCTGGGGTTTAGAACATCCCCCTTGCTACTCTACCAAGGCTGGAACTGGTTGGTGCTGTGCAGCTACTACTGTAGGATTGCAGCTACTACTGTAGTATTGCAGCTGCTACTGTAGGATTGCAGCTACTACTGTAGGATTGCAGCTACTACTGTAGGATTGCAGCTACTACTGTAGGATTGCAGCTACTGCTGTAGGATTGCAGCTACTACTGTAGGATTGCAGCTACTACTGTAGTATTGCAGCTGCTACTGTAGGATTGCAGCTACTACTGTAGGATTGCAGCTACTGCTGTACTACTGCAGCTACTACTATAGGATTCAGCTACTACTGCAGTACTGCAGCTACTACTGTAGAATTGCAGCTACTACAGTAGTACTGCAGCTACTACTGTAGTATTCAGCTACTACTGTAGGATTGCAGATACTACTGTAGGATTGCAGCTACTACTGTAGGATTCAGCTACTACTGTAGTACTGCAGCTACTACAGTAGTACTGCAGCTACTACTGTAGTATTCAGCTACTACTGTAGTATTCAGCTACTACTGTAGGATTGCAGCTACTACTGTAGTACTGCAGCTACTCCTGTAGGATTGCACAACAAATGCTGCTGGAGCATTGGAGCTGTTCTGACTTGCAGAAATTCTCTTTGATCAGCTGCTAAAACCCAGTTCTGGCCTCATTTCTAAAGCAAACACCTGCAGGATACTTTGCTTTCACTGCCTGGCTGTCACCAGCAAGGACTCTGCTGCTGGGATGTCTTAGCATTGATGCAAATAATAAAAAGTTGAGTTCTGAGCTCTGTCATTGTGCTACTGGAGCAGCTCCCACCCTCCTGGGTTGCTGCACACTCCTCCTGAGCATTCTGAAAGAGAAATAAATTTTGCTCAGATGCAGGAGCTGACACACCAAGCTTAACAGTGCCACACCATGAGCACCTGGCCCTGAAAGCACCAATTTAGGTGTTAGCCAGCACCTCAAGTGGAGGGGAAAGAAAAAAAACCCAAACTGCTATTTTTAAAGCAAAACTAGGCAGGAATTTGTGTGCAATTCCCCACAGAAACAGGATTCTGTGACTGTGTCCCTGCTCTTTGCTCATCTGCTTCTCAGCTCCCTTCCACACTCCCAGTTGAATTTAAGGGGCAGCTTCAACCAAATGACAGATGCCAATGGTCCTGTGGATGCCAGATTTCTACATTTCATTTCTTAAAAAATAACATTTTGTTAAAATCATCAGCTGGGCAGGTGACACAGAGAGATTTCAGGTGAGGACTGGGGGTGGTGATGGGAGAGAACAGGGAATATATACAATTTCCCAGAGGCTTCATTACCTCTCCCTTTGCCTTAGCTGACCTCAGACCTTTCATTTACTGATTCCTGTTATTATTTAATTTTTCTTTTATCGTTCAAGTAACAGGCAAGATCTTGAGCTCTGTAAAGAGAAGTCTGTGGATCCATACAAGAGCAGACTGACTCTGAGGAGGGATGGGTAAGATGCTCAGGAAGGCAGGAGGACTCCTGCTTCAGGATCCTGCCCCTCAGACTTTTTATTCATTTTGCAGTGAACAATCAGGGGCCAATATAAAATAAAATAGGAGCAGGAAGATGAAAGAAAGCAAGCAGCACAACAGTCCTCAGAATCAAGCTTGCTCTTTCTTCCTCCTGCTCCCTGAGGTTTCTTTTCCCTTAGCAGTGTCCTCAGCCCCATGACATTCAGGGTCAGGGATGAACAGGCTGAACCTGGGCTCTGGACATCAAACTTAAGAAGATTCTTCAGCCACGTGGATGATGTCTACAGCCCCATTCCACCAACAATTTGGGGAAAATCATCCACTTTGTAGTGCCACTAGGAACTACTGCAGCCTTAAAGCTGCATCTTAACCTCTGAGGTAATTTTATTAATCATGCCAGATTGTATCTGAATATACAGCCAGTTTTCTAATCTGTTCAGCAAGGAAAAGCAAAGAGATTATTTTATGTCAGCTCTACAAAACTGTATTCTAATTTTTTTCCAGGTGCAGTGAGTAGCAAATTATAGCAGAGACTGCTTGGGCTGTCAGGACTTCCAAAGGTGTCTAAGGAGATTTGGACACAGCTTCACTTTTCCTTCTTTAAAAATCTGTCTCA
This sequence comes from Heliangelus exortis, assembly GCF_036169615.1. Classification (NCBI taxonomy): domain Eukaryota; kingdom Metazoa; phylum Chordata; class Aves; order Apodiformes; family Trochilidae; genus Heliangelus; species Heliangelus exortis. Next base: position 15,713,750 of record NC_092436.1, on the reverse strand, counting down.
TATCTTTAAAATGTCCTTTAAGCTGTGTTAATCATCTTGGCTGCACCATGGGGTTAATAAACCAACTGCAGCAGCAGCAAACTTTTATGGCAAGGAGAAAATGCATCAATGCTGCAGCCTCCTGAAACAGCAGCAGAAATGATCACAGGGAGCTTTAGAGTGAACAGAACAGGTATAATCACAGTTAAATAATTCAATACTTGGAGCAATTATGCATTGGCAATCAGTGTATAAAAATTCAGGGGATAAAAACAAAAAAAAAAAGCACAGAGTCTGGTGTTATAATATATAATATATAATAAGATGCAGTCAGACAGGATCTGTAACACTTGGAGATGGGGAGAGAGAGCAGCAGAAGTGGTGCTTTCCATCTCAGTGTACAAATAACCCCAGTCTGGGGCATCAGAACCAGCTCTGTGCTTTTCACAGGGGGTAAAACAGAATTTTCCTTCCCTGGGGAAGCACAGGACCTACCTTTGCATTCCTGCCCTCAGGGAAGCAGAGTAACGCCAGTCAGGATTGGGGTGCTTTGGCTGTAAAAAGAAAAACCCAGGATAGGTTGTTAACACACCTTAAACACACTGAAAACCACTGGGAGAAAAGTCAGAGCTGCCAAATCCTAGAAATGTTAAAAAAAAAAAATAATTTCGAAATGGACACACAGAGATTGCCTCTGAAAAAAAAACAAAAAAAACAAAACAAAACAAAGCAAAAAAAAACCCCAAACTTGTTTGCATGCCAAGGCCTTTGGCTAAAGATGATCTCTCTGGAATGACATTTAATGCTGGAAACTGGGGAGCAGCTTTTTCATATACTCATTGACATTCTGGGCAGAGAAACTGAAACCAAACCAAACCAGCTCGGTTATAGATCCATAATACACATTATTTGTTTACCTGCTAAGCTGGAGGATCTCTTGCTCCTGCATCTGCCTGAGGATGCTGAAAAGGGAGCCCCCTGAGGAGGGGCTGGGGCAGTCTGACTGCTGAGAGGTTTCTGCTGGGCTGAGGGTTCTGCAGGGGATTGCACTGCAGGGCTGCAGAAAGTCTTTTAGCAAAGGCAATTTTGCTCTTTGATAAAAGGAAGAACTGCCATGCTCCCAGTGTTCATGAGAGGGCATAAAAAGCAGAAGGAGGAAACAGGCAGCAGCAACCTCTGACCAACAAACCTCAGCACATGCAGGACAGCTTGGTAATGAAGAGATAATCAAGAAATCTTCAGTCGATGGAAAATTCCTCCAGAATTTGCATTGTCAGCAGAGCACCACAATAACTTCCAGCTACAGCAATGAATGCAACCTCAGAAGACAGAAAATTACCTTTATCCTGGCCCAACCCAGGACAGTCCTTTCAAATTAAGCCCAACACAAATAACAAGGTTATTTCTGAGGATTCTCAAGACATTACCATGTTGGTTGATGTCATAGCCAGTGCTTAACTTCAAGCACTTGGATTCACCAAGGGAACTTCCATCCAGCAACATAATGGATCACACTCATTCCTGGTGTGTTGTACAGTGCCAAACACACAAATAATGTATGACAGTAATGGTTTAATTCTCTTCAAGCTATTGGAGGCAGATCAGAAATGAACTTGGTCCCATTACTTGATAGAGAAAAAGAGAGTGTTGAATAGTCTGAATTATTTAAAGTGAGCTCTGTCTTTCCTCTTGAGGTTAGGGGGATGCTTTTCCATGGATCAATAGTTTTTATTCAAATAAAAAGAGAGCAATTACAACTTCCACTATCACTCTATCACCATCTTTCCCAGGTCCAGCATCACTCAGGAGTGAGATGCTCCTGGATGATGTCTCCAAGTATTCTTTATGGTCTGAGCTACACAAAAGGGAGGAGCCTGCAGTTTGCAACCACACATTAAATATCTCTGCTGGCAATTTCCTTCCCATTTAGCCCCTAATTCTCCAGCACGCTCGAATTCTGCTGAGCTTAGCAGAAAGTGGCTTAACAAGGAGCCCATTACATGTGGTTCCAGTATTTCCTGATTCATCCCATTTTGGCCCCAGTCCCGGGGATATCAACACCACTCTTAAGTCAACCATGTAATAATAATCAATGAAAGAGGATACCAAATAATACATCCTGATCAGCCCCTCTCCTGAGTTCACCTTTCTTGATGTATGAAGGATGCTGACATCACAAGATTTGGCTTTCCTTCTGCTGGGGATTTTCTTATAGCAGGAGAACTTCAGGGCTGGGGTAGGGAAAAAAAGCCCCTTTGCTCTTATTGTGCAATGGGAAGGGTGCAAATTACTGATTTGCACAGGTTTAGAGACAGCATGAGGAGGAGGAATCTGACCACAGCCCCAGGCAAAACACAGAGGAAAGGAGATTACATCAAAGCCCTGAAAAGGTCTGACAGGAGATGGGTGGGAGAAAGAGAAAAAAATGGTCATTGGCTCACAATCTACAGATTTTTGTTTTTCACCTGCAAGCTTTCCAGCTAGAAAAAAGAAAACCCCACATTTTGTTGCAGTGGGAACTTGCAGGCACCAGGTCACCAGTGGGTGATGAGGGCAAGAGGAACTCCTCCCTTAGGAATGGATTGTGCCAACACTCACCATGTCACAACAGAAATACAACAGCAAGTAGGAGGCTGTGGTAGTTACTACCTAGAGGCTGTGGTGTCTTGTAGCTACTCCCAAGCAGTCCTCTGTCTGCTATTCCTCCTTAGGCAGAGCTGTAGCACTGCTCCCAAAAGGGCAGAAGGAAGGAGGGGATTGGATTGGAACAATCTGGAGCTGGAAAAATCCATTGCCACATTTGACTTCCAGACATTTCCAAGGGCTGTGCTTTGGTTTTGGTTTTTGGTTCGTTTTCCTAAGTGTGAAAAATTCAGTGTCTGGGACTTCTCTACTTTTTGGAGTCTTCTCAACAAGGAGCAGGTAGCTGGCAGCAATCTGCCATTGTCCACACACATTCTCACCCAGTTTTACCACACGTGCACAGCTTCACCAGGAACTTTCCAGACCACAGCAAGAGTTGGGTTTGTCCCACACTCGTGTTACCACAGGCAAACACCCTGCAACTGGCAAGATTGGGGAAATTCTTTTTTTTCCTGCTGCAATTCTTTAAGCTCCTCTGGCCACAAGAGAAATGCTGCTTCAAGACACTTTTAAATGAGATCAGGCAATTAGGAGCAAGAAAAGCAAAGGTGCACAATCAGTAACAGAAGTGACAGCATAGCAGGAGCAGCAAACATGGTCAGAAATACTTTTTCCCCAGCAGCTTTGCTTCTCAGAGATCCACCAGGCATCCCCAGTCTGCATGCTTGGGCTGGCTCATACCTCTGGCCATCACCAGCCCACTTTTCCCAGTCCACCCACTGAAGCTGCCAAACAGCACCAAGTCACAGTGTCACGACACAATATTGCCCAGCTCCAAGTCAAGCAGCACCCTCAGGGGACAGGAGGTGTCAAGGGGCTCCTCTGCTAAGCCCTGACACAGGCTTTGCTGGGAGAAGTGGAGCTGTGCCACAGATCCAGCCCCCAGGACAAGGCAGAGCTGGTCAGGAAGGGGACAGGGAGCAGAAAGAGGAACGGGAGCTCTGCAATGGTCAGGATGCTTCCCAGTTGGATAACCCCCCCAGTCCTGCTGAATCATGATGCTGACAAAGTTACTGGAGTTCCCTTTACCTCCCCAGATCCCAGCTCTGTAAAAGACATATTAATCCCATGTCAGCCAGCCCTGCTGATTTTAAGGTAATCTGAGCCTGCCACTTCCCTCAGATGTTTTTGGAGGCCGTGTAACAAGTTCAGGGGTTCTGTTCCCTTACTCCACATCAGTGGAGGGAACCCAACCTGATCCAGCACAGAATTCCCTGTGCCTCTGATGGTTCTGGTTTGGTACTAACCCACATTTATCACAGCTGTGACAAGAGCCAAAGTCTGCCCAGGTGCCTATAGAAGTGGTTGTCACTGTGAGGGCTAAATTAACAATCATTTAATTGGTTTGTAGAGAACTGAGCTGAAAATACATGGTTGCAAACATTTTGCTCAGGTTTTTTTTAACTAATAGGGTAAGACAGGAAGGATTTGTCCCCAGGAGAGCAGGAATTTCTACCTGGTTTTCATGCTGTCCTGATGTATTCATGAAAAGGCTACCACACACTTCAGTGGTGTTAGAACAAGACCTGCCTGAGGTGGAGAAGTGTGAATGAAACATTTACAGACAGTTCCCAGATGATGAGACTGCTAAAAACATCCCACTCCATTCCTACTCCCACTCAAAGGCACGACAGGATGACACAAGGTGTATTTACCAAATAGATTCACTTTGAAGCAATCATAAAAGGCTTTTTAGAAGCCCTGACCACATCCAGCTCTGCTCATTTTCCTGTGACACGATGCTGACAGATGTGGGGAAACAGAAGCTTCTATTCCTGATTCCCTTCTGTAAATATTTGGAATTATTTGATGTGGAGAACAAACTATTTATAAACTAAACTTGTGTTTCTCATACAAGAAAACCAGACTGGAAACCAGAGAGGGTGTAATTCAGATTTTCTTCCTGGTAATATTCATTTGCACTCCTAACTCAGAGAAAAATTAAGGTGAAGGGAACAGGTAAGTGCATCCATAAAGCATATTTAATGAGTTCCAAGAGAAGAAAAACTCCTCTGTATAACACTGAATGCAAAATTCTGCTGGCACAGCACAAAGCATCAAACCTGAAGCACAGAGCACCCTCCCAGAACAGGCTCAGATGCTGCCACTAAACAAAAGAACAAACATTTATAGTTAACCTTTACAATGTCAGGGGGGCTAGAGAGTTTCTTAAAGGCTTAAGCTCTTGAACAGAGATTGAAAGCCATTCCACCCTTAATACCTTCAAAGCCTCTGTGAGAAATCTCTTGCAAAGTCTGCTCCAGACAATGCTGGGGGCTTTAAATTACCAGATTTAGACACTTTGAGACACGTGTGTGCTTTAGAGCAGCATCAAGATGTGGTCACCTCAAGTGGTTTGCTGGGGTTTGGTTTGTTGGGTTTTTTTCCCATGTGTTTAGCAAGCTGATTTTGAAGTGCAAAAGACAGAGGAAAAATCCAAAGTAAAGAGTTGTAAAAATATACTGAATATAAAGTATATACTATATAGTACAATGTAGTACAATGTAGTATAATATAGTATAATATAGTATAATATAGTATAATATAGTATAATATAGTATAATATAGTATAATATAGTATAATATAGTATAATATAGTATAATATAGTATCATTTATACTATATACTATAAAGTATATAGTATATACTAAATATATGTAAAAATATCTGAATACTTCAGATAAACAGATGTTGGTTTGATTATTATCCCCTACTTTGAAGGGAAAAGGTTGTCACGAGGAATAAGACCACAAATGAGCTGAACCCCACTGAATATTAAGAATAAAAGAGAGATGAAGCAACAAAACCCAACACTAACTATTCAGGCATCACTTGGCATCCTCACAGGTATATGAGGAAAAAGGCTAAAGCCCTGAAACCTTTCTTAAAAATTACAGATCAAGGCTGCAGCAGTGTCCCATAAAAAGAATTAAATTTAAAAAAAATTAAAAATAATAAAAAAAAAAAATCACCCCTTCCTGGAACCCCTTCACCCCTGCATGCCCTCCCTTTGGACAGGCAGGAATCCAGGCACCAGCACCAAAGCCACAGTATTTTTTATCCCTGTGTTTTGCCAACACTTCCTCCCTGCTCACCCTGCAGTGGTTATTTAGCTGATTAGAGAGCAATCAATCCCACAGTCAGATCTTTACCACCAGACTCCTGCCACCACAAACTGTTCCTAAGGTTTTCAGAGCAGTTGTGGTAGCACATCTCTTCTTTTCCACAACACACCTGGTGTGAGAGATCCTCATGAATCCATAAAGGACCATCTAGCCAAGCAGGGGGGAGGCAAAAGCTCAGGTTGTGTTGGAGAAACAACTCCCATTCCACCAGCACAACACCAAGTCCAAACAATCCCACAGGAACCAGATCCAACAGAAGCAAAGAATTCCCTTAATACATTGGATTTTCCCTTCCTCTGCATCTTCCTAATGACCCCATGAAGGCAGAAACAAGTTAGTGTCAAGTAATTATTAGCATTTTGACCTGACTGCTAAATATGAAAAGGACCTTATTGCATTGAGTGGTGCTGAGATTATAACTTTGAAGCAGTTTTTCTGTCTCTGGATAAACATTTCAAAACATTTTTCTTTTTATGTATGACAGGCACACACACACAGTCCCCTCATCCCATCCTCATCACTGAGTACCTCGTAGAAGACCAAGTTCCAAAACCTGTAAAAAACCAAAAAAACAAACAAAAAAAAGAGTTGTCCATATTATCTAAAAGTTATAAACACATTAGAGATTAACTTTCTAAATCAGAGCAAGGACAAAGCTGCCTGTTGCTGTGCCTTATAGGTGAAGGTGTGGGCTTTTAAAACTGATTAAATATTCAGTTTAACCAAAAAAAAAAGGAGAAACACAGTTCTCTGAAGATCTAGTAATAGATCTTTACCCTTAAAAAGCAGAATGTGGTGTTGCTAAGCAATGGATGGCATATTCTGTGCATATGCTGAGCTTGGACAGGATTTTACAGTATAAAATTAGTTAGGAACTATTAATTAGTGAGTGCCATATTCTTGTGTTCACCTGGCATTGAGGCATCTTCCCAGCATGTACAGCCCCAGGACAGGTTAAGAAGCAGAAAGCTAAGAAAAGAACTTGTGGTGAGCACAGGATTTCCCCTGGTTTTTATCATATAGAACTATTTGATTAATTTATTCCCCTTCTGGCTCCTCAGTCCACACCAGAGAGCACTCAGCAGTTTGTTCTACACATCTCTCTGCTTTTGTACTCCAAGTTGAGGTTGGTTTTGCAGCTATGCCTGGTTCACACCACTGTTCAAAATTTGCTAATTCACTGCATTCAATGGATTGAACACAAGAATGGGATAGAAATATCTCCATTTAATTTCCTACTGCTCTTGCATCCCAAGTGAAGCCATTTTCAATTACTGCTCCTTACTTTTACCCCAGAAAATCAGATGTAATCTTGACTCCTCAGCATACATTCTTATATATTTGTGTTAGCTCCTACATCAAACACATTCCAGGCGTTTTATTACACTTAAAAATATTTTAACATACAAAAACCATGTAGAAAAAAACACCTCCTCCATCCCCTGCCACTCTGCTTTACCCCAAAACACTGCATTCATTTTGAATGGCTTTGTTTTGAATGGCTGAGCATTCCTCTCTGAAAGCATTTTCATGAAGGAATTGTTATTCCTGAAGATTTTTGCACCTGTGTGCAAATAAACAGCTGCAAAAGCTGCTCACATCTCCATATGTGAATCAATGTAAAGACATGAAGAAATCAGTTATATTTCTGTGACAACAAATCAAACTCTTTTCTATCCCCTCCCAACTTTTCAACATCTGGAGGCACAGCACACACTCATCTTAGGTCTGACACAGTCATGGAGTACAAGCAGCACACAGGAACTGCAAAATTTCCCTTTTCTGACCCAGAATTAACCTCTCCCCTGAGTGCCTCTGGGTTTAGCTGCAATATGGATAGAAAGGAACCTGTCCAGAGCAAACAAACCCCTCACAACTGCAGCCTGCCTGTATGGCAGCATAAAGCAAACCTTAATTCTTCACTGTGGGAAAATATTGAAAAGGTTGATACACTGCTGGTCAAACCATAGGTACTGAACGATTTTCAGCAGGTTTGGAGCTGTCAGACTGCAACAGAATGATGGCAACTTGCTGTAATTCACTACAGAGATGTCACTGGATTGTCACTGTCCAGAAGATGCAGCACTGGGGAGAATAAACATCATCAAAAGAGGGATTGCAGTTTTCAGGCAACTAAAGCATGGTCACATATTAAGCAAAGTATATCACTGCAATGATCTACATTCAGCACCCCTGCCTAGGTAGAAATTCAGTGCAGCAGCAAAAATCTGTGACTGGCATCAAGGAACACGTTGATTTCCACGCTAATCTCTAATTATTTTTCCCTACAGCATTAGTTTTAGGATTAAAAATGTGAGACCACGTCTCATTCCTCAGTACTACGTGGCAGCAGCAAATTTTAGATCTCTAAAAGAAAAGGGAAGGAGGCAACACCCCTAGAGCACAGGCTGCAAAAGTCAAGTGAATCTCAAACAACAGACACAGGTACTGGACTCACCAAGCGGGCCCTGAAAATCCCAGTATTTCCCTAGAAACAAAAGGCATTGCACAGATTAGAAGTCACCAGCACCCCGTTCTGTAGCTGTCTGCCAGTGAACCCAAAGTGCAACACACTTAACCCCAAGTTTGCCAGTCTGGACCCCTGCTTAACCACAGGGTTTTGCCCGGAGCCCCGTGCTGGTAGCCTCACCTCATTAGGAGTATTGGAGCCACTTTTAAGTACAATCAGGTTTTGTGCACTCTGCCCACTCTGGCCTGTCAGATGCCTCTCAGTCACCACTGCAGAGGGACCAGTTCCTGGTGGGCCACAGGTATTGTAAAACATAAAAGTGTCACTCCCCGATCCTGCGGTCAGGCACGCCTTGTAGCAGTAGGTCTTGGTGAGAGAGCCATTGCCCCTCACCTCAATGAAATGGGGTTGGACTTTTAAACCCTGGGGCAACCTGGCATCGATGTTGTTGTTGGCCTGCTTGTACAACTCAGCAGGGGACCTTTCTCTCACCCTACAGAACCCTGCACAGCAGGAGTCCCCATACAGACTGTATCTGTAGCACTTGATAACAATAAGCCCGACGATTGTGAAAAGGAAAACGAAGGAGATGGCGCTCAAGGCGATGATGAGATAAAGGGTGATCTCTGAGTAATTGCTCGGAGTTTTATAGTGCTGCCTTCTGTCGGGGATGATTTTGGACACTCTGTCCACCACGGCCACGGTGATGGCTACTGACGAGGACATCGGTGGCTCTCCATTGTCCCTCACCTCCGCCGTCAGGTTGAAAGTCGGCGCGCTGTCCTCCCCCAGTTTGCGGGTAGTCCTGATCTCCCCAGTGTGGAGCTCTATTCTGAACAAACCTGGATCTGAGGTTTGGACCAGGTAGAAGAACAACCAGGCGTTTTGTCCCGAGTCCCCATCGATGGCTATAATTTTGGTTACCAAATATCCAGCATACGCCGAGCGGGGGATCATCTCCAGGGCTGCTGAAGTGTTGGTTGAGGTAGGATACAGAATCTGTGGAGCGTGGTCGTTCTCATCCACCACGTAGATGTAGACGGTCACTGTGCTGCTCAGCGGTGGGTTCCCGGCATCCTGAGCCTGGACAACCACCCGGAATTCCCTTAGTGTCTCATAGTCAAAGGACCTGACAGCGTACATGTTGCCACTGTCAGGTTTTATGGAGACATAGGAGGTGACAGGTAGCCCTTCAATCTCCCCATCTAGTAGAGAATAGGATACGTAGGCATTTTCGGCAAGATCTGGGTCAGTGGCTCTGATAGTGCACATCAAGGCTCCAATGGGGTTGTTCTCTGGGATGTAAACTGAGTACTCAGGTTCCTCAAAGTGTGGAGGATTGTCATTGATGTCGGAGATCTCCACATAGATCACCTTCTGGGAGGAGAGGGGGGGGCTCCCAGAGTCAGTAGCTGTAACTGTGATGTTGTAGGCTGCTGCTTTCTCGTGGTCTAGTTTGCCCTGGGTGATCAAGGTGTAGGAGTTCTTGAAGGAGTTGAGTGTGAAGGGGAGGCCGGGGGGAATACGCAGGCTCACCTGCTTGTTCAGCCCTGAGTCCTGGTCAGTGACACTCATCAGGGCCACCACAGTTCCTGCCTTGGCATCCTCTGGTACTGGGCTGTACAGGGAGGTCAGAACCACCTCAGGAACGTTATCATTAGCATCCACAATGTTGACCAGCACCTTGCAGTGCCCAGCCATAGAGACAGGGCCCTGATCGGTGGCTTGCACATAGATCTCATAGAAGGATGCCTCCTCATAGTCCAAAGTACCGTTAACCCGCACCTCCCCCGAGTGTGGGTCCACACTAAAAAGCTGCCTCACCTTCTGCGGGGTGTAGCTGCCAAAGGAATAGATCACATCCCCATTGGAGCCCTCATCGGGATCCGAGGCATTGAGTTTAACCACCAGTGTGCCAGGCAGGGCGTTCTCCAGAAGGCTCACGGTGTAGGTGGAGCGGTCAAAGGCAGGTGGGTTGTCATTGGTATCCACGACTCGCACAGAGATCTGGGCTGTCCCAGACTTGGGGGGATCCCCACCATCCACAGCAGTGAGCACCAGCTGCTGCAGAGCACTCTGCTCCCTGTCCAGAGGCTGCTGCAGCACCAGCTCCAGGAGCTTGCTGCCGCTCTGGAAGCCTTTAAGGTCCAGGGCAAAGTGCCGGTTGGGGCTGAGCTCGTAGTTCTGCACGGAGTTGGTGCCCACATCGGGGTCCTGGGCACTCTCAATGTGGAACCGTGCACCGGGCAGGGCAGACTCGCTGATCTCCAGCCGGTAATCCTGGCGGGGGAAGCGCGGGGCGTTGTCGTTGATGTCCAACACCTCCACCTCCACGTTGTGCACCTCGATGGGCTGTTCGATAACCAACTCCAGGTTGAGGAAGCAGCTGGGGCTCAGCTCGCAGAGGGCCTCTCGGTCCATTCTCTCCCGCACCAGCAGTGCTCCGCGGCCCAGCTCCAGCTCCAGGTACTGCCGCCCGCTGCCCGAAGTCAGCCGAGCTCCCCTCGCCGCCAGCCGCCGCGGATCCACGCCCAGGTCGTTCGCCACGCTGCCCACGAAGGCACCGAGGGGCAGCTCCTCCCGCACCGAGTAGCGGAGCGGCCCGCCCGCCGCTCTCCCTCCGCACATCCCCAGCAGCAGGAGGAGGAGGAGGAGGAGGCCCGGCACCACCGCCCCGCCGCGGCTCCTCCGAGCAGCCGCCGCCATGGCCGGGAGTTGCGGGGGGAGCTGCCGGAGCCCGCACCCACTTCGCCCGGCCCGGCCCGGCCTCACTCCCCGCCTCCGCCCGGCCGCTTCATGCAAGCGGCGAACAGCAGCCCCCGGCCGCCTCCGGCTCCGCACCAGCTCCGTCCATGCTCCGAGGCGGCGGCTCCGAAGAGGAGGAGGAAGAGAAGGAAGGAAGGAGGAAGGAGGAGGGACCGGGACTCGCCGGATCCGCTTTCCCCTGCTCCAGCTGCTGCGCGGGAGGAGGCGGGGGAGGACGCTGAGCCGCGGCTGGCGCCGGTTCAGCACCTGAGCAGGGGACAGCGACAGAGCCGCCCCCGCACCCTCCTGCCCGGGACCCCCGGGACCCTTCCCGCTTCTCCGGGACCCTTCCCGCCTGCCTGCCCGGGCTCCTGTCCCGCCGTCCCGTTCTCACCCACGTGTTGCGACCCCCCCGGTGAGCCAGGTCCCGGTGGCCGCGGGCTCTCACCGCCCCGGAGGGAGGGAGGGGTGCGGTTCCCGAGCCGCCACCGCCCCCTCGTCTCCGCCCTGGCTTCTCTGCTGAAGCTTCGGGGGCGCAAAGAGGAGGAGGAGGGAGGGGCGGGGGAGAGCGGGGAGGGCCGCAAAAACGCCTCCTGCACTTGTGGACCTGGTGCTGCAGTGCTAAAGTACATCCGCTTGGGAGGGAGGGTTAAATCAGGCAGGGCTCAAAAAAAAAAAAAAAAAAAAAAAAAGGTGGGAGGGGGGGGGAAGGGGTGGCTTCCAGCCAGGTCTGGTGCCGTCTGTGCGTTGCTGCAGTAGGTTTGACGACCTCTTTCTTGGAGACCTGCCCCTCTGCTCCCTCGGAGACTCATCCTTGCTGCAGCGCTGTCTCTCTGCCCAAGCTCTGCGGGCACCCCTGCCCCTCTTCCACACCTCCTCCCTCTCGCCCATGCTGCAGCCACCGTGCCCCGACAGCACTCGGCTGGTAGAATTCTGCAAGTCACACCCACGAGTTCCGAGCATTCAAGGTGGGCTTCATTTTCTTGTCCAATTGACAGGCTCAAGGTGATCAAGTGCAGCTGGAGAGAAGATGCAACACGATCTGTTCTCCACTTAGAGTTTTTTTTCCTCCTCTACCCTTGGGATGGAGCAGTGACAAAGGGGCCGTGAATCAGCAGTGGAGGTGAGGGTGCTGCAGCCACAGCAAATTTTACCCCAGTGCCACAAATCCCAGCAAAGACAACAGAGCTAAGCACTCATTCATGCAACACCAAAATCACTAAGTTGATACATTTAACGAGACGAACCCCAGGACCACAAACTTTGAACCAGATGATCCTTGAGGTCCTGTCCAGGTATTCTATAGCACAGTCCCCCAGGGCTACAACTGTGTTGTTCCTACTTCCCAGTGCAGAAACAGCTTCTCTGCTAGGATTTCTCTCTCTGTTGGTTTTTTCCTTGCTTACCCTACAAAATCGTTCTGCACATCCAAAGACTCCTCTCCAGACTGAGCTGATCAATCAAAGGGAGAGGGTGACCTTAACATTCAGCTAAAACCTCTTTCATTGCCCTTTGTGGGGCCTGGGCATCTCTCACCATATAAGAGGGCTTTTGAGAGCACAACCTGACACTGTAAATCCCAAAGATTTTTACTATAATGTACCTGATGCACAAACTCCAGAGCACAGGTGCCCTGATCCTAAATCCACACTGCTAAGAGCTGTTACCAGCCCAACAGTTTTGGCCATGGCCATCATAATCAGAAGAGGCAACAGTACAAGCAGGATTATCCTGTGTTTTTTGGCTAATGGTTTAATTTGATTCTCAGCCCATTTTTCTGGCCCCAATATTTACCCACCTATTTATTCAGTTATGCCCAGTATCCCCAGTGGTTGCAAATACTGCAAAACCAACCAGTCCTGTTTATCTTTTAAAGTAGGATAAATGTAAGTCTGTGCAGCCCAAGAAGGACAGAGAGATGCCAAGTGCCTAGAACATGTGGGAAATGTGCCCATTTCATCCAGTTGTCTAAAGCAGAGCCAAACACTTAAAAACAGATCAGCTTCAAATTTTTGGCTAGGTACCCACCTTCAAGACCACAATATTCACAGATTCAGAACAAAATGCCCTGACAGCCTTACATAAAACAACCTTCAGAAAACCAGCCACAAAAAACCCAAAAAAACAAAAAAAACAAGCCCAGCACCTTGCTAAAACATATTTTAAAAGCTATAGCTGCACTTCTGCACGATGTGTTCATGTGTCAGAACAACTTGTAGTCATCATAGAAACCAGAAACCTGAAAGGACACACCCTCAGTTTTCCAGACAATCACTGGTTCCATCCAGACAGCCCATGGATTATCTCTGCCCCACACTTCCCATGTGTACAGACACAAAGTTCTGAAACAAATACACAGAACACAAAGAAAAGGCCAAAAGCAACATTGGCAAGATTTCAAAACCTGCCTTAAATTCTCCTAGAAAAAAGGCAATGCCTAAGAGGTGGTAGGAAACCAAAACCCATCTCCATAGCAATGCCTTTCTGGTTAAAAAGTTGATTTAATTTACAGTGTATGAATGAAGCACACCAATCTTAAATACCACCAAGGAAACTTTCAGACTGTCTCCACATCTCAATTAATTTCTCCTGATAGACATCCAAGCTCTGCTCTCCTGCATCCCAACTGGGTGCCCCAGCAAGGAAGGGCTGACAAACACCCAAATCCTGGCCTGCCTCATTAGTTACACTCTCTCTAGGTTCACCTTTCCTCATGTCAAATCTCTCTGTGCACATCTGTAGTTCTGCACACCAAACCATTCTAGAATACATTCCACAATATTTTCACTCACATCAAATGTGTTTCTAAACCTCAGACTCTGAGCAATTTCTTCTTCTATTTTCAGTCTGTTAAGTCCTAAGATTATCTGGCTTCTTGCCTTTCTGTAGGTTTTACAGCATCAAAAAATAGGCACTCTGATTTTCATTTTACAGATTAATACTGCAGCTTGGCTTGTTTACAGCAGCACTGTACAAATGGAACAGTCTTTCCTAAAATGTAAGCTTTATGCCATTTAAGCTGACTACACAGTTCACAAGTGATGTACTGAGACCTGGTCTGTTCTGGTTAAGTGTTTCCTGAGTCCTTTGAAATCTATATAATATTCATCAATAGTCACAATCATTTTAGTTATTCCCATCAGCTCCAGTGGCAATGCTGAGTCAGCCCTGCAGACCTTGATTTTCAATTCAGGAAAAAAACTTCCATTGAGAAAACACTTCAGGATCAAGTCTGTACTGACACTGATTTTTCTAGTGAAAGGCAAAGATCTAAACACAGATAAACATCATTTCACTTTATAACTGTACTGGGGCTCAGAGGCTTTGCAGTTTTCTTTTCCACAGAGTTTTGTTTTCCAGTAATTTCTTGAAATTGCAACTAAGCATCACATTTTGAAACACCTTGAAAGCTCAGTAAATAAAAATATGCCCAGTAGGTCCAGATAAATCCATATAAATAAGAGCATCAGAATCTACTCCTAAAGCATGAAGAGCTGAGAAAAGACACCAGGGCCAAAGCCCCATTTGCTGATAAACCTGATAACCCCTGGAGTATTGGACACTGCCTGTATGTGGTATCTGCAGGAACAGACCTATTGGGTTTTGCTGACATAAAAAACTGCACCAATTTAATTAGCAGGGTTAAATTAAGTGGTACAAGTCCTTTACTGTGAGTGCAAACACACAGGTGCAGCAAAGGATGTATTGATTTTATCAAGTCCTGCAGAAAAAAATTAAGTACACATCAGGACACACTGACATATTTATGCTGCTTGTAGTAAGAGAACAATTTTACTACGAAAAGTTCTCACAATCCAGTGCAAACCTTCCTTGAAATAGTTCTACACTAATACTGAATTAGGAGCAGAGCAGTTTAGTGCCACAGAAATATTTCTGAGCAGGAATTTCTCCCAGGAGTGATACAAATAAGTTCTGTAGGTATTCAGCCCTTTCCCATCACACAAGGACAGTTTCTGTATAACATTGTAAACCAGAGCCTCCCAAAGTTGCCTGAGCAGCAAGAAATCTGTGTTCAATCTGCTCCATAGCACAACACTAAGCAGAGCCCTTCCTCTGGCTATTCCCAAGTCTCTCACAGCAAAATGAGAGCAGGACATATTAGGAAATGTGAAAATACAACGTGTTAGCTGAAGCACTCTGAAGTATTTCAACATCTGAAAAGACATTTTGCTCCTTTGTAAGTAATTTCACCTTTCATAGCTCACATCTCTTAAAAAAAAACCCCAAATATATCAAACAACTGAGTGTCATGGTGGAGCTACTGAACTGGGGGGAAATCACCAGCTCCAGGGGTCAGGCTCCAGATTTTTGTGTGTAGCCTGGTCAGCAGGTAAATTTTTAGCAACAATAAGGTTGGTTGTGTACCCTAGAAATGCACTCACAATTTCTGCCCACTGAGAAACCCATGTGCAAAAGAAGATTGAGACAAGTCTGGAGGATCAATACAGTTTAGGCATTAACAAGCAGGTAAGCAGTGTCACCCTCTGGAAAAAAAAATTGATTTATCTTTGTGCTTACAATTTGCCTGCCTCACCTCAAATTAAATCAAATCAAGGGGAAAGGAGCAGCCATCAGTCACAGGCAAGATTACAGCAACCACTGTGGAAAACAAAACCCATGGACTCCAAGGAAATTACTCAAATTTGTGGAGTCTCCTACATGCAGACTTTTACCAGTGAGAAGGGGAGACTCTAACACCATTTTTTAGCCCATGGGTACTCATGAGATCAACAGGAAAACATCTTGATAATTTCAAGGGATGCTCACACTGCTGCTTTGGTCTAACCCCACTCACTCACTTCACTCCCTGGGGTTTCCTCTTGCACCCTAATTATTTCATCCATGCTCCCCCTCCAATCTTTTCTGAAGGAGAATATGTACAAGATAGAACTTGAGCCATGGGAAGTCACCAGAAATTATCTGATCAGGAAGACATTACCTAGAGATAAAACACCACAAAGGCAGGAGTGAGGGGATTCCAGTCCTTCTGCCATCCCTGCATGAGAAGCCTCCATCAGTCTCCATTCAGCAAACTGAGCTCAGAGATCCCAAAAGATGAGAAAAGATTCTGCAGGAAGAACAGAACCTCTGAGCAGCTCCCCCAAACCCAGCCAGAACCAGATCCCTTGCAGCATATGGTCCCCATCTTCCATGTGGGATTTTCTGGGGACACGGGATACTCCCTCTTCCTAAAAATACTGCAAAATGCCTCCCTGGGGTAATGTAAACTTCTTGTTTCTACACTCAACTCCTTTGCTCCTCTGCTCAATTCATCTTCCACACTTGAATTGCTCACTGACAAGTTATCTTTCCACATGCAACTTGTCTCTTCCTTCTTTAAAATGGATACACTGGTGCCAAATTGGATTGGCACTGTTCTTTCATATCTTTCCCTAAATCCATTTTTTACATCGGTAGGAACCTCACTGGTGAGAATTATTTTTTTTTATCCCAGACATCTCAAGCCACCCTATTTAGAGCATTGCTGTTATAGGAACCAAGGCTGCTAAGCAGCCAGAAAAAATCCTGTTTGTATTTAGGTCATAATTTCTTTGCAGTACTGTACTTGCTGTTAGTCTAGAAAACAGCATGAGAAGAAAGGGGAGATGGTGGGCTGGGGTGTGGAGGGGGATTGGTGTTGTAACCCTAAATTCAGACAAACCAACTGCAACAAAGACACACAGAAAATAAGTTTCTTTGCTTCTCTTGGTCACCAGTGTACATTCAATTATTTTTCACTTCTCGTCTAAAATCTGACTCATTCTGTTTGTCTTCTGCTCTATTTTTCTGATGACTTCAAAATCCTTTCTGTAATTTATTGTCTATAATGCCACATACTGCATCATTCTAAATGGAAGGGCATTAACAACCAGGACACTGGCAAAAAAAATTTCACCTTTCTTAAGTCACTGCAAAGCCTATAAAGTGCCACCTCTTCTGCCAAAGGTTTTCTCGAAGCTTTTACCACCCTGGTCTCCCTTCAGAGCCACAGTATTTGTCACTCTTCTGTGCAGGCTGTGATTCATCAGCATAAGCCATCACCACTGAATTCCAGCTCAGTGAGCTGGTCTGATCAAAGAAATCTCTCCCAGATCATTACAATTTCTTTTTTTTCCCCTTAATCTGGCTACCACCTTACGTTATGCTTCTCTCTACCTGTGTTGCACACCCAACTTTAGAGTTCCAGAACTGGAACAAGGTGACAAGGTAGTTTCCCTCTCTTGAAACTGGGTGGGAATGTGTCCCAGCAGTTGTCTGACACATCCTTTTGTCATCACCCTAAAAGAGCCTTCATCATGAGCAATAGGATGTCCTCTAACTCCTACAGAAACAAGGCAAAAATTCCTCCCATCCTTGGTTAAAAAGAGAACAGCAAAATAAGATGGAGCATCCTGCATCCTATTATCTGTGGTACTCACTTGAAAAGCAGGAGGAGATGCTAGAAACCTGGGTTTGCTCCAAGGAGTTTTATTAACTTCATATTTAACCACCTTGGGATATAATTCACAGCAGAGCCAGTTTTATGACTTCTGTATTCCTTCTTATCCACACATGTATCTGTGTTTTTTAGGGGTGATCAACTATTTTCACAGCACAAGTCCTCCCATTTCATGCTCCTTGTACCAGATCCTGTGACACCAAGTCACACACAATGCCTCACCAGTATCATTACATCTGCAATAGCACATCTTTCATGTTTTAATATTAAAAAATATATATTAAAAACACACAAATGCTGAGCTCTGTGGTCCTAACTCAATTTTACTTATGTTACCTTTTCCTACCATATTCACAAAATTTAATTATTTGTCAAGACAGTCCTTGACCTATTTTGGGGCAACCCCCATTCATACTTGTATGTTTCATACATATTATTCTCCTGTTCAGGCCTATTTGTATTTTGTTAACTTTATTTTGACAAGATCTCAGATCAGAAGGGCCTGCCAATAAGCTGTATTTCTGAGGAACAGATACATTCTGGCACAAAACTCCACTCAGTTATTTTCTACTCCACTTCCAGCCAGTCCTTCTACTCCTTTTCCTTTTCCCTGAGTCATCCTCTCACTTTCTCCCATTATGCCAATTTTCCATATTTCTTTCCCATCAGCATCCTAGGGCTGCTGCATTTGTCCTTCTGGATATATAAGAAATCTACTGTGTTCCCAAATGATGCTGATGAGGGATCCTGCTGTCTCCTTTTCCCTTCAGTTTTGTCTACACACCTCAAGCAAAGTAAGAAGCTAAGCACCAAACAGTGGCACAGAACCAATGGGAGCAGAGACCTTGGTATAAAAATAGAGAGCAAGAATTAAAAGCAGAGGCAGGGAGTAATATGAGGAACAGTCACCTTTTTACTACTGAGAATAATTGACATTTCCTTTAAAGCCTTCATAGGCAAAAGAGGTCAAATTTGGTTTATAAAAGACCACACAAGTACTGTGTCCTCACTCTCTTGAAAACAAGTGCTGAGTTACACCTAATAATTTTATTTCTGCTCCCTGCTTACTCCTGAGTGTTTTAGAATTTAACACAGCTGAACCTGCCTGGTTTGGACCTGAATTCTGGCAATCAGAGGTTTGTTATCCCTCTGGTTTAAGGATGACCTAAGTTTGCCTTTGGGCAAGCTGGAAATATTGACTGGCAATGCCCTAAGTGTAACCTGTACATCTTGTGCCAGATCAGATTTTGCTTTTTGGAAGGTTGGGTTTTGCTGTTTGGATGGTTTTCTCCTCCTTCATTTGCACTTTTTCTTTTTGCTCTCTTCTTCACCAAAGGACTTGCCCAGGTTTGTTGCCTTTGCTCACAGCACCTCCATGAACACTCTGAATCTGTGGAAGTACAGCAAGCTAGAAAATAATAAACTGGAGACACAAAAGCATATCCTAAGCTTTAATTTCAGTGTTTGATTTCTTGATTTTTTTTTTAATCTGGGCTGCTCTGAGCCACAAAACTGCATCAAAGGACATTGGGAAGCTCTCCTTTCCCAGCAGAGTCCCCCTGCTCAGGCCCTACCCGGGTCACCCCTTGCACTGGGTGCTTAACTCATGCTTTTGTTATTCAAAGCTTCTGTCACTGCAATTTTATTTTATTAACCTGCCTAATCCATCCTTAACATATGGTCAGGTTGCCTAAAATGCTGCAGACTAAGCAAACAAACAAAAAAAAATTTAAAATGCACCAAAGTTAAATACTCCCCCCCAAAAAAATAATTATACACCACCAGCTGAAGCACACATCAACCTCCCAAATTGGGTTGCTATTCCCAAGTGCATTTTCTCAGCAAACAGACCCTAAGTGCAGCTTCAGTCCCATGTGACAACTTAAATCCCACTGAAGTCTTTGCTGTTTATTCTTTATAGAGGAAAGGATTCAGTGTGCTGCCTGCAGCCACTCCAGACAGCCCAGAGAAGAAGCCTAAGATGGACACCATGAAGATGGATGGATGGATGGATGGATGGATGGATGGATCATCTCAGTGCTCACCTCCATGTAGCTTTGGAGCAAAGATGTGCCAAGGAGGAAGAAAGGACAGAACTGGGACTCTAGGAAGAAATTTAGAACAACCTGAAGACTGTTTAGTTGTAACCCTTGGATGATCCATCCAAGCTTCCTGAAGCTACATATGTAAAGCAGCACAGAAATGCTGAAGGACAGAATTTCTCAGGCTAAAATCAGACCTAAAATGCTCCTCTGCTGAGTTGTACAGAGCTGCCCTAAATTTCAGCAAATTCTGGAACTAATAGAACAAGTTATACTTAATCAGAGTTAAAAGCATAGAGACAACTTTCCTTTTCAAGGTTATATTTTAGGATTAACTGCTTAGTTGCTGTTTTCTTGATGTTCACAAAAAGTCCAGGTCAAATTTGCCAGGAAATTAAATCATTAGAGCTATGCTTTTTAAAAACATATAAGTGGGGCAAATCCTCTACCCCATAAACAATTCCCATCTTTCTGTAGCCAGAGGCTCAGTCACCACTATGGTGCTGCCTCTCCAGGTCCAGATACAGAATCCCAGAGTCTTTCTGGTTGGAAAAGAGTCCAACCAGAATCTTTTAAGTCCAACCAATCTTTTAAGAGTCCAACCATAATCTAATGAGTCCAGTGGTTAAACCATATTCCCAAGCACCACATCCATAAGGTTTTGCAACACTTCCAGGGATGGTGACTCAACCATCTCCCTGGGCATCCCATTCCAGTATGGAAGTTCCTTCCAACATCTGTACCTCCCCTGGCACAACCTGAGTCCTTTTCCTTTTGTCCTGTTTCTAGGGAAAAGAGATCAACCCCCACTTCACTAAAATGTCCTTTCAGGTAGTTGTAGGGAACAAGAAGGTCTCCTCTCATCCTCCTTTTTTCCAGGCTAAACAACCCCCATTTCCTCACCCTCCTCATCAGCCTTGAGTTCCAAACCCTTCACCAACTTTCCTGTCCTTCTCTGGGCTCTCTCCATCCAGCCCCTTGGTGTCCAACCATGGAGGTTCCATGGATGAGCAGCCAAAGGAACAAGATGCAGCTCTGGACTTCCAGAGTCCCCCACAACACCTACAGGTTCTCTGCCACAACCCAAGACCCCAAAATGGTGTGGAGTGAACCTCTTCACATCTGCTTCCATCCTTTTAAGAGCTTTCAGGATCACAATTGGTGACACGTGCAATTCTCTGCACTGTGGGGAGCAAAAAAAAAAAAAAAAACACAAACCAAAACTCATCCTAGAAGAAACAATTGAGGAAAATCTCCTTCTCAAAACCTACCCAGCTTTGAGCAGAGATGGGAAGGACTCAGCAAGAGTCCCAGCACCCACTCTTATTCCACTCCCCCTCTTACCAACCTTGGGATTTGCACTTCCAGCTGCAGGTCCCTGCCTGCAGTTCTGACACATGCCCAGAGAGAAAAGGAAAACCCTGCAAGTATTTTAAAGAGGGCCATAAAAGAGGCCAGAGCAGGTCCCACAAAACCTACTGAGTCTGGGAAGAATTTTTATGAGCTCCTCAGCTCTCTGTATTTCACTTGCCTGCACAGGAATGGTTGAGCAGGGAAAGTAGGGCAGGAAAATATTTTGTTTTCTGTGCTTATTCTCAGCAGCCATGTCTGAGCTTAGAAGATTTTTACCTCAAATCCTATTTAAAAGAAAAAAAAAAACAAAAACAACCTCCCAAAACTATCTGCCTAAACTGTGCTGTGCTTGGGCTATTTTTAACCTTGAGCCACATATACTATGGGGAAAATGCTAATATTGCAAATTCTGCTGATATTATCTGACCTCAGGACATGTCCCATTGATTTTCTTACTCAGCAAACCCAGGAATAGTATTATTTAACCCTGACTTATGGCCTCTGCCAATGATTTTGGTTTATGTTTGTGTTTGTCTTCAGGATCCTGACACACAGTGGGATTCCACACCCTAAACAGAGATTTAAAAGCTTGCTCTTTTTTTTCTCTCCCCTTGTAATCACAGCTCAGCCTTTTCATGCCCTTTACTGCACCTTTACAATTTTGGTCACATTTTCCTTTTAATAAGGTTATAAGAAAAGCAGAGAGAATTGGATTCTAACTGTGCCCTTACAAGTAGTGCCTGATGATGTGCCAAGAGATTCTCTGCCAATAATTCTCTGCAAAAAAAAAAAAATAAAAAAAGAAAAAAAGGAGCAACAATTTTGCCTTCTCACTTCCTGCATCAATAGTTCAAGTTCACTGCTTTTACTCAATCTGAAATTTTCCTTTCTATAACCCATGGGATTTTACCTGTTCCCATTTATACCCATTTATTACCTTCCTTTTTACGTGGTGAAAGGAAAAGAAAATGTAAGGCTAGTATGGAGTATGAATGTACATGAGAAAGCACACAAAAAAATACAAAATCAGGCTGAACAGGACAAGTATGTGTTAATCACCCCAGAGCAGCCCATAGGGAGGTTTAATCCAAAGCAATGAGAAACAAAAGTACCTAAAATAAGATGTCAAGAAGATGGAGAACTGAAGTCTGAAAATACAAATGAGGGAAATTTTACTTAAGACTTATTAGAGGGTGAGAAAAAAATCAGAAAAAGATGCCAGATAGTGATTCCTCCAGGGGAGTGATGGCAAGGGACTGCACACCAGTGATCCCCTGGTCACCAGTGACCCCCTGGTCACCAGTGGCCATCAGGCAGAGGAGCTGATGCCAGAGTGTGAGTGAGCAAAACCTGCAGGAAAATGAGAATCTTTCTCATCATAAATTGTAAGAGAATGAGATTTTGCAGAAGAAAATCCCTTTTCCCTCCCACAAGATCTTGTGTTGAGTTCTGGCATCCTGAGTTGGACTATGAGGATGATGAAGGGACAGAACAGCTCCCTGATGAAGAAAGGCTGAGGGACCTGGGGCTTTTTAGTCTGGAGAGGAGAGGACTGAGAGGGGATCTGATTAATATCAATATATGAGGGCTGAGCATCAAGAAGGCACCAACTTCTCTCTTGTGCCCTGTGACAGCACGAGGGGAATGGGTTCAAGTTGAAGCAGAGGAATTTCCATCTCCCCATGAGGCAGAATTCCTTCACTGTAAGGGTTCCAGAGCCCTGGCACAGGCTCTCCAGGGAGGTTCTGGAGTCTCCTTCTCTGGAAACTTTCAAGACCCCTCTGGATGCATTTCTGAGTCACCTGCCCAGGTTTTGGTCCTGCTCTGGCAGGGGGGTTGGACTGGATGATCTCCAGAGATCCTTTCCAACCCCTGATATTCTGTGATTTCCTACATATTCATTCCAGATCCTTATTTGTATTTTTAAGTGAAGTCAGATCCTGAGAGGATAAGGGCTCAGTCAGAAAGGACGAGGCACAGCAAAAGCCAGAAGATGCTGTGAAAATCCAAGAAAAACCAAACACAAACAACACTGTGTGGAAGTACCCAGAACAGAACAAGAAACACTGACTTTTGGAACCTGAAGACACTTTAAGAAAGGGCTGAGGGCACAGCTGTATGAACCTGCTGCCCCAGGTCCCCTTTCCCACATCAGCACCAGCTCCTTCTTCCCAGATCCCTGGAGCTGTCAGTGCTCCTGTTGCTGCTGGAGAACAAGTCTGGATCCAGGGATCTGGAGGGGCTGCAAGGAGCAGAAGAGGAGGAAGAGGAGCTGGGGACAGACATCAGCATCTCTCAGCTCACTGCCAAGATGGGACCAGCAGCAGAGAATGAGGCAGTGGGGAACAGAGCTTCACCAGTGCAACAAGATCCCAGGAAAAGGTGAGGGAAGAGGGAGAAGGGCTGGAGAAGACAAAATGAAAGCAGAAAGAGCTCAAAACATGGTTTGGAAAGCCAGGGAGTCACAATCCAGTCAGTATCCCTGCCCTCTGGGTGCTTGGTCCTGAAACCATGAACACCATTCCTATCTTCCTCTTGGGAAGCAACCTTGACATTGGGCTTTCACCAAAGACTTTCAGTTCTTTTTTAAGTCCTCCACTCAAGAATTCTGGCACAGAAATCCACCCACAGCAGGAACTCTGCCAGATGTTAATACTGCTGAGTTATCTTGGTTTTATCCTTTGTGCTTTTCAGTCACCTCCCAGCTTTCTCTCCTCCTCCTGCCACTTCTCACCCAACTTTCCTGAATCCCACAATATTCACCAGTGTTTCAGTCGGATTTGGTGCTTCACACTGGAGCATTTCAAAGCACTTCACAAAAGGAGCACAAAGATATCTGACATAAATTTAATTACCATGGCAGAGGACATCCAGGAGAAGGAAGAACAGATCTGCTCTTGGTCTCCTCCAGTCCCATGCATTTCCTCCAAAATTAGGGACCCTGCACCCTGGTCCTGGACTGGGCATTGCTTTGTTGGGTTTTTTTGCTCCCAGTCTGCCTGTTCTCAGCTCCAGCCCCAGTTTTGGTCTGGGCTACAGTCATCCAAGTGCAGTTATAGGGAGGTCCTGGCAGCTCTGGCTGAAGCAGAGCTCGGTGCTGGCAGGGCTGGAAGGGAACTGAGCTTTCCAGAAGCAGCTACCAAGAACAAGGAACAAGGATTTCTCAAAAGCTTGTACCTCAGCCAACCTCAGCAGACCTTAATGGCTATCAAACATGACACAAATACCACTTAATAACAAATATCAGGTCCTTTTTCCAAGCTATACTTCAGCAAGGCTTTTAAAGGAGGGATTAATCATGGCTTTACTAAAGCCAAGAATTTTTTTCAGTACCCTCAGCCTAAAGAATGACCAAAGCATTCAGCTGAACTTGTCCAACTTGCTGTTCCACCCCATCACCACCCTGAGAATACCAAGTTTTATAATAAATAACAGCAGAGCAGTTTTAGAGTAAGCAGCAGCATCAACACAGCCTGAAACACTGCAAGGTTTTCATTCAGTCAGTAACAGACAGAGCTGGACATACAAAAGCTCCAAAATTACCAACTGCAGTTGCTTCATTAAACAAAAAAAATAATTGGAAAGTTGCTGACACTGCTGAGCTTCCTTCCAGCCAAGGTGACAGAGTTCAGCTGGCACCTTAAAGGTTAAGGTTTGGTTTAACCTTTGGTTTAACCACCCTTTGGTTTGAGCAAAATATCCTCTTTATAAATAATACAGGCTTACTACCAGAAGGAAATTCATTTTTAACACCAGCTGCTACTAAATAAGTAAATAAATAAAAATACATAAAGTAATATAAAATAAATAATTACTACTGTCCAGTTTCTTGTATTTTGAAACACAGTCCTTTTGGAAACATTAATATTACATTAAAAATGCACGATAGCAAGGGACTCAGCATTACTTATAATAGCAACCAAAAGGTGTCTTTCAGGCAAAATACTTTTATATACAAATTTCTCCCAGCTTTACTGGAAGCAAACCAGGCTCAAGCATTAGGAGCAGCCAAACATATACTTGGAACAGTCTAATTGTACAGCATCATGGCTGATAAAAAGGGTAATTCTGCTTCCTCTGGATGTGGCTGGAAGCCCTTGGGACAGAGGGATGAAATATTTTAGGAGATACTGAAATATACACTTATTAGGGATGTTTAATTTGCTTTAGATGACCACGAGCATTGGAGATTTTCCAGAGTGTCCAAGAAAAACGTTTATGCCAAGACTGGCATAATTCCTACCTCATGGGTTGGGTTGGTTTCTTTGGTTTTTTGTTGTTTTTTTTTTTTTTGGGGGGGGGGTTTAATCTCTGGCAGGTTCTCTTGTCTTTGTGTGGGAGGTGGGAACTTGATGGGGTTTGTTTATTGTTTTTTCTCTCCCAATTAAATTTAACTGAAATATTGTCTGTTTTCCAAGTTTTTTGAGAACCCAGATTGCCTGCATTAAATAATACTGGCCCCATATCCTAGATGATAATAGAAAAAAGACAAAAGGGAACCACTTGATGAACTATTAATTCCTACAATGGGGACTTGCAGCTCAATAGATGAGTTCAGATTTTATCCAAAATTACATCTGGCTCCTCTTTGAGCAGCCTGAGTGAAGAAAAGCTTTTTCATAAGAAAAAGCATTGCAGAAGTAAAGGGCCTCACCAGATAAACAGCTCCAAAATTCAAATATTCCTCAGTGAGGATTTGTATCCTACAGCTACATTCTGACCAGGATCAAACTGGCACCATCCCATGCTCTGGGTTAATTTTTCTTGTGGTTTTTCAGATCAGCTGAGCTGCATTAAAGAGACTGAATGCCTTGCAGAGAAGTGTGATGTTGTAAAAGAGAAGACAGGAATTTGTTAATTCTAATCCCTGGATAAATAGATAATGAAATTTAAACAAAGATGAAAGTGCAAATAGCAGCCCTAAACCAACAAACCAAAATCCTTTGAAGGTCTTCCAGCTGGCAACTCAGATCAGACAAGTCATTTACTGGGCTGATTTTTACTTCACCAGCTCCCAAAAAATGCTGAGGCAAGGCAGAAGTTTTATTTTCTCAGAGTGGAAAGAAATCACTTCCTTTTTCCACCAGATTTCCTTCCTACCAGTATTATATTGAAAACAAATATCTTTAGAGTTGTTATCTTTAGGATACTCATGACTGCCCAACCAAAAAAATCCCAACCAAACCCCCCCCAAAAAATCATGACAACATCGGAAAGACCAAAAAAGGGAAGGATTCACTTGAAGGAATATACAGAGATAACAGAATTTTTATAGGCCATGAGAACAGGATTCTACAAAGAAGAAACCTGAGTCAGCAGAAGGAAATATGTTTACATTTTAATGATTCCTGAAATATTACATATTTTCTCATGTTGTAAACCTATTGGAGATAAATAGCAGGTTTATATATAGAGCAGAATTTAGATTATTTTAATTAATTTTTCTAGACTTCTTCCTTTTTTAGGGTGTGAGGGTGTAAGAGGCCAGCACCCCCTCTGGTATTTTTGCAGGGGTCATTTTGTTTCCCATATAAATTTTGTATTCATTAATTTTTTGTTTTCTACTAAACAGAACTCAAATTCTGCTTTTAGAAGCAGAAGTTCTTTTAGACCTAACCAAATTCTGGATACTTTTGAGTTCTTGGTATCCTAAGGCAAATGAAAAGGAAAAAGAGAAAAGGTCTCCCTCAGCAAGCACTTGAATTCAGTTGGTTTGGGGGTGGTTTTTCCCCCTTTTCTGTCCAAAACCAAGATCCCTCAAAGTACTTACAAACAAAAATTGATTCCCATAAAGCCTACAGAGTGTGATGGTTCAGACACAAATTCCCTGGCACTAAAATCATCTCACAGAGTCCCCAGTTGCTAAAAACTTTTGTTACACTGACCCATTCCCCTGCCAGTACTAATTTTGTACTAATTTTGACTAAGCAAGAATTGCCCAGGAACATCACTTTTTATAGCCCAGTCCATGTTGTAGGCACAATCATAAAACCCAACAGTTTTGCTAAATACCATAACCATAAAATGGTCTGATTTATTATTTCCCAAAGGCTGAAAATTGTCTAAATAATAATGATAATAGTGATAATGATGATAATGATGATAATGATGATAATGATGATAATGATGATAATATGATAATATGATAATATGATAATATGATAATATGATAATATGATAATATGATAATATGATAATATGATAATATGATAATATGATAATATGATAATAATGATAATAATGATAATAATGATAATAATGATAATAATGATAATAATAAATAATAATAAATAATAATCATCATCATCATCATCTCTGCCACCTCTCTCTCCCTGCAGCCCATTTACTCCAGCAGCATCTCTCTCATTCTTGTAGCCAAGGATTATCCTCACCACCAGGAACTGCTCAAGAGTATTTTAACCACCAGGAAACACCTCAGAGGATACACTCTGCATTCCAGAAGTTCCACCTTTTCTCACTCATCATCACCACACTTCTCCATAAGGACAACACAGACCCACAGAGCAGTTGAGGCTGGGAGGGACCTTTAGACATCCTCTTGTCCAACCCCACTGCTCCAAAGCAGGTTGACTGGGACCATCTCCAGGGGGCTTTTGAAGATCTCCAAGGATGAAGCCTCCAAAATCTCCCTGGGCAACCTGTGCCAGTGCTCAGCATCTCACAGTAGTAATAATAATAATATATATTAAAAAAATAATAAAGTAATAATAATAAAACCCCCTTTCCTTATGCTTAGACAGAACTTTTTCCTCTCACTGGGAACTACTGAAAAGAGCTCAGTCACCTTTACACCTTCCCTTCAGGTAATTACAGACATTAATGAGATCCCCTTCAATCTCTCCTCTGGGCCAAACAGTCCCATCCTCAAATCAAGGATGCTCCAGCCCCTTTCTTATCTCAGAGGCTCCACACTGGACTCTCTCCAGGAGCTCCATATCACTCTTGGACAGCAATTTGTGGAGTCTCAGATGCTTAGAAGACTGAAATCAGGTTTCTATTAAAACATCTTCCTGTCTTAATATTACAGGTGTGATGATCACAACCCTGTGGATTTAAAACCACCCAATGAAAACTGCTCTGAACAGAACAAGATTGCACCAATCTCCATAAAACTGCTGGGTAGAAAGCAGAGCCTACCAGCTCCCTAAAACACATTCCCAAGACACATTCCCAAGATGGGAAGAGTTAGGGAGCTCATAAGATGAAGAACCACTCAGCAGTAAAACCTTCTTGCTCCTACAAAGGAACTGGGAAAGGATGAGGAAGGAGCACAGAGCTTTTTGGAACCAACAGGCCCAGGTTTCATGGACAAGCATCATCTGCTTTGATTTTGCAGAGCAGTCATGTGGAGATGTTTGACTCTGAGCAGGAAGCTTTTGCCAAAGAAGAAAGAAATTTCAAGGCACTGAATGAGGTGTCAAGACCCATCAGGCAGGGACAAGCCCAGGGGGAGATGGAACAAAGAATGTATCAAAATATAAAAGTCATTTCTTTTGAGAAGAAAGAACCCAAAGAACAAAAAAAAATTTTTTTTCCTCTCCTTGGAGAGACTACTCAAAGACTTGAGACAAACCTTTTCTTTATTTCTTCATGTACCTTCCTTTCTCTGATATTTATTTTCCACTTGCCACATTTGTCAAATTTGCTGTTACATTCCAAATGCTTCTGATAGCATCAAATCTTGGAGTTGTTGCTTTGCCCTCTCCTTTGCCTCACAAACCTCAACTGGATATTTTAATTCCCACACGCCTGCTTGCCTCCTTTTTTCAGTTCAGCTCTGCTGTTGGATTTCGTTGCTATTCCTTTGATTACTTGTGGCTTCAAACAGTCCTCAGCAAGTCACACTCCTACCAGAATTCCTTTTGTTCCACTTAAACAAGCTGTGATCCCAAATCTGCAGAGCACCAGTACTGTCATACTGGGTACCAAAAGCCCAGCAGCCTCTCCCAGTGGGTTACAGACCAATAATACAAAAATATGGCATATGAGGACCAATCATCTGCTTGAGGCACCATCCCACCTTATAATAATAAATCTGTATTTTCCTCTCTTCTCAACAACTCAGACATGATGCTGACCCTGTGACAAACTCCCTTGAGGGAACAGAAATTGCTGGCACCAAGGCAGAACTAAAAGGCTGAGAGTTCAGCATCCTCAAATCTCCAGTCCCTAATTTCCATCACAGATTTCTAAAAGAACTGAGGAGGGATTTGTTGGTTTGTTGGGAGGGGTTTTGTTTTGTTTTCAGATAAATCTGTCAAGTCTGGAGTAGATTAATCAGATTGGAGAAAAGCAACTGCAGTGCCAGCACTTAGGAAAGGGAACATACAGCCCATGTGTCCACCTGAAATTTAAGGATGGACTTTTTAACATCTCAGGTGCAAACATCAAGCATTTAGATGGATGAAGTGAGGCAGAACCACACTATGTTTGGAAACCAACCTTCTCCCACCCAGCTCCACCCCAAAGGTGATCTGCAGTAGTATTTAAATGCCTGATCAATCAGCACATTACAACTCTGGAGAAGGTCACTGTCACCCCAAAATGTGCTGGGTGATGTATTCCCAGCACTGTGCAGGGGGCTCTTTGTCTCAAATATCATTCTGGTCACATAATTCCAAGAACCACGTATCCAGAAGAGATTCAGGGAAGGGATGTTAACAGGATCAGGCAAGTGCAGAGGTGAACTTAGAAAAAAAAACTAAAAGAGGTTGACTTGTTTCACTTAGTCAAACACAACCTAAGAAAAGATGTGGCTGCTCTCTAAACTAGAAAGAAAGGAAGTCCCAAAGAGGGCAAAGAACTACTTAGATAAAAGAATATTGCTGGCACAAGAACAAATGTCTGCAATAAATGCTGCCAGGATATCAAAAATGCATTACAGAGCCTTAGAGGAATATGTTCCCAATAGGAACAGTAGGCACAACATAGCAGATTTTGCAATTGAGATGAGTATTTTCACAATTAAAATTTAAATCTTTGCATTTGAAGATTTAAGATTAAATGGTGGCTGATACAGGAAAGGACCAGACATGATGCAAACTCTGTCTTCATCTTCTATGCTTTCACATGGCAATGACTACTCAGATCTCCCCTCCCTCAGCCCAGGTAACCATCCAACCATCCTTCCCTTCCCACCACTGCCTTTTGCCTTATGGATCTCCAAGTAGTCACACGACTCCCCACATCCCCTCAAGTCCTTTATCTCAAGGTTCTGGTCACCCACCATTCCAGAACCTCTAAAAATAACACTGCAAGGCAAACATCAGCCATGCAAAGCTTCAGCCTCAGCTTCTGTAGCCTTTCCTGGGCTGTGCTCTTTTGTTGAATCCCAGACTGGTTTGGGTTGGAAGGGACCTTAAAGCCCACCCAGTGCCACCCTTGCCATGGTCAGGGACCCCTCCCCCAGCCCAGGGGGCTCCAAGCCCCATCCAACCTTCAACACTGCCAGGGATGGGGCAGCCACAGCTTCTGGGGGCACCCAGGGGCTCAGCACCCTCACCCCAAACAATTTCTGCCCAAAATCTTCTCTCCATCTCCCCTCTTGCAGCTGGAAACCCTTCCCCCTCATCCCATCCCTCCAGGCCCTTGTCCCAAGTCCCTCCCCAGCTTTCCTGGAACCCCTTCAGGCACTGGAAGGTGCTCCAAGGTCTCCCCATTGCTCCCTTCTCTTCTCAAGGCTTCACCCAACTCTCTCAGCCTGGTTCCAGAGCTTCTCCAGCCTCTGATCATCTCTGTGGCCTCCCCTGGACTTGCTCCACCAGCTCCGTGTCCTTCCTGGGCTGTGGAGCCCAAACTGGACACTGCAGGGGGGGTCTCATCACAGCACTGAACATTAGTATTGCAAAAAGTAACTGGAATGGTGAAAAAGAGGGAAATTTAGGACAGTTTCCCTTGCTGAATTTTCTCTGATCATGCCTCCCCTTCTAGGATTTGCTTGGCCTGACCCCAAGAGCAACTTCCGTAGCCAAACAAACAAACAAAAAAAAAGCCTAAATAACAGAATTCTTGCAATTTGGGCATTCTGGGCAGGTTGCTATCAGCACAGACAGAAAAAAAAAAAATTGGGAAGGTGCTTCACACTTAGATTTGTCTCCCTTAGGGGTGAGGATCCCATCAAAGCAGGGTGCAAGGAGGGCTCACCCCCATGGCTGGGCTGTGCATAAGTCACCAACGTTTAATTGGCAATGTTTAATGCCACTGTCCCCATGCAAGGGCCTCCACTTTTGTCACTGGAAATGCACGCCACGTTGAGCAAAATTATTCCACTCTTTTTTCCAGTTTAGCAAGAAATAGTCCCCAGTGCTAGGCTGGTGTCTATTTTTGGATGTAACCTAAATATTGAATGTCAAACCAAAGAGAGGTCACTGCACTCTAAACACAGAAATATCTTGCAGGCTTTCGGAGCAGCACAATGGGCAAGACAAATAAACAAAAGAATTGCACAGATCTGTGCTCACATCTCCCTCCCAGAAATACCCAGTGAGCTGCTCTTTACTTTACAAACTCCACTGGTGCCTTTGTCTCTGATCCAGCACAGGGCACAGCACTGGAACAGCCTTGTCACTTTGCTGTCACTTATGCCACGTTGCACAGAGACAGCAAAATGCTGAGGAGATAAAATTCCAGTTTCCTAAACACTGTTATTATGCTTGTACATAATTCTATTTTTAGCCCTACCCTCAATAGAAGATGTAAAAGCATAAAAGGGTTTCCTGCATCTGTAAAAATTACTCAAGCACATCAAGCACATCGAGACCAAGAATAAAGTTAACCTAAATTTTGAAAATATCTGAAATTTCACTTCACTTTCACTATATGTATTCTATGTAGGCACTTTTTTTTTTTTTCTATGTTCCATATACTAAAAACTCCCTTAATTAAAAAATAATCAGGTATACTTACATTGCAATTTTGGAGTCACTCCCAAAGCCTTGAATTACAAGTGTGGGGTTGCTCCCAGTGCCTTTTAAATATGTTTTCTTTCTGTTGTGTTCATATCCTTAAGGAGCAACACAATGAGCCCTCCCCAAAAAGTCCAAAGAATGTTTGTGGTTTTAACTCCAAATGGGTCAGTCTGAAAGCAGTTCCAGACAAAACTTAGTTAACACCCACAGACAAAATTTAGTTAGCACCCAAACTTAAAATTTCTTTCTTTATAGAAATTTGGATTGGTACACACAGAAAAATCCTAATGCTCTCATTTTAACATAGAGCAAGAAAAATTATTCCTCACTAAGAAGGTGATTGTGATATTTGTGTATAGAAACCCTATTTAAATCCACAAAGATCTGGACTAAGAAAGAGTTTTCAAGACTGAGTGACAATTCTCTTTCTCACCTCAGAGGGGTGAGAACTATTTTCCAGGCATCTTTTTAGCAAAATTAGGCTTTATTTTAAATCTTAGTTAATCTACAGCATGTACAGAAATGAAAACAGAGAAACTCTGCCTTCTGCCCACTCCTGATTTGTTGAATATCAGTGGGATTTTAATAACCTGCAAATTTTGCAAGACATGTAAATGATATATATTCATCTATATATATCTATATAGCATATATACATATATATTTATGTAGCTGACTCTCCAATAGAGCAACCACTGGAATCATCAGCACCAAGCTAATAACAAGAGACACCATTTTTTTGCTCAGAGTAGGTAAATCTTCCTGCTCTCTGCCTCTGCTCCCCTACTCAGCTCAGTTAATTCATGACCTTTGGATTTTCCACATAGGTCACATCTATGCTTGCCCAATTCTGCACATTAGCAGCTAAGAAAATAAAACTGCCAAAGGTTCCACCTGGGATTTATTTTGCCCACTACCAAAAACTCCTCAAGCAATGTCTCATATTTCAAGTTTAAAAATTCACCTGAATGGCTGAAGGTGTAGTGAGAGATATTTTGACTGTTCTCTTTATAAAAGAGTTCAGGGATAGGTTTGCTTTTTTAATTATTATTATTATTCAGTCCATTAATGTCCTGGTAAGCAGAGTTTCAAGATCTTGCTCAATAGGAACACAAAAATCAGTCATCCCAGGTTTGGGGTTTTTAAATTTCACCTTTGTTACAGGATTTTTGGAATTATCAATTACTCTTCCCCCATGAGATAAACCCCCCAAGATCCTCTCAGTTTCCTTGAAGACACCCTGTGAGTTCAGAGGTTGCCAAAAAGGTTTTTAACTACCCATTACAAAGGTTCTAACTCAGCCTTTTCTTCCAGACCCTCAAAATAATCAATAATATTCCCAAAGTACACCAATGCATTAGGCACAAGTTCTTCTTTACATACTGCCAACTTCTGCTTTCCTGGCATCCACAATTTCTTACTGAAAGACCCTGACACTTCTACTTGTGCAAAATTTATTCCAACCCCCCCTTTTTCATGGGGAGAGATCTCTGACATATTCAGCCCTCTGCCACTACAGAGAACAGAACTTAAAACCAAATAAATAATCTGGTTATGGAGAAATTGCATAGTTCAGAGGAAATCCAGGAATTTCTTCCAGAACAAGGAAAAACTTACAGAAAATTACTATTTGGAAATTCAAGAGCTGTAAAAGGAAGTGCTATATAGATGGCTATTTATTTGATTACCAAAAAAAGTTCCTGAAGTCACCTTTAAAACAAGGTTAAAAAAGAGGCTGGCCAAGTAGATGTATTAAGAAGTACAATAATTATTTCAAAAATAAAAATAAAACAAAATTTAAAAAAAAAAAAAAAAAAAAAAAAAAAAAAAGGTTTAAATCCTTAGCACAACTTTTAATATTTGTAAATTAGGACAGAAACAACCACAAGAAGAAAATTATGTCATGTCTGTCTAACAAGAGCTCTCACACTTTTCTTAGAAACCTCTGGAATGGCTCCTACCAGAGTCCTGGCCTGACAGAGCCAGCACTGGTTGGTTACCATTATATATGGAGGGAATTTGACAGTCTGCAGGTAAAACATTGCAAAACATCCTAAAAATATAGAGATAACTCATTGCACCTACCAAAAATACAACCAGTGTTATTTTGCCTATAAGAAAACTGGAACCTGCACAAGTGACACAGCAGCTCCCAGCAGCTCAGATCCGTGGACATCTCCCACCTTGCAGCCCCAATTTGGGATCAAAGCAAGATATTTTCTCCTGCACAATCACCCAACACACTACTGAGAAGAAACCAGCTTGGTCAGAGGCTCAGAAAATAGTGATTTTAGCTTCACAAAACTACGGATTGCTTGGAAAGAGATGAACACTACAAATGACATTTCATAAAGAGGTGCTGGGCATTGAATTCCTGCTGCTACACCACAGGCTTACCTTGGACATGGTTAAACAGAATTTTGCTCAAACTCTTCACCCCTCAATGAAAAAATACCAGGAAATATGGAGTCAGAAATTTAAAAAAACAATTTAAAAAATGCCACAGGCTCCATACAATGGAGATTAGAACCACCCAGGGATGGACTCCTACTTAGCTACCTGAAGACAATGGTAATTGTAAGGTATTTAAGTTTTCACTTATTCCTTCTTTACCTTCAATTATGTCTGAAGGTCCTAAATGTTTGTGGGGAGAAAAAAAAAAAAAAAAAATCTCATTTGTCATCCCATGACCATATTTCACCTAACGAGAAAGATTAAAAAGGCACTGAAATTTCTTCCAGGTGTCACAAAATGTCACCTGCTCTCCTGCAAGTGCCCTTGGTACCCTCTGCACAGACTAGTAGTAAACACAAGTAGTGTAGACACAAGGCCAGTGTAGACACAGTGTAGACACAAGGCCAAGTGCTTCAAAAGAAAAGTCAGAAGTACTTACCACCAGGACAGCACTCAACCGATCGCTTTGGACCTGCTGCACCTGGATGCAGGGTCCTGGCACCTGTAACCTGGAGCTGCCGGGCACATTCCCAGCGTCACCATTCGGGATGTTGCTGCTATGAGGGCCAAGACCTACAGCTGCCCTGTACAAGTAGGTATGGGTGAGTTTACCCACACCAGCGACCTCCAGCACGTCTGGGGGGAGGTGGGAGCTGGGGAGCATGCGCACGCTGTAGCGATACTTCTCATACTCCTCAGGTGGGCAGCAGCAGCCGGGGCGGCAGCGGCAGAGCCGCAGGACGGCCATGAAGAGGAGGAAGGCTGCGAAGATGCAGGAGACGCAGGCCAGGGAAACAATCAAGTAGATGTTTGTGGCGTTGAGCAGCGGCGGGGGCTCCCCGTAGTCCTCAAAATCCGGCAGCACCTGGGGCAGGGTGTCAGCCAGCAGGATGCCCACTGTCACAGTAGAGGAGAGCGGGGGCTCCCCGTGGTCCCGCACCACCACCACCACCCTGTGCTTCAGGAAGTCCGTGGAGCGCAGGGAGCGCGTGGTGCGCAGCTCCCCCGAGTGCGGGGCCAAGCGGAACAAGGTGGAATCAGAGGATTGGGCCAGGTGATAGGAGAGCCAGGCGTTCTGGGCGTTGTCCTCGTCATCCGCCACCACTTTGGTCACCAGGTAGTCCTCATCAGCCAGGCGGGGCACGACCTCCACGGCTACGGAGCCGTTCTGGTTGGTGGGGTAGAGGATGGCCGGGGCGTTGTCGTTCTGGTCCGAGATGTAAACATTCACAGTTATGGCAGCACTCAAGGCTGGTGACCCGTTGTCCTTGGCTTCCACTTGGAAATGGAAGCTCCTAAGCTGCTCAAAGTCAAAGGCACGTGTTGCGTAGATGCTCCCGTTGGCCAAGCTCACAGACAAAAAGCTGGCCAGAGCACTGCCTGCAACTGTGGAATTCCTGAGCACGTAAGAGACCCGCCCGTTCTCCCCCATATCGAGGTCAGATGCTGAGACCTGGTAAAGAAAAGCACCAAGGGGATTGTTCTCCTCCACAGACACCTCAAGTGTGTCAGCGCTGAAGACAGGGGGGTTATCATTCACATCAGAAATCTGCACCCAAAGGGTCTTCTGGGTGGTGATGGGTGGAGAGCCCAAGTCTGTGGCAGTAATGGTGATGTTGTACTCACTGATCAGCTCTCTGTCCAGAAGCCCACTGGTGACCAGGCTGTAGTAGTTTTCCAGGGAAGGTTTCAGCTGGAAGGGAAGGTTATCAGGGATCGTGCAGTTTACTTTCCCATTCTCCCCAGGGTCCTTATCGATTATACTCAGCAGAGCTATCACTGTGCCAGGAACAGCATCCTCAGGAATGGGACTGGAAAGGGATGTAACTGTTATCTCTGGGCCATGATTGTTCACGTCAGTGATTTCCACCAGCAGCTTTGCTGTGCTGGACATGCCAAATGCCCCGTTATCCCTTGCCTCAATCAGCATTTCCAGGAGAGGTCTCTGAACAGCTAAAACGCCATTGACTGTCACCTCCCCGGTGTGAGGGTCGATGAGGAACATTCGCTGCAGATCAGCAGAAGTCGTATTGCTAAATGAATACCTGATCTCTCCATTTGGACCTTCATCCAAGTCTGTGGCGTGCACTTGCACTACCAAAGTGCCACTGGGGGAGTTTTCCAAGACACTCGCCCTGTAGACTGAGTGCTCAAATTCTGGTGCATTGTCATTGGTATCCAGCACAGTCACAATGACCGGGACATCACCAGACTTTGGAGGGTCTCCACCATCTTTGGCTGTAAGGACAAGTCTGTGAGCTGCTTGCTGCTCCCTGTCTAAGGCTTTCTTCAGCACCAGTTCAGGATATTTACTCCCGTCCCCGCGTGTCTGCATTTCCAAGTGGAAATGTTCATCGGGGCTCAGAATATAATTCTGGACACTGTTGGTACCTTCATCAAGGTCTTGGGCATTGGGGAGCGTAAACCGTGCCCCGGGTGACAGAAATTCAGGCACACTTACATGATATTCACTTAAGGGAAAGGTGGGAGAGTTGTCATTTACGTCCAAGACTTTAAATTCCATCCTATAAAGCTCTAGAGGGTTTTCTAACACGAGTTCATAATTCAGAAGACAGGCAGACTTTAACTCACAAAGCTGCTCTCTGTCTATGGGCTCATTAACAGACAAAGTCCCCGTGCTTGCATTTATATGAAAATATTGCTTACTTGAACCGGTGATCATGCGAAATTTCCGAGCTGAAAGCGTAGCTGCATCTATTCCTAAATCCTTTGCTATGTTCCCAACAGACGCCCCACGCTCGGTTCCCTCGGCGATGGAATACACAACTTGCCCGTCCACGGCGCAGCAAATAAGGCAGAACACCATTAAATAGACCCGCATTCTTCCTCCCCTGGCTCAGCTCCCCGCAGACCGGCTCAGCAGGAACATAATCCAGAATTTCACCAAACCCCCCCCCCCCGCTTCCTTCCAAGTGCCCAGCGCGAAGCAAAAGCACCCCGGGGGTGACCGGAGAACGGGAGCAGACG
This sequence comes from Heliangelus exortis, assembly GCF_036169615.1. Classification (NCBI taxonomy): domain Eukaryota; kingdom Metazoa; phylum Chordata; class Aves; order Apodiformes; family Trochilidae; genus Heliangelus; species Heliangelus exortis. The sequence continues at coordinate 15,676,563 of NC_092436.1, read as the reverse complement.
GGCACCGGGGAGCAAGTTGGCTGCAGGGGCGCGGGAGGTGCCCCGGTTCCGCGGCAGTCCCGCGCCCCCCACCCCGCCGGTTCCGTGCGGGGAGAGGCGGCAGCTCCGCTGCTCCCGCACCGCTCGCTGTGACCGGGACCCCGAGCGGCTCCGGTGCGGGCGGCGGCCGTGGCGCCACCCAGAGGCCCCGGTGACACCTGCACCGCCCGGGGGTGCGGGCTGCGCTCCCCCCCACCACGCACCCCGCCGGCTGCTTTCCCCTTCCCGACCCCCTCTTTTTATATTTTTAACTCCCCGGTGGAGATTCGGAGGGGTCCCGGGTCCCCCAGTCCGCGGCACGGATGTGATGAAGGAGAGATGCAGAGCAGCCCCCGCTCCATCCCTCCCTCCGCTCCTTGCCGGGTACCGCGGCGGAAAAGAAACGCGGATGAGAAGTGACAGGAGTTGGCTAAACATGGGTCAGCACAGTCTAGGCAGGCTCCGGCTAAGCACGACATTTCCCAGAGGGGTTCTGAGAGTGCAATTAAAGGAAGCAGTCGACTCTACACTTGTTAAACTTAAAGAAGGAAAAAAAAAAAAAAAAAAAAAAAAAAAGGGGGTGGGGGAGAGGGGAAAAGGAAGTAAAAAAGAAAAAGCCTCTTTCCTGCTTCTTCCAGACAAGGCGATAAACTAAGACAGATTATTGGAGAGATGGCTGTCTCCTCTGCCAGTCCCCAGACGAATCCATTCGGATCACCCACCCGCAGCCACAGCCGAGCTCCCTCCCACCCAGCCCAGAAGCAGGGGGGGAAGCTGGGAGGCTGCAGAAGTCGAATTAGTGGTGGAGGAGTTAATACCGGCGCCAGAGAGGCCTCGCGCTTAGGACATGCCCAAGAGCTAGAGCGGAGGCTGATACCACACAGCGAGAGCAGAAAAAAAGAAAAAAGAAAAAAATCCAAGCCTTCTGCTTTCCCGACTTTCTGCCCCAAGGGCAAAGATGGCAACTACCACCCCATCCCCATTGCCCCCCTGCCCAAGAAGGTGGGAGAGAGCAGAAAGCATTCAGAAAACCTTCTTGGTGTGACCTCTGGCAGTAATTTACACAATTTTCCATCTTCCCTGTGTGAGATCTTGTTAGCACAAGATCCTGATCGATCAAAAGCAAGAGGCTAGAAACGTGTGACAAGGACAGATCTTAACCCTTCTTCCATTCACTGTGTTTAGAATGCAAGCTGAGAATTCCCAGGAAAGGTAAAGACAGCATTTCAGTTACACAGACTATCGAGGCCATTCAAAGCAGGAGAAAAATCAGTACCACAGCCAAAAGTTGTAAAATAAATTTAAATAAATAAATAGATATATTTCAAAAAAATCTCTTTGCATCCTCACAACTCAGTAAAGCCTCCCAGTGAGGTTCCTGCCCTGCCCACACCAGAGCAAGCTTTGGCCCAGCACAAATATCTGCAGATATTACAACTTTTGACCACCAGTCACTCCTGACAGTACCTGAATATTGCATTTTACTTCAACTGTGTTGACACTACAGCATGTGTTAGGGCTGCAGGGAAAGGGGGATGGATGCTGAGTGCAGGAGCTGCAGAGCTCGTGTGCATCCACCTTAATTCACACACTATGTGAATTTGCTCAAAGGACCATTGCACACAGTATTACAATCTCAGTATTTACAACTTGCTGTTTGTTTCTTTTTCCTTGATTGGAAGCTGCAGAAATCCCCAGTTCCCAGCTACCCACCTTAAAATTGCCATCCAGACTCCTCCCACCCCAACTTTGCCCTAAACTTCTGCCAGTATATGATGTTCTCTAGAATAAATGAAAAAGTTGCTTGATTTCCTTCTCTGTAGTGATGCAGTCATTAGAAACACCCTGAACCAATTTAATAAACTCCATTAAAGTCATAGGAAAGACTGATAAAATTCACTGAACATTGAGCTGCAGCAAAGAAACACCCACCTGCATGGGAAGGCTACAGCAGACCATGTTGGTGTCCCAGCTGCACACACAGAACCTGCTCACCCATCTATGACTGGGTTAGCAACTAAAAAAACCAAGAATTTTGGCCTCAAGATTCTCCTGTTGAACACACAAACTCACCCAAAGGCAGATTTTCTTTAAATCTTAATATTGGAACAAGAAGTTGTGGTTATGTGCCTCAAGTCCCAGCAGCACTTGCAGAAATTTATATGGTCAAAATCAATGTAATTATCCCTCTGCTTCTTTCCAAGAAGTACTCACTTCTTGAGAAGTATCTGGGAGCCTACATGGATTTTGTCTTTAATTCACTCATTTACTATTGAAATAACTTTTCCAGCTTTCAACTACATCTCTTTAATTTGGTAGCAAACCTAATCCCTGTTCACAGGGCCCTAAGGGATCTTGCCTTCAATTCACTTTTTTTAAACATTTTTAAACCTTACAACCCTGCTTTAGTATTTTGCCATCCCTTGTCCTGCTGTCCATATCCACACCCTGCTGCAGACACTGATGTCCCCAGAAGTCAGGCAGCTTAGCTAAGTGGAACATGCATGTTTTAGGCCACCTCAATGTCCAGCTTCTACAGCACTGCCTTCCCAGTCCAGCCTTGGATCAGTGCCTGATCCACGTACCACTCAGACCTGTCAAAATCCAGTGCTTAGCAGTGTTAAATATCCAGAGCCAGCTACACCACAGCCATTCCTGCCCAGAAGGAAGGAACACTACGTGCCAGGGGTAGAATCCAGCCTTGTCCTGTGTGCACTCTGCCCATTGATGCTCAACTTCCCCCATCCGGCTGCCCAAGGGGTCTCAAGGGTGCTTCAAGTTCTTCACTCTCACTCATTTTGTCACCTAACCCCTCTTTTCAGGGTCTCCAGTCTCAAAGTCCTCCTCTCCATCTCAAGACACCCGAATTACATTATTTATATCTCAAGACACTTAACCCGAATTACATTATTTACACATAAATCTTATTAAACACTTTTAATGAAGACACTTCCTTTGGTATCACACCAAGACAACATAATCACCATTTAAAACCCCTCCCCTTTGAGCTTAAAACCTCTCATCTTTGCCTTCAATTTGCCGATCTCCAAATTCCCTTCCCATTCTTAAAGCTGGTTTGACCCAACTCGCCAAAGAATTCCATATTTTCACAATCCCAAAGGCACAGTCCAGGACCTTTGCAGTCTCACCCACAGCTACACAACCCCTTGCATCATCTGCCCCTCCCTGATGCTCACACAGAGCTTCCTCCACATCCTTCCTCCCAACAGGCAGTTCCAGCCCTGCATTTACACCACGTCAGAGCCCGGAGTGTCCCTCAAGTACTCTTTTCTCTTGCCCAGTCTTATATTTTTAGCTAATCACCCCTTTTTCCAGCAATTAGTCCAGCCGGGCACATTGGGCTCAGAACAATGATAGCAAGAGAAAATTCTTCAAGAAGCAAAGGCAAGAAAATTACGGTGCAGAACAAAACCAGGTTACCTCGGGGATGCGAAGCACATGGCAGCACCACACGAACAACCACTCGTGTCTGAGCAGCATCATCTACATCAACAATGATCTGAAGGCGCCGTTTCCGCGGGTAATTCAGAGACGCGGAGCTGTGCGGGACACGTCCCGCTCCCCTCAGGCTCGGGAAAATCCCAGAGGCACTCACCGGAAACTCAGAAGTGCCGATGGTGCTAAATTAGGACACGGCTTTTCAGCGGGAGGCAGCAGAAGGGGCTGAATCCCTTGGGTGAGCAGAGGGAGCGACAGCCCCGGGGTTCTCATCCAAGGGGAACCAATGAGTTGTCCACCCGGGCAGCTGCCCCTGGACCCACACGGAACCCCAGCCTCCGTATCCGCCTGGAAGGAGCATGAAAAGCTCCTCTTGCACTGAAAGGAGCCCGACAGGAAGTAGGATTTCTCTATAGGTTGAGAAAGACAGGTCCCAAAACGAGGGGCTCCTCTTCGGACCGTGCCGGGATAGCCAGCGAGGAGCCGGTGACGGAGCCGCAGGAATCCCAATACCACACGTGGGCTACCCCGGGCAGGGTTAAGAGCAAGGACAGGGATATCCACGGTAACCCGAAACTCCGGGCTCCTCCCTCTCGGTACCCAGCAGGGCAGCCCCCCCATCCCACGGGCTCACTCGAGCCCCGTGTCCCCCCTGAAAAAGGGGGTGGGACAGGGCAGCTCTGCTGCTGCAGGGCTAGGCTGCTCCGTTCCTGTTCCCGCAGACCCAGTGCCCTCCTCGCTCCGCGGAGCAGGCAATGCCTGCTGGCAGAGATCTCCAGATGTCCCTTAGCAAGCCGCAGGAACCCGCAACTGCTTCGTGGGGACAGCGGGAGGGGAGGTGACTACAAGGAGTCCGGGAGAAAAATCTCGAACGCAGAAGATTTCGGGATTTCAGCGAACCCCATGAAAATCCCCATTACTCACATCAAGCCACAGAAATACGGACTCACAGCGTGCACCTGGCTATCCTGCCCTCAAGAACTCGTCCCTTGGGACGGCGGAAATTGGTGTATTTACCCCCAGTCAGAGCCCACCGGGCTCGGTAGAAGGGGCGGAGGGGACAGTTCCTAAACGATCATCCACTGACTCTCACAATATCTCCGGCTGCCGTGCTGCTCATTTTCCTGCCTGTTCCTCAGTTCCGAGGCTGCGAAACAGCCTCCGACCGCCGCAGCGCTGCGGGAGCTGAAGCCGTGGCTCCCCCGCCCGCCTCCCCCCGCGGAAGCTCCCGGTCGGTAGCTCCGCCTCGACTGCAACGATCGCATCATGCCCGGTAACAGCGCTGGCTACCAGCGACGGACAGCCCTGTTCAAGACATTAATTTAATAGTTCTGGCTCTTTCTGATAGCAACTGCTGCCCAGACTATGCTACGAAGCAGAAGCATCCGTGAGCTCTGTTTCTAAAGTTGAAACTTCAGAAATACTGAAATATCCTACAACACTGAGAATAATTCACAAATATCTACAGTAAATCTCGTTCAGATTTGCAATTCCTTACTGCAGCCAGAGAAACGGAGAGAAACCATGCTGAAACCGAAGCCTCCCCTGCACCAAATGATTTGCGTTAAGATTTAATCACCTTAATGATAACCCAAGCAAAAGAATTGCTCCCCACACCTGAGGGAAACTGCTGTGCTTTCCCATCTCTTTTTTTTTCCCCATCCTATTCCCATTTCTCATCTCCCATTTCTCTTCTACAAAATCAGTGAAACCTTTGTGAAACTTAATAAAAATATTACCCTTTATGAGGTGACGGTTTGCTGTCCCTGCCTTCTTGACACGTCCATGAGAATTAAGCTACAGCTCTGGGATAAGCCTTGTTACTCACAGGTGAAGGCTGTTCACGCATACTTAGAGAGGTGATAACCCATTCTCCCCAGGAATATCAGATAACAGGAGCCCAGCAGGCTAGAAAACCAATCCCCAGTAAATACACAAATTACTCAAACACAGAGCCCTTAATAAGGGATCTAAAACACCTGCAAAAACGAGAGAGAAATTCGCTGGATGCGATCACGTTTTTTTCTATACACCAGAGAGAGACAATTGACCCCCACCATTTATCTTTAAACGGACATGAAGTTTTCAACTTTCATTACAGTTTTTCAGCCCTCCCGTAAAGACGACGCTTGTATTTGTTGAACCAATGACCTGCGAGGTTTTGGAGGTTTTTTCCTACATTCTTCGTATAAAACTTCTGTTAGTAGAAAACTCAACAAAACGCACATGCTCACTGCACCTCCTACCTTTCACTTCATGAGACGGGTAAAACATACCACCCAGCTAAACTAATAAAACCCCGGCAAACCCTTAATGAACAGGAATCCACTATTCATTCATCAAACAGAGAAAAAACACACGTGCTTTCAAGCATAACTAATACAGTCAACCTGAGGGAAATCACCAAATTCCTAGGCACGCATCGCACGTTTCCATATGGTGAAAGACAGTTTAAAATAAATATAGAAATATGATCCACTAAGACCTACAACTGCCATGTAAAACGCACTACAGGGCAGAGGAAAAAAAAAAAACAAACAAACAAAAAACCAACGCAGATAATTACGGCTACATGCAACAGCAACCTAAAGATAGGACTTAAAATTGTAAAACTCAAAAAAAAAAAAAAAAGTTTTAATAGACCCGTAATTCATGAAATGAAAAACGTGGAAAAAAAACACAACGGGAAGAAATACAATGAAAAAACACATAAGCGACTACGCTTACCGCGCCTGAAGAAAATGGGGACAGAGAAGGCCCATTCGCAGAACTGTTTTCTGCCGCTGTGCCCGGCGGCGGCGGGAAGTTGGGGCTGAAAACCATCAGATCGCTCTTGCCCGCGCCCTCCGCCACGCACAGGCTCCGGCTCTGCCGCTGCGAGTACGACCAGCTCCCCACTTCGCTGGCGCACACCAGCGTCGTCGGACCGGGCCCCGACACCACGCCCGCCCGCGGCGCCCACCGCGACGCCCCGTACAGCACCACCGCCAGCACGAACAGGCTCGACACCGCGCAGATCGCCACCACCAGCCACACGTTCGTCGACGCCGACGACAGCAACGAAACCTCCTCTGACACCGACGACGCCCGCGGACCCGACGACCCCGCCGCCACCGCCGCCGCCGCCGCCTCCGCGCCCTCCACCACCGACACGCTCAGCGTGGCCGTCACCGAGCGCGGCGGCTCCCCGTGGTCCCGCACCACGATCAACAGCCTCTGACGCGGGCCGTCCGCCTCCTCCAGCGCCCGCGTCGTCCTCACCTCGCCGCTGTACAGACCCACGCGGAACGGCGCCTTCCCCCGCGGCTCCCACAGCTCGTACCGCAGCCACGCGTTGTACCCCGAGTCCGCGTCCACCGCGCGGATCTTCGCCACCACCTGCCCCGCCGGAGACCCCCACGACGCCCACGCCCACAAAGACGGAACCATGAGGCCCTCAGAACCCTCCCCGGACCACGCCTCCAACGACCCGCCCGCTCCTCCTCTCGCCCCCCCGCCCGCCTCCCCACCCGCACCGCCGCCCGCAGCCGGCAGCAGCGACGGCGCGTTGTCGTTCTCGTCCACCACGAACACCTGCACCGTCGCGTTGCCGCTCAGCGGCGGCTCCCCCGCGTCCACCGCCCGCACCTCGAACTCCAGCACCTGCACCTCCTCGTAGTCCAGCGCCTGCAGCGCCCACACGCGACCGCTCTCCGCGTCCACCGACACGTAGCTCGACGCCGACCGCCACCCCCCGACCGCCGCCTCCCACAACGAGTACCTCACGCGACCGTTCCCCGCCTCGTCCGGGTCACGCGCCCACACGCGACCCAGCTCCGCGCCCGCCGCGTTGTTCTCCCGCGTCAGCACCGTGTACACCGCCTGCGAGAAACTCGGCGCGTTGTCGTTCACGTCCGACACCGACACGCGCACCCCGCGCCTCCCCGACAGCGGCGGCGACCCGCCGTCCTCCGCCAACACCTCCACCTCGTACTCCGACACCCGCTCGCGGTCCAGCGCCTCACGCAGCACCAGCGAGTACGACCCCGACAACCTCGACACCAGACCGAACGGCGACGACGGACGCACCCAGCACCGCACCCGACCGTTCGCCCCCGAGTCACGGTCCGACACGCTCAGCAGGGCCACCACCGTCCCCACCGACGCCTCCTCCGACACCGGCACAGACAGCGACGTCACCCGCACCTCGGGCGCGTTGTCGTTCACGTCCAACACCTCCACCACCACTTTGCAGTGACCCGACAGCGGAGGGGTGCCACTGTCTCTCGCTTCGACCATGATCTCATAACTGTTCATTTCTTCGTAGTCCAACTTCCCTCGGAGTCTGATTTCCCCTTTCTTTTCGTCGATAGAGAACATTTCTTTCACTTCAGTAGACACACGCCTACCGAATAAATACGTAATATCACTGTTGCTTCCTTCGTCCAGGTCCGTGGCACTGAGCGTGATTAACAAAGTCCCGAGGTCTGAACCCTCTAAGAGTTTCACTTTATACACGGACTGGTTGAACTGGGGCGCGTTGTCGTTGGCGTCCAGCACCGAGATCACCAGCTCCATCGTGCCCGTCAGAGACGGACGGCCCCCGTCACTCGCCGTCACCACCAGGCGGTGCACCGGAACCGACTCGCGGTCCAGAGGTTTCGTTAATACAAGAGCCAAGGACGCGGTCTCGTCGTTATTCCCTTGGTGATCAAGAGAGAAGTGCTCGGTGGAGCTGAGGGTGTAGGAGAGCTGCGCGTTAGATCCGATATCTGCATCCGACGCGCCCTCCAGCGGGAAACGGGAACCGGGAAGGGAGGATTCCGCGATAGTAAAAGCTTCTTCCTTCACGGGGAAGACCGGGGCGTTGTCGTTGATGTCGGTGACCTCCAGCTCCACGTGGAAGACGCGCAGCGGCCGCTCCACCAGCACCTCCAGCCGCAGGGCGCACGGCGCGCTCTTCCCGCACAGCTCCTCCCGGTCCAGCCGCGAGCTCACCACCAGCGCCCCGCTCGCCCCGCTCACCTCCACGCTCGCCCGCCGGCCCTGCGCCACCAGCCGCAGCCGCCGCGCCTCCGCATCGCCCGCCTCCAGGCCCAGGTCCTGCGCCACACGCCCCACCACCGTCCCGATCTTGGCTTCCTCCGACACCGAGTACCGCACCTGACCCACCGACACCCACCACGCCGCCTGCACCAACAACAACACCCGCAGCACCGCACCGCAACACACCGACATCGCTCACAACGCCGCCGCACTCCGCTCCCCGCACGGCTCCCTCACGCTCGCCTTAAGGTTTCCTGTATCGTCGCTCTGTTCTTGGCGGCCCGGTTCGGCCCGGTCCGGTCCGTCCCAGCCGCCGCTCGCTGCAGACACCGCGGCCGGGGTGGAGCCGCCGCTTTCTCGGCGCCTTCCTGGGCAGCAGCGCCACCTGGCGGCCGCGTGCGGCTCCTGCTGCGGCTGCGACCCCCGCCCCAGGGAGGGACCGGATGCGACTTCGCTCGCTCTGACGACACCGTCCGGGACATCCCTTCGGAACATTCCCTTCCTTTAAAAACGAAAACATATCGTTCTCTGTTTCCTCCTTCTTTCCTCTTCCTTCGTCTCTTCCTAATCTGTTTTTCCTTTATTTTTTTCTCTTTCTCTCAATTTTTTTTCTCTTTTCTATGTTGTCTTGTTTCTTCTTTTATTCTTCCTTTTTTCTGGATTTTTCCGATCTTCCTCGTCTTCTTCCTTTCTTCCCTAATCGCACTTTAACTGACATACATACTTGACAAGACGTTTTCTAAGCATCTACATAAACCCAGAAATCACAGCTGTGAAGGTCTTCACTGAAATGAACCTACCCCACTTCCCACCTCCTGACTTTTGTCTTCTCTACACGTTGCTGAGAAGCCTTAATTCAGTTTCCTCGTTGATTTTTTCCTCTGCAAAGACAGCCCAGCTGCTTCCACTATTGGAGAAGAATTGGTCTTCCTTTTACAGAAATTAAAATCTCCAGAACAAACAGATTCACACGGAAATTAGTTGTGTCCAGTGCAGCAAATTTAAAAGCAAGCAGAAACAGTGTATTTTTCCGTCACTATTTTTCCACGGCTTTATGACAGTGATCGATGAGTTCTTTCTTACCTTTTTAGGCAGGCAGGCACTCACGGTACAGCAAACACTGTGCCCATTACTGATGGATATGAGCTACCCCAGGCTGTAATACAGTCATCCACCCATCCCATAGCTGAAGACAACCCAACAGGGCTGCAACCACTGCTCTGGCACGGTCCAGTTTATGTTGCAACCCATCCCCACGTCATCACGGTCTCTACACTACAGACACGGCTGCTACCCCACCACATAGACCAGGCAGCAACACAAAATGGATGATTTCACACGGTACTGAGCTGCTGGTTCTACTAGAGAAGTATCAACAGTGCCAGAGGAGGTCCAAACTAAATGAAGATAGCAAATGCAAAAAAAACCCCAAAAAACAGTCCATGTGGGTCTATCAGTGGATCATCTTTAATTACACCTGTTGCTATTCCAACAGTTGCCTTGATTTATTTCCAGGTCTCCACTGTCAGGGCTGAGTTCAAGGATTGCTGTTCACGATTTTAGAGATTCTGGGCTGGAGAAGCAAACAGGTTTTGTCCAGCCACTCAAATCCCTGTTGTATCGCTGGTGTTTCTGTGCCCACTTCTGTGGAGGTAGAAACAGAAATTCCACCTTCATAGAAGCGGATGCAAAAATAATCCCGAAGATTCACATAATTCTCTTGAAGTAAATAATTCTCTTGAAATAAATAGTACAGGACAATGAAGCACAGTGATAGCAAGGGGCACAAAGTGAAATCAAGCAGTCAACACTATTTAACAACAGGGCTCTTGCTCACAATGACTGACACATCTCTGAAGAAAAGCAAGCTAAAGCACCCTGTGTGGGGGAATCAGGACTATCAAGTATCATCCCAGTTCACATTCACACAATCACCATAATGTACGCTCACAAGAAGATACAAAATCACTGTTTATTTTTAAAAGTATCCTCAGGAAGAAAATAAATAAATAAAGGAAATACAAAGCCTACCACAGCAGCGTACCTGGAACCATCAGAGTAAGGAACTGTAGCTGAGGGGCTTCTACAAACATATTCACCCCAACAAAACAAATCCTCTGGCAATATATCTTGCCTAATACAACACTACAGCTGCACGTTTTTCACACCTACCTTGGTTTGTGCTCTTCTGCTGTTAATTACTTTGTTTTGGAAAGTACATTCACATCATACTTAGAAATGGGCAACATTAAATCCTTCTACTACCTTTTCCATGTCCACAGTAATTCTGTAGTAACTCATAAAGTAATATATGACATGCAAGGTGAACAGAGGAGAACCTGGAGTACCAACTGTGGCCACTTTGCATGATCTCTTTCGCAGAGGAGAATCAAAAAGGAGAACAGACCTCTAATTAGGCAGAAAACCACTGATTCACAGCAGCAAAAAGCAAAAAATTCACTAAAAGTACCCTGCCTGCAGTACAGGAAGACGCACGCAAGTGAAGACACTCAATGGAAAATGAAACAAAGCTGAATTGAGGCACTTGGAATTAGGATTAACTACTCAGATGGCAGGAAAACCAAACCTGATCATTTGAGCATCATCATAAGGTCAACACTGAAGTCAAGCAGAGATCTTTGCCAGGAAATGGCACGGTATCTCAAAAAGTCATAGAGAGTGGTGTAACAAAGGTTACAGGAGATACCACCCTACAAAGCAGAGTAAAAAGAGTAAAAATACAGATCTGCTGAGAAGTACTGCAGAAACAGTTGATGACATTGAATACCGAGGCAGGAAAATGGCAAAAGATTGTCCATGCAGGACACCAAAAAGCTGAACAAATTAATATGTGGCTTCAACAGAGACTGTCAGTGATTCTGAAACAACAACTTGGAATATTTGTGAAGGTCCTCTCATTCCTAACATGGAACGAAGAGAGGAGATAAAGAGGATTTTCAAAGGATGGCAGCAGGATGACCAAATACGTACAGCAGCTTCGGTCTGAGGAACATTTCCACGTGTTAAAAAAATAGAAGACTATCCTGAACATGACAGAGGTCTTTAAAGCAGAACTACCATGAAGAATGATAGGAAGCAAAGGCATGACTAACTAGGTTAGATGACACCACGAGAAACACCCATCCACCTTCAACATTTCAGGAAATTCCAGTCAACTTAATCTTTTCAGAACAGGTTATGACTGCACATTCCCAGGAATACCTTAAATCCTAGCTTACACTCTCAAACTCCGAATCTACTTATTAAAAATGCTAACAAGTGCTACAGAACACAGTAGCACACCCTACACCACACAAAGATGAAACAGACTAAAAGCTCACATGAAGATATAAGCATCGAGGTCATACTGATATGGAAACTAGGAGCAGAAATTCCATACTCGAGGAAAACAAGTGTGTGGCAAAAAATTTTTTAAAAATCCAAACCTTCAGCGCTGCAAAAATTTGCAGACGAACGACATAATGAAACCGACAGTGACCATTCAGAGAGCAAGCACCCACCAAGTATTCACTGCAGTCAATATATACGGGACGATCGCGCCTCCCAAAAGCCCGTGACCAGAGAAAGGGTGTAGAGAGCGAGAGAAAGAGCAAGGGGAAGGACACGGAGGGCCACTGACCGTGTCCAGCAGAGCGGGCGGCTCCGGCTGCGTCTCCTTCGCCGCGGCGCCGGGCGGCGGCGGGAAGTTGGGGCTGAAAACCATCAGATCGCTCTTGCCCGCGCCCTCCGCCACGCACAGGCTCCGGCTCTGCCGCTGCGAGTACGACCAGCTCCCCACTTCGCTGGCGCACACCAGCGTCGTCGGACCGGGCCCCGACACCACGCCCGCCCGCGGCGCCCACCGCGACGCCCCGTACAGCACCACCGCCAGCACGAACAGGCTCGACACCGCGCAGATCGCCACCACCAGCCACACGTTCGTCGACGCCGACGACAGCAACGAAACCTCCTCTGACACCGACGACGCCCGCGGACCCGACGACCCCGCCGCCACCGCCGCCGCCGCCTCCGCGCCCTCCACCACCGACACGCTCAGCGTGGCCGTCACCGAGCGCGGCGGCTCCCCGTGGTCCCGCACCACGATCAACAGCCTCTGACGCGGGCCGTCCGCCTCCTCCAGCGCCCGCGTCGTCCTCACCTCGCCGCTGTACAGACCCACGCGGAACGGCGCCTTCCCCCGCGGCTCCCACAGCTCGTACCGCAGCCACGCGTTGTACCCCGAGTCCGCGTCCACCGCGCGGATCTTCGCCACCACCTGCCCCGCCGGAGACCCCCACGACGCCCACGCCCACAAAGACGGAACCGTGGCCTCAGAACCCTCCCCGGACCACGCCTCCAACGACCCGCCCGCTCCTCCTCTCGCTCCCCCGCCCGCCTCCCCACCCGCACCGCCGCCCGCAGCCGGCAGCAGCGACGGCGCGTTGTCGTTCTCGTCCACCACGAACACCTGCACCGTCGCGTTGCCGCTCAGCGGCGGCTCCCCCGCGTCCACCGCCCGCACCTCGAACTCCAGCACCTGCACCTCCTCGTAGTCCAGCGCCTGCAGCGCCCACACGCGACCGCTCTCCGCGTCCACCGACACGTAGCTCGACGCCGACCGCCACCCCCCGACCGCCGCCTCCCACAACGAGTACCTCACGCGACCGTTCCCCGCCTCGTCCGGGTCACGCGCCCACACGCGACCCAGCTCCGCGCCCGCCGCGTTGTTCTCCCGCGTCAGCACCGTGTACACCGCCTGCGAGAAACTCGGCGCGTTGTCGTTCACGTCCGACACCGACACGCGCACCCCGCGCCTCCCCGACAGCGGCGGCGACCCGCCGTCCTCCGCCAACACCTCCACCTCGTACTCCGACACCCGCTCGCGGTCCAGCGCCTCACGCAGCACCAGCGAGTACGACCCCGACAACCTCGACACCAGACCGAACGGCGACGACGGACGCACCCAGCACCGCACCCGACCGTTCGCCCCCGAGTCACGGTCCGACACGCTCAGCAGGGCCACCACCGTCCCCACCGACGCCTCCTCCGACACCGGCACCGACAGCGACGTCACCCGCACCTCGGGCGCGTTGTCGTTCACGTCCAACACCTCCACCACCACTTTGCAGTGACCCGAGAGAGGTGGCGTCCCCTTATCCGTGGCCTCGACTTGTATCTCGTATGAACGGACGTCTTCAAAGTCCAGGACTCCCGTCAGATGGATCTCACCCGTTTTCGGATTTAAACTGAACAGGTTTAATCCCTTTGCGGGATATGAGTTACTCGCACTGAACGTCATGTCGGCATTGCTTCCAATGTCCGGATCCGTGGCGTTCACCCGCGCCACCAATGTCCCCTCTGGAGCGTTCTCGGGCAGCTGCACTTTATACACGGACTGGTTGAACTGGGGCGCGTTGTCGTTGGCGTCCAGCACCGAGATCACCAGCTCCATCGTGCCCGTCAGAGACGGACGGCCCCCGTCACTCGCCGTCACCACCAGGCGGTGCACCGGAACCGTCTCCCGGTCCAGGGGTTTTGTAAGCACCAGAAACAGGGATTCTCGGTATTCGTCACTCCGCTGTAAATCCAACGCGAAGTGCTCGGTGGGGCTGAGCGTGTAGGAGAGCTGCGCGTTAGATCCGATATCTGCATCCGACGCGCCCTCCAGCGGGAAACGGGAACCGGGCAGGGTATTAAATTCCACGATGCTGAGGTTTTTTCTGGCGACGGGGAAGACCGGGGCGTTGTCGTTGATGTCGGTGACCTCCAGCTCCACGTGGAAGACGCGCAGCGGCTGCTCCACCAGCACCTCCAGCCGCAGGGCGCACGGCGCGCTCTTCCCGCACAGCTCCTCCCGGTCCAGCCGCGAGCTCACCACCAGCGCCCCGCTCGCCCCGCTCACCTCCACGCTCGCCCGCCGGCCCTGCGCCACCAGCCGCAGCCGCCGCGCCTCCGCATCGCCCGCCTCCAGGCCCAGGTCCTGCGCCACACGCCCCACCACCGTCCCGACCTTGGCTTCCTCCGACACCGAGTACCGCACCTGACCCACCGACACCCACCACGCCGCCTGCACCAACAACAACACCCGCAGCACCGCACCGCAACACACCGACATCGCTCACACCGCCGCCGCCTCTGCCCCCCGCTCCCCGCACGGCTCCTACCGCTGCCGCCCGCACGCACCGGCTCTGCTGCCCGGGGCTCTCCGCCGCCCCCCCGCACTCACAGCCGGGCTCTCCGCCGCACCGGGGCGGAGCCGCCTCGCCGCTCGCCGCCGTTTCTGAGCCTGCAGCGACACCGTGTGCTGCTCCCAACACCCAACACGCTCCGTGACACCGAGCGAGCAAATGGCTCTGAAACGGTCATCTCCTCTCCGGACTTTTTTTTTTCCGGTCGCCTTTCTTCTTTCCTCTCTTTTCCTCTCCCCTCCTTATTTTTTATTTCCATTGCTTGTACAGATTACTTTTTTTTTTTTTCGTTCCAGGTTCTGTCTTCCTTTCTCATGTCTACTTTACGTTTTCTATTTCCTTATCTTCCTTCTTTTCTCTCTGTTACTTCAGCCTTATTTTCTGTCTTGCCTCACTTTTCTTCTGCTTTTCTGTTTTCCCCTGCCGTGCCCGATTCTATTTTCTCTTCGTGTTTCTCCTTTCATCTTTCTGTCGTCTTCATTTGCACTTCCAGCTCCCCAATCTTCTCTGGCCTTGCGGGTGCGACCATCAGAGACGGAGCTATCGGCGCTTATTGCGGGCCATTAGCACTAATTACGGTGTTTCAGCTCCGGAGCTTCATACTCTGATCAAAGGGGAGGCTTTCAGGGACCCACTCCAATCAGCGTCTAGAGGCAAGATCGAAGCACCTCCTCTATTGTCTCCTGCTTTCTCGTCTTCGACAACTTCATTTTTTCAGTGCTTGCCTCCTCTTGTCTCCTTTTCATCCCCTCACCCGCCTGTGGTCCATGCCTGTAAGCACGTTTTACCATTCATCCTTTCCTTATCTTCTTCCTCTTCTTTGTTCTTTGCTTCATTCTCTTCTTCCTCTGACAAGCACAGTGCAGCAACAGTTCCCGACCACTGCTCATGTACCTCGATGAAGAACCATTCCTCCGGCCTCCTTTTCCACCTGCACCATCAATGTCAAACTCTTCCTTTCCTCTCCAAGCAGGCACATAGCAAACCCCCGTGCCCAGGGTCCCCACGGAATCTCTCCCACTCCTACATGACCCACCCATGAAAATCCATGATGGAAAAGCCACAGCATTTTCACTGAGAACACTTCCTCATGCCCAACACATCCACTCCAAGAAACTCTTGAGGTCCCACCTCCATCCGTGCTTCCTTTCACATCCTTACAGAGTACTGGGAAGCAGCAAGGAAGGAGTGATGGCAGTGTGGTGCTGTGCTGCTAAATCCACAGACTATCTCAAGTTGTAAGGTAAAGATAACTGAGCCCAGCTCCCGATAGAGGCAACACTCAGACAAACCTACATGGAGATACCACTACAATCCCAGAACAAAAGTACACCTCTCTCCCTGACTCACCTTTTTTAGGTATGAATGACTTACCCGCAGCATCAATGGTTGCTTCTTCAGAAAAGAATCATTTTCAGGGGCTAAGTAATTGCTTATAAGGGACATTTCTGCTTAACTTTATCCGAAACTGCTGGGGAAGATGGATCAAAAAGGATGCCACGCATTCTGAAAAAGCCTTGAAATCGCTGTACAGTGTACAGGGCTCCCTTATGTGCTTCTGTCACAGGGAAATAGGAGGAAGACCTGAAAGCTGAGGTATTCTCTCAGCGTCAACCTCAGCTCAGAAGAGTAGAAAAGTCATCACACACACCAATGAAAAATGACCCGAATGTCTGCGACCTGACAGCTGCTGAAAATGAGCATCTCATTTCTTCCACTGTCCCCAACATTTTGCCCACACAAGTGAGAGAAAAAATAGGAGGGTGGGAGTATTTTGTAAGAAGAGAGAAGAATGCCAAAGGAATAATCTCACTGCAGTAACACACAAGAAGAGAACAACATGGTACAAGAAATTCAAACCATCTTCAGGTCCTAAAAGGATCCCAGGAAAGGAGCACTGTTTGTAGAGACTCTACCTGAGATTTTCTACTGTCATTTTCTGTCTCATGCCCACACAAATGGGATCTCCATTCATAGGACAATGTCCAGTCCTTCCCCAAAGACACAGACATCACCATTTCCCTCAGGCAAGACTCTTCCCCAATCAAGGTCACCCTCACCATGATGCATGCCCAGGCCCTACATGGTCTCACTCACAGGACTGATGTCAGCAACAGTGCTACCCTGCTCTGGGCAGGAGCCAGGCCTTTGCACATCCTCACCTTCCCTTTCAGCTGGCACAGAAACCATACAGAGGGATGTAAAGCCACACAGTGCCTGACAGACTCATCCCAGCTGCCTGAATTTCACCATCAACTTCTGGTGATTTTTCAGCAATCTCAGATTGAAACACTACAGAGCTGCACATTAGAGTTCATAAAATATTCTGTGACTAGAGCAGTGATAGCTCTGATCCCAGTCTGCATGAATATTTTTCTTTGAGAAAACCACACAAAATGCTGAAGGACAACCCCCCCCTCCCAATAGCAGCTGAGGGGGAGAAGCTGTACCATAGGAAACCAGAGCTGAGCACCTGTGAGGATATGGCAAGTACATACCTGAGTTAAACATGACAAGGGGGCACAGCTGCTCTACTGAGCTCAACTCTTGAAGTACAAAAGTAGGGGATAGCAAGAACACATAGATATCACCCCCCACCTCATTACAACTGCTTACAAATCCCATGTCAGGAGGAGCAAGGAATTACCACGGCAACATTAGAGGCTACCAAAACTACTATGCATTCCCAACACTACAAAAAGACAGCAGGTTGAAGAGCTCCTCACCCCCAGCACTCTTCTTGAAGAAGGAATCAAAAATCATTTAAAACTTCATTACAGAATTATCAGAGTTGGAAGGGACCTCTAGAGATCATCTAGTCCGACTCCCCTACTACAGCAGGATCACCTAGAGCTCAGTACCAGGACTGCATCCAGGTGGGTTTTGAATATCTCCAGAGAAGAGGACTCCACAACCTCCCTGGGCAGCCTCTACCAGTGCCTTATCACCCTCAAAGTAAATAAGTTTTTTCTTATGTTTAGATGGAATTTCCTATTTCCAGTTTGTGCCTGTTGCGCCTCACCCTGTCACTGGGAATTACTGAGAAGAGTCTGGCTCCATCTTCCTTGCACAACTCTCCTTTAGATACTTGTAGACATTGATAAGGTCTCCCCTCAGCCTTCTCTACTCCAGGCTGAAGAGTCCCATCTCTCTCAGCCTTTCCTCATAAGAGAGATGCTCCAACTCTCCAGCCATCCTTGTTGCCCCCCGTTGGACTCTCTCCAGTAGTTCCCTGTCTCTCTTGGGCTGAGAAGCCCAGAACTGGATGCAGTATTCCAGCTGTGGACCACCCAGGGATGAGCAGATGGGGACAATGACCTCCCTCGACTTACTGGCCACAGTCTTCTTTAGGAAACCTAGGATTCTGCTGCCCATCTTGGCAACGAGGGCACACTGCTGGCTCATGCATAATTTACTATCAGGATTCCCAGATCCTTCTCCTCAGCTCTACCTCCAACAGGTCCACCCTTAACCTCTATTGGTGCTTGGGGTTCTTCACCTCCCAGGTGCAGGACCTACACATGCTCTTGTGGAACCTCATTAGGTTCCTTTGTGCAGCTCTCCAGCTGTTCAGGTCACGGTGGATGGCAGCAAAACCCCCTGGACTGTCAGCCCCCCTTCAGAATTCACCCCCACTCAGGAGTTTGAAGCTCCCGAGGCTCCAGTTGTTATCAGGCATCATGTTTTCCACAGAAAAAAAAAAAAAAAAATCAAGCAGTGGGAGAACAGATTTCTCAGTTTAAAATAAAATAAACCAAAAATTTAAAACCACCCAACACACCTGATAACAGCACGATCACCAGTCAGCACAGATAAGTAAAACAGTAAAGAGCAACCAGATGACTGTGGCCATCATAGCCCACATCACCTGCACCCCTTCAGGACGCTCGGGTGGCAAGAGCGTTTTCACTTTCTGGGACAACAAAACACCCACAGCAGCAAACTGCAGCTGTGGAAAGGAACTGATGCCAGACGTGCCACTATCACCGTTCAGCCCACTTGTATAAAGCAAGAGCCAGAGGAGGTCCATAACGGGCAAAACATAAAGGAAAACGACCAATTAACACCATCAAGGACCAAGAGAAGGATCCAGGGAACAAGCCCAAGGGGTGAAATTCCGTGACCACAAAAAGACAAAAGAGAAAGGAAAGGGCGAGTGCCGGGACAGGGAGGGCCACTGACCGTGTCCAGCAGAGCGGGCGGCTCCGGCTGCGTCTCCTTCGCCGCGGCGCCGGGCGGCGGCGGGAAGTTGGGGCTGAAAACCATCAGATCGCTCTTGCCCGCGCCCTCCGCCACGCACAGGCTCCGGCTCTGCCGCTGCGAGTACGACCAGCTCCCCACTTCGCTGGCGCACACCAGCGTCGTCGGACCGGGCCCCGACACCACGCCCGCCCGCGGCGCCCACCGCGACGCCCCGTACAGCACCACCGCCAGCACGAACAGGCTCGACACCGCGCAGATCGCCACCACCAGCCACACGTTCGTCGACGCCGACGACAGCAACGAAACCTCCTCTGACACCGACGACGCCCGCGGACCCGACGACCCCGCCGCCACCGCCGCCGCCGCCTCCGCGCCCTCCACCACCGACACGCTCAGCGTGGCCGTCACCGAGCGCGGCGGCTCCCCGTGGTCCCGCACCACGATCAACAGCCTCTGACGCGGGCCGTCCGCCTCCTCCAGCGCCCGCGTCGTCCTCACCTCGCCGCTGTACAGACCCACGCGGAACGGCGCCTTCCCCCGCGGCTCCCACAGCTCGTACCGCAGCCACGCGTTGTACCCCGAGTCCGCGTCCACCGCGCGGATCTTCGCCACCACCTGCCCCGCCGGAGACCCCCACGACGCCCACGCCCACAAAGACGGAACCATGAGGGCCTCAGAACCCTCCCCGGACCACGCCTCCAACGACCCGCCCGCTCCTCCTCTCGCTCCCCCGCCCGCCTCCCCACCCGCACCGCCGCCCGCAGCCGGCAGCAGCGACGGCGCGTTGTCGTTCTCGTCCACCACGAACACCTGCACCGTCGCGTTGCCGCTCAGCGGCGGCTCCCCCGCGTCCACCGCCCGCACCTCGAACTCCAGCACCTGCACCTCCTCGTAGTCCAGCGCCTGCAGCGCCCACACGCGACCGCTCTCCGCGTCCACCGACACGTAGCTCGACGCCGACCGCCACCCCCCGACCGCCGCCTCCCACAACGAGTACCTCACGCGACCGTTCCCCGCCTCGTCCGGGTCACGCGCCCACACGCGACCCAGCTCCGCGCCCGCCGCGTTGTTCTCCCGCGTCAGCACCGTGTACACCGCCTGCGAGAAACTCGGCGCGTTGTCGTTCACGTCCGACACCGACACGCGCACCCCGCGCCTCCCCGACAGCGGCGGCGACCCGCCGTCCTCCGCCAACACCTCCACCTCGTACTCCGACACCCGCTCGCGGTCCAGCGCCTCACGCAGCACCAGCGAGTACGACCCCGACAACCTCGACACCAGACCGAACGGCGACGACGGACGCACCCAGCACCGCACCCGACCGTTCGCCCCCGAGTCACGGTCCGACACGCTCAGCAGGGCCACCACCGTCCCCACCGACGCCTCCTCCGACACCGGCACCGACAGCGACGTCACCCGCACCTCGGGCGCGTTGTCGTTCACGTCCAACACTTCCAGCTCAATGCTGCAGTGACCCAAGAGAGGAGGCGTCCCCTTGTCTTTTGCCTTAATATGTAAATGGTATAAAGAAACTGTCTCAAAATCCAGAGCACCCCTCAGTCGGATCTCCCCACTTCTTGCATCGATACTGAATACATCCGTGGCCGAGGGGGGAACAACAGCTTCAATTTCATAAATCACTTCGCCATATATTCCCAAGTCTGGATCCGTGGCGTTCACCCGCGCCACAAGTGTCCCCTCTGAGGCATCTTCGGGTAAAATGACGGTGTAAACCGACTGATTAAATTGTGGCGCGTTGTCGTTCACATCCAGCACCGTGATCACCAGCTCCATCGTGCCCGTCAGAGACGGACGGCCCCCGTCACTCGCCGTCACCACCAGCCGGTGCACCGGAACCGTCTCCCGGTCCAGGGGTTTTGCGAGCACCAGAAACAAGGATTTACTGCGCGATTTCTCTTCTTCTATTCTAAAATGCTCGGTGGGGCTGAGCGTGTAGGAGAGCTGCGCGTTAGATCCGATATCTGCATCCGACGCGCCCTCCAGCGGGAAACGGGAACCGGGCAGGGTTGTAAATTCCGCGATGCTGAGGTTTTTTCTGGCGACGGGGAAGACCGGGGCGTTGTCGTTGATGTCGGTGACCTCCAGCTCCACGTGGAAGACGCGCAGCGGCCGCTCCACCAGCACCTCCAGCCGCAGGGCGCACGGCGCGCTCTTCCCGCACAGCTCCTCCCGGTCCAGCCGCGAGCTCACCACCAGCGCCCCGCTCGCCCCGCTCACCTCCACGCTCGCCCGCCGGCCCTGCGCCACCAGCCGCAGCCGCCGCGCCTCCGCATCGCCCGCCTCCAGGCCCAGGTCCTGCGCCACACGCCCCACCACCGTCCCGACCTTGGCTTCCTCCGACACCGAGTACCGCACCTGACCCACCGACACCCACCACGCCGCCTGCACCAACAACAACACCCGCAGCACCGCACCGCAACACACCCACATCGCTCACACCGCCGCCGCCGCCGCCTCTGCCCCCCGCTCCCCGCACGGCTCCTACCGCCGCCGCCCGCCCGCACGCACCGGCTCTGCTGCCCGGGGCCCCGCGCCGCCCCCCCGCACTCACAGCCGGGCTCTCCGCCGCACCGGGGCGGAGCCGCCTCGCCGCTCGCCGCCGTTTCTGAGCCTGCAGCGACACCGTGTGCTGCTCCCAACACCCAACACGCTCCGTGACACCCACAGCTGAAAAGCTGCCTTCATCCTCAGCTCCTCTCTGTACCTTGCTCCCTTTTTCAAATTTCATTTTATTTTTCCTTTTCGTCTTCCTCTTTTTTTCACGTCTCATTACTTTTCTATTCTTGACCACTCTTCCGTTCTTTGCAGAGATTCCTTTCTTTTGTATTTTTTTTCTTTTTCCTTGTTTTGTTTAAATTTATTACCTCCACATTCTGTTCTTCTAGTACTTCATTTCCTTCCCACTTCTCTCTCCCTCTCTCATTTCTTCCCCGCTGATCTTCCTCTTCCTTCTCTTTCTCCTCCATTTCTTTTTTGCCGTCCCGTGTCTGAGTCCTCCCTTCTCTTCCCATGCTTTAACTCTTCTTCCTCGCACTGGGCTCCCAAGTCGCCTCCCTCTCCGAAGATGAGGTCATCAAACACGGAGCTATCAGTGCTAATTACGGGTGTATCAGCGCTAATTACGGCTCCATCTGTGCTAACGAGGAGCTGTAAGTGCCCGAGAGCTGCTCTCTAACCCGGAGGACCTACTCTTTTCAGCACCTAGAGGTAAGGTCGGAGCACCCTGGATATCTCCTGTATCGTCTCTTGCTTCCTCTTCTTTGGCACCTTCCGTCCTTACATGATTTCATGCTACTTCTCTTTCTCCCCCTCACTTCTCTGTGTACAGAGATAAAAGCGTTCATGCTATAAGGACCCTTGACTTTTCCTCTTTTCTTCATCTTCTTTCTCTCCATTTTTCTTTCCTTCTTTCTCTTCCTTCCCCCATTTCTCATTCTCTTATTTTCCCTGACTTTCTCTCGCTGTCTCTTCGACTTCCCTCTTTGTCTCATACAGACTGCCCTTTCCTATCCGGAGGAAATCCACACTCTTCAGCCTCCAGTCCTCGCAAGCACCCAGCACAGAGCAAGGACATCACATGGCAAGGAATAGAGAACACCACTCTCAGAAACACAACCACAAACACCTGGTGACTGAAATTGTGTGCAAAAAGGTTCCAACCAGCTCAACAACCCAGGAGTCTATCCTTAAAGAGATCAAACCCATCACGGGTCAATACAAAGGCTGAAAAAGCACAGGGCAACCACATCTCCTGAACTCTTCATGTAATTCCATGAAGAGCCATTCTTCCTGGCTCCTTTTCCACATCTATGATCAGTGGGAAGCTCTTGCTTCCCCTTTCAGGCAAGTATGGGAGAACCTCCAGGAACACACCAAGAGCCTCCATACCCAAGGGCATTAGTAGCCACAGAATATGTCTCACTCCTAGCAGGAGTTACTTGTCAAAAGCCACATGGAAAAAACACAGCATGTTCACTGAGAACAGCCCCCAACACCCAACACATCCACTCCAAAAAAATGTATTAATGTCCCACTTTCACCTGTGCTTGCTTCCACTTGTTCATGCTGTGCCTGGAAGCTCAGGACAGATGAAAGTGCTGCTTTACTGCTCCAGTCACAGAATATTTCAAGTTCACAGCGACCCATAAAGGCTATCAAGTCCAACTCCTAATCCAGGCAACATTTGCTCAATCCAACAGGAAGGCACCATGACAACACCACAACAAATGCACACCTGTCTCTCAGACTCACCTTCTGTAGGTAGGAGTGACTTACCTGTAACTCATTGCATCCCTGTAGCATTACACGTGGCTGTGTGATCACAGAATATCAGAATAATTCCACTTGGAAAAGGTGTTCAAGATAATAAAATAAAACTATAACTTTACTCTAGCAACCATTAAACTAAATCTATCAAGTCCAGGAACAACGTTCCTCATAAAGAACAAATAACCAAAGTTGCCTTTGATCATGGTGGATGACTTCTCGTCAGAAAGGAAGAACATGGACAACAAGGCATAAGAATATTCAGTACTTGAGAGGCCCTGAGAGGACCCCAGGCAAGAAACCCTGTGCACCAGGCAGCTTCCCAGTTTTCTACTGGAATCCCATATTCTAAGCCTTTAAAAATGGCATCTCCATATAAAAAAAAACATTCTCCAGATCTTCATCCATGAACTATTCCATGTTCTACTCAGCATCTCCATTTCCTCAGGGAAGATTCTTCCCTGCTCAACCACCTTTCCCACACCTTATGCCCCAGGCCCCACTCAGTGACACTCAGAGGATTGCTGCAACCACAGCCAAGCTCCACCACCACAGCACAGCCCAGCAATGAAACCCACTCTGAACAGAACCCTGGACTTTGCACATCCTCACCTTCCCTCACCACAGGCACAGAGAACATACAGAGAACACAAAGTGATTGGCAGGCTCTTCCAGGCTGCATGAACCTCACCATGAATGTTTTGTGAATTTTCAGCAATCTCAGGTGGAAACATCACAGAGCTTCACATTAGAGTTTCTAAAGAGTCTGGGAAAGATCTGATCACAGGCCCAGAGTTCACTCTTTCAAAAGACCACACCAAATGCTAAAGTGTAAAACCACTCCCCATAGTTACTGGGTGGGAGCAGCTGTGCCACCGAAAACCAGAGCTGGGCAGTTGGAAGGCTCTGGAATGTTGGTGAACAGACCTGGCAAAGGGATGCAGCATCTCTACAGAGACCAACTCTGAAAGTGCACAAGGAGGGAAAACAAGAATACACAAATTATACCCACATCCTCATCAGATCTGCTGAAATGTCCCACTAGAGAAGGACCAAGGAAGGAGCCATTGTGGCAACATCAACAGCTGTGGAAGCTGCTATGGATCCCCAGCACTACACAAGGACAACAGGATGAAGCACTACACTCCCACACCACCTTTCACAAAACTGGAGCAACAAGCTCCATCAAATTCAAAGTATTCAGCACTCTGCATCCCACCTGCTCTTACCAGCACACGGCCTGCAGCAGGCAGCAGCAGCACCAGGGACTGTCTCTGGTGGGAGGCAGACATGACCTCAAGCCATATTTTGGGCATTCCAGAAGCACACACTACCTCAAGATCCAGAAAACCTCCAGATCCTTGGATTCTGGAAAAGGATCTTGGGCAGAAACCCTCCGTGCCCATCCTGCATCATGCTTTCCTCCAGACTTCCTCCATTCCACACCCTGTGACATCTCTTCTCAAGACACACAAATCATCTCCCATTATTGTCTGGTGACACAGCCCATGGACTTCCCAGGGATTTCCCATTCAGACAACTCTTCCCACTGCTCCAGGCCACATTTCATATCATGGCATGGCCAGGCCCAGCACAGCTCCACTGTCACATTCATCTCTGTGACATGAGGCCTTTAACCTTCCCCATCTCAGGCCTCACTGCAGCTTTTGCAGACCCTTCACACCAACGAGACAACCACAAAACCATACAGGTGGTGTCACATGAACCATGTTCAGGACACTGCCCTCTTCCTACATGTGCAGTTGGGGCAGCTGCAAATGGCAATGGCATTGATTTCATGCTCTGAGAGAACACCTCAAATGGTGGCAAGCACCACAATGTGACACAGGATACTGACTCTGGAGGAAAATTTCAGTTTGGGGCTTTGTTATCAGGCAGTAATTTCACTGACTAGTTTGGTTCTTTTCATTCATTGGGATTTTTTTTTTTTTTTTTTTTTTTTCATTACAAGGGTGTAGCTGCTGATGCAAATACTGCAAGGGTGATCACAGCACACGTCACACCACTTTTCTGGCCAGGAGTGCAAGTCTGAAACAATTTCCAGCACTGACAGCAACACGGAAATTATAAAGATGGCATCACACACACTGCAGTCTGCATCCTCAGTCATTCTGCTTTATGGTTTGCACTGCTTCAGCTATCTCAGATGGAAATGTTACACACCTGGGAACATCAAAAATGTTACATGTCTATTTGTGGAAATGGTTTCAAGACAGGTCTAGAGACCGTGGGAACTGATTTCCTTCTCTGGGAGGACGACCCTAATGGAGACAAGCACAGCACCATAATGGAGGAATAAGCCAATTTGGAGAGGGGTTAAATGAAGGTTTCCAGGGTGCCATAAGACTCTAAGAACTGATATGAATATTTTTAAAACACCAAAAACCAGCAGTGTTCATCATATAACCTCAATTCTCCACCCAGGAACAGGCGTCTACAGCACAATGTGGAGAGACTGGAAACATTAAAAAAAAAATAATTCCCATTTCTGACACCTACCTTGGATCACACTCCTCTCTCTGAATACATTTTAATTGCTACATAAAGGAACAGGATACTTCTAAAAGAATACTGGACAAGACCACAATATTTTCCCTATTTTCCTAATGATGCTGGTGTGAGGATCCAAAGGAATAAAAAAAAACAAAAAAAAACCCACGGGAGACGAAACTATCAAGTCCACGTTATTACTTTGTGTCAAGTCTCCCGCAGAAGGGAATCAAAGAAGAGAAGGACACAGTGTTCAGCAAGAAACCAGAGCAGATACCAGCAGGGTCAGCAGTCAGCACAGATGGATAAGGAAATAAAGAACAAATACGAGGCTATCCCCAGGCACAAGTGCTGCACTCCTGCAGGAGTATCAGGTGGAAAGGCTGCACACCAGCAAATAGGAACTGATCTAAACCTGATCTATGCACCTCAAACTGCAATCAGCACGGATTTCATTATACAAGATTTTAAAAAAACACACCCACGAAAGCAAAGCTCAGATCTAGCAAGGTACACGAATACCTCTACTTTTCATTTCCATCCCGGCCGGAAAAAGCCGAAAGCCAAGGGGCCCCACACAAAGAACAACAGAACAGATGCAAAGGTCCCGTTAAGAGCCCAGGGTCGAGCCAATCTTCTACCATTCAACGGGACTGACCAGGAGGGCAAAGAGGAGGGACGAGGGGAGGCGGGGCAGGAAGGGGCGAGTGCCGGGACGGGGAGGGCCACTGACCGTGTCCAGCAGAGCGGGCGGCTCCGGCTGCGTCTCCTTCGCCGCGGCGCCGGGCGGCGGCGGGAAGTTGGGGCTGAAAACCATCAGATCGCTCTTGCCCGCGCCCTCCGCCACGCACAGGCTCCGGCTCTGCCGCTGCGAGTACGACCAGCTCCCCACTTCGCTGGCGCACACCAGCGTCGTCGGACCGGGCCCCGACACCACGCCCGCCCGCGGCGCCCACCGCGACGCCCCGTACAGCACCACCGCCAGCACGAACAGGCTCGACACCGCGCAGATCGCCACCACCAGCCACACGTTCGTCGACGGCGACGACAACAACGAAACCTCCTCTGACACCGACGACGCCCGCGGACCCGACGACCCCGCCGCCACCGCCGCCGCCGCCGCCTCCGCGCCCTCCACCACCGACACGCTCAGCGTGGCCGTCACCGAGCGCGGCGGCTCCCCGTGGTCCCGCACCACGATTAACAGCCTCTGACGCGGGCCGTCCGCCTCCTCCAGCGCCCGCGTCGTCCTCACCTCGCCGCTGTACAGACCCACGCGGAACGGCGCCTTCCCCCGCGGCTCCCACAGCTCGTACCGCAGCCACGCGTTGTACCCCGAGTCCGCGTCCACCGCGCGGATCTTCGCCACCACCTGCCCCGCCGGAGACCCCCACGACGCCCACGCCCACAAAGACGGAACCATGAGGCCCTCAGAACCCTCCCCGGACCACGCCTCCAACGACCCGCCCGCTCCTCCTCTCGCTCCCCCGCCCGCCTCCCCACCCGCACCGCCGCCCGCAGCCGGCAGCAGCGACGGCGCGTTGTCGTTCTCGTCCACCACGAACACCTGCACCGTCGCGTTGCCGCTCAGCGGCGGCTCCCCCGCGTCCACCGCCCGCACCTCGAACTCCAGCACCTGCACCTCCTCGTAGTCCAGCGCCTGCAGCGCCCACACGCGACCGCTCTCCGCGTCCACCGACACGTAGCTCGACGCCGACCGCCACCCCCCGACCGCCGCCTCCCACAACGAGTACCTCACGCGACCGTTCCCCGCCTCGTCCGGGTCACGCGCCCACACGCGACCCAGCTCCGCGCCCGCCGCGTTGTTCTCCCGCGTCAGCACCGTGTACACCGCCTGCGAGAAACTCGGCGCGTTGTCGTTCACGTCCGACACCGACACGCGCACCCCGCGCCTCCCCGACAGCGGCGGCGACCCGCCGTCCTCCGCCAACACCTCCACCTCGTACTCCGACACCCGCTCGCGGTCCAGCGCCTCACGCAGCACCAGCGAGTACGACCCCGACAACCTCGACACCAGACCGAACGGCGACGACGGACGCACCCAGCACCGCACCCGACCGTTCGCCCCCGAGTCACGGTCCGACACGCTCAGCAGGGCCACCACCGTCCCCACCGGCGCCTCCTCCGACACCGGCACCGACAGCGACGTCACCCGCACCTCGGGCGCGTTGTCGTTCACGTCCAACACCTCCACCATCACTTTGCAGTGACCCGACAGCGGAGGGGTCCCGTGATCTGTTGCTTTAACCTGCAGGTCGTAGAAAGTTCCTGTCTCGAAGTCCAGGGCGCCCCTCAGACGGATCTCTCCGGTTTTCTCATCAATGCTGAATAAATTTGATGCTGAAGAAGGAATAAAATTTTCAATTTCATAAATCACGTCGGAATTACTACCTATATCTGGATCCGTGGCATTCACACGTGCCACCAGTGTCCCTTCTAAGGAGTCTTCGTGTAAAACTACGCTGTACACGGACTGGTTGAACTGGGGCGCGTTGTCGTTGGCGTCCAGCACCGAGATCACCAGCTCCATCGTGCCCGTCAGAGACGGACGGCCCCCGTCACTCGCCGTCACCACCAGGCGGTGCACCGGAACCGTCTCCCGGTCCAGGGGTTTTGTGAGCACCAGAAACAAGGATTTACTGCGCGAGTTAGTGTTTTCTTCCTCTATTCTAAAATGCTCGGTGGGGCTGAGCGTGTAGGAGAGCTGCGCGTTAGATCCGATATCTGCATCCGACGCGCCCTCCAGCGGGAAACGGGAACCGGGCACCGTGGTTAATTCCGCGATGCTGAGGTTTTTTCTGGCGACGGGGAAGACCGGGGCGTTGTCGTTGATGTCGGTGACCTCCAGCTCCACGTGGAAGACGCGCAGCGGCCGCTCCACCAGCACCTCCAGCCGCAGGGCGCACGGCGCGCTCTTCCCGCACAGCTCCTCCCGGTCCAGCCGCGAGCTCACCACCAGCGCCCCGCTCGCCCCGCTCACCTCCACGCTCGCCCGCCGGCCCTGCGCCACCAGCCGCAGCCGCCGCGCCTCCGCATCGCCCGCCTCCAGGCCCAGGTCCTGCGCCACACGCCCCACCACCGTCCCGACCTTGGCTTCCTCCGACACCGAGTACCGCACCTGACCCACCGACACCCACCACGCCGCCTGCACCAACAACAACACCCGCAGCACCGCACCGCAACACACCGACATCGCTCACACCGCCGCCGCCTCTGCCCCCCGCTCCCCGCACGGCTCCTACCGCCGCCGCCCGCACGCACCGGCTCTGCTGCCCGGGGCTCTCCGCCGCCCCCCCGCACTCACAGCCGGGCTCTCCGCCGCACCGGGGCGGAGCCGCCTCGCCGCTCGCCGCCGTTTCTGAGCCTGCAGCGACACCGTGTGCTGCTCCCAACACCCAACACGCTCCGTGACACCCACAGCTGAAAAGCTGCCTTCATCGTCAGCTCCTCTCCGTCCCTTCCTCCTCTTCCCCTGTTTGCTTTCTTCTTTCCTTTCCTCTTTTCTTCTCCTAATTCTTTTTTCCTTCGTGCTCGCTCTCTACATCCATAGATTGCTTCCTAACCTTCGGTATTATGCCTTTCTCCTGGTCTTCTTTTTTTCTTCTTTCTTGTCTTCTTTCTTTTCTCTCTGCTTTCTTCTCATCCCTCCTTCTTGTTTCCTCTGTTCCTTTTCCCATTTCTCTTTGCTTTGCTCCGCCCTCCTCCTCCCATCCTTCTCTCCTCTTCAGCAGTGCCAGCAGCTCCCCTCTCTCTTCGGATGCTGTGACCAACAGCATCAAAACAGAGTCACCTGCACTTATTTGTGTCTCCATCGCCACAGATCACGGGGCATCAGCTCTAAGTAAGGTGCATCAGTGACAGAACTGGATACTCGGACCAAGGAGGATGCTCTCAGAGACCTGTGCTGTTCAGTGTCTAGAGGTAAGTTGGCAGCACTGGTCATCTCCTTTCTTCTTGGTTGGTCTCTTCCTTATTCTTGGTTGGTCATCTTTATTATCTCTTGCTTTCTCCTTTTTGCCAGCTTCCTTCCTTAGTGCTTCCCTGCTCCTGTCTCTTTCTCTCCCGTCACTTCTCTGTGTACAAATATCACCTTTTACTTTTCATCCTTTATCTTCTCTCTCCCTTATTTTTTCTTAATTTCCTTCTCTTCTTTTTCTTTATCCCTCGTATGCTTTACACTTCCTTCTCACCTGCTTTTCCTTCTTCTTTTCATATTTCACTTCCTTCTGTTTCCCCTTCCTTTCCTTCTTTTCCTTCAGTTTTGTATTCTTTCCTTCCATACAGTACCCTCCTGCCCCCCCCCCCTTCCCTTTTGCATTCACCCTACTTCTTTTTTTCATCCATTTATCAACATTTTTTCTCAAGGTACAAAACCTCACCACCCAGCAGCCACATGCTCTTTGACAAGAGCTCTCTTCATGGCCTTCCACCCCTCCAGAAAAGAAACCATATCCTTGCTTTCCTGGGGTCAATATAAAGCAGACAGATTGCCCCTCCAAGAGCCCCCCCTTCCCCAGGGAGGACACAGCCTTCAGCCTCCAGTCATCACAAGAAACAACAAATAACAGAGCCAAACCTTCACACAGCAAGGAATAGAATCCACCACATCCTGAAGCACAACCCAAGAAACGTCCCTTCAAAGACCAAGACATCCATACAGAGAAATACACCAGGGCCCTTCCTCCATCCCTGCCTCCTGCTGCTCGCCCACACTCTGCCTCTGAGCAGCAGCACAGGAATGAGAGCAGACAGGGGTGCTGGGCTGCTCCAAACCTACAGGCATTCCTTACAACCCCAGAAACATTTTGTATCTCCAAGAGGAAGACTAAGGAGGAGCAAAAGTACATCTGTTTCTCAACATACATTGCTGTAGGGATGAGGAACTTACCTGGAGAATCACCGCTTTGTTCTTGAAAAAAATAAACTTTAGGACAGGAGAACTGTTTTTAAGGGATGCTTTCACTTAACATTATGGGAGATTAACATTATGAGACATGGAAGTAGGAAAAAATTACTCATGTACTGCAAATCCCTTGAGATCACCACAGAGAACAATGCTCCCTCATGCACTTCTCTCACAATACAACAAGATGAACACAAGAAAGCTGAAGACCTTCTCCCCATGTCAACCATAGCTCAAGAGACAAAATCCAATCATCCCCAGCAATGATGGCCAATCCCCTGAATCTCTGCCACCAGACACCTAACACAGTCCTGCACTCCGCATCCATCCACTGCCACCAGCACATTCCCAGTGTCAGAGGAATAAAACCAAAGGCGTGGGAGCTTCCAACAAGAGTACAGAAGAAAACCAAAAGAGCCATCCCACCATATTGCATCACCAGGTCTGCAAAAGTCCCAAACATGCACTGCACTTCTTTCCCTCTCTAGCAAGAGAGATGAGCACACAGATAACAGTGAGAGCTCCAGAGAAGGCTGGCAGCACGATCCACATTTGGAAAAGCTTCTCTTTGACCAACAACTTTCCTCATCAACAAAAACCAATTACAGCAAGTTTGGCAAATGCCATCACATCTGGCAGCAACACAAAGAGAAAGGAGTGGGAGGATTTGCAGAACTTCTGGATGTTCTCAGAGGAGCCCTGGAAAAGAGGCTCCATACACAGGGACATTTTTCCAGGCTTTCTGCTGGCACCTGCTCTTTTATCCCTTGAGAAAACACATCAGCTGAGAGGGTATTTTCCATTTCCTTCCCAGTGACCCAGCCCATGTGTTGGGAAGCTGTCTGGAAGAAAACAGACATGTGAGCAATCCTGACTGTTTAGCTTTAGCTAGAGTAAGCTAAGGGCCTTGAGACTCAGTTGCAAGGTTACTGAAAGATGAGCTATGGGAAAAAGATAAGGGAGCTGGCAGTAGAAAAGAAGAAATAACAGGATAATGAGGAAACCAGCAGAAGTTCTGTGAGAACAGAATTTGTGTCCAAGATACAGCCACGTGCAAGATATCGTTATATAAACAAAGGCTCTATATAAAGCGAGTGTCCACTGTTAATAAATGACTTCACTTTAACCACATTGGTGACTGCGTGTCGTCCTTTAAGCCTCCGCGGACTTTTCCCACACCCATGTTCAACCCAGAATCTCCACTGCCCTCAGGTAACACTTCTCCCTGCTCAGGGTCACAGTCCCCATGACACATGTCCAGGCCCCACTCACATGCTCCTCACCACAGAACCCGGGTCCTGCTCCAGCTCAACATCTGAAGCCTGGGCTGAGCATAACCCAGGCCTTTGCACATCCACACCTTCCCTCACTCAGAGCCAGCACTGACACCATACCCAGACATTGCTCCACCACAAGAATGCCTCCCACTCAGAAACCCCTCTCTGAGCATGACACAGCCCTCTCTGCTCAGAGCTGTGACACAGTCCACACCCACTGCACTCTTCAAGACAATAACATCAAGTGCTGAAGCATCACAACACTCACAGTGTCAACAGGATGGGAGAATCTGGAGCACATAAAACCAGAGCTGGGCTGCTCTGCAGGCTTTGTCCTCTACATCCAGACATCAGAATGAGCCCTGAGTGAAAACAGGACACACCATCCCCACTGAGCCTGACTGTACAAGTGCACAAGGAGGGGAAGGCAGGAGCACAAAGATGAAACCCACCCCCTCACATGTCCTTAATATCCTGCCTGAGCAGGACAAAGGAACCATCATGGGGAGATCCACAGCCATGAAACACCATTCCCCAACAAATCCATGTGATCACAGTTGGCTATAGAGGATGTTTTCTGGTTCTTCAGGAAGAGCATGAACAACAAGGCATGAAGATATTCAGTGCTTCTGGAGGCCAGGGCAGGATCCCCAGCAACCAGTCCTGACCACCCGGCATTCCCCAAAGTTTACTATTGGAATCCCCCAGCCTGTGCCCTGGGAAATAACATCTCCAGCAGTGAAAACATTCTCCAGTTCTTCCCCACTGACAAACCCCATGTTCTACACAGCATCTCCGTTTTCCTCAGCACAGACTCTTCCCCACTCACAGCCACCCTCCCCATGACACAGGTACAACCTCTGCTTGGTACCACTCACAGGATCACTGCCAAAACACTCACGCTTCCTCCTGACCCCCACAACATGCCCAGCACCAAACCCCACTCTGCAACTGACCCCTGCCTTTGCACGTCCTCGCCTTTCCTCACAAGCAGTGTGCACAATATCCAGAGGGCTGGGAAGTCCCTCACTCTCTGCCAGGCTCTTCCCACCTGCCTGAACCTCACCACAAATGCTTTGGGCCTTTTCAGCAACCTCAGATGGAAACACTACAGAGCTGGACATCACCATTCATAAGGGTTCTGGGATGAGAGCTCTGACACCTCTGATCCCAGTCCACATGGATTTTATTCTCCAAGAGAAGCACACCCAGTACACAAGTCTCAGTGCTCTGAAGCTGTCAGCTGGGTCAGAAAGAGAGAGAGGAGCCACTGTGCAGGGTTGGCACATCCATGGATTTCACTCGATGAGTAAAGCCTGGCAAGCAGACACAGCATCTCTGTTGAGGCCAGGTGTGCAAGGGCACAAGGAAGCAAAGTCAAGTGCACGTGAAATTACACCCCACTCATCACATCTACTGTGCTGAGTTTCTACCTGAAGAGGAACAAGGAACCATCAAAGCAACATCAAGACCCGCACAAGCTACAGTGGATCCACAGCTACAGAAAGAGAGATGGGTGAGACTCCCAGAACAGAAATCAAAACAGAAAATCAGAGACTCTTCTGCAGGATTCTGCACCTCACCTCATCCCACCACATCACCTGTGTCAGGCAAAGCAGCACCAGGGGACTGTCTGGGGTGGGAGATCTTCAACACCTTAAAAGGCACTGTGGGCATTGCAATACCACAAACTATCTCAAGACATAAAAAGCCTCCAGATCCAAGTATCTGGAGAGCAGAAAATGATCAATGGCAAGAACACCCCATGCCCAGCATCCTTCATTCCTTCCTCTCACCATCCTCCATTCCACACCCTGTTACATCTGTTCTCAGGACACACAGATCATCTCCCATTACTGCCTTAAGACGTGGCCCATGGACTTCCCAAGGATTTCCAATTCACACAACTCTTCCCACTGCTCCAGGACACATTTCACATCAGGACAGGACCAGGCCCTGTGCAGTGCCACTGCCACATTCACCCCTGTCTCATGACACTCTTTCTTTTACCACACAAGTGCTTCTTCCATCTTGTGCAGACCCTTCCCATCAGTGACACCAACAGAAGTAAAACTACAGATGGCAACACAGACAGCAAGTCCAGCAGACTTCTCTCTCTTTCTACAGGAAACGTTGCACAGCTCTAACCAGCAATGGCTCTGATTTTTATACTGTTAGAGAACAACCCAAATGTTGTCAAGCACCCCAATACAATGGAGATATCAACTAGGTAGAAGAATATGGGTTTGGTTTTTTTTCTTGTTTATGTGTTTTTTGCTCTTTCATTGTTTCTTTTATCCATTTCAACCCTGTTCCTACTGATACCAATATCAAAAGCAAATACTGAAAGCACAGTCCAGCCCATGTCACACCACTTCTCTGGCCAGGAATGCCAGCGAAAAATGCTTCCCATCAATGACACCACCACAAAGATCATCACAGAGATGCCATAACATACCCTGTGTTCAGCAGACTACGACCAGCCCAGAAAGATGGGACGGGCCAGGAGGGCAAAGAGGAGGGACGAGGGGAGGCGGGGCAGGAAGGGGCGAGTGCCGGGACAGGGAGGGCCACTGACCGTGTCCAGCAGAGCGGGCGGCTCCGGCTGCGTCTCCTTCGCCGCGGCGCCGGGCGGCGGCGGGAAGTTGGGGCTGAAAACCATCAGATCGCTCTTGCCCGCGCCCTCCGCCACGCACAGGCTCCGGCTCTGCCGCTGCGAGTACGACCAGCTCCCCACTTCGCTGGCGCACACCAGCGTCGTCGGACCGGGCCCCGACACCACGCCCGCCCGCGGCGCCCACCGCGACGCCCCGTACAGCACCACCGCCAGCACGAACAGGCTCGACACCGCGCAGATCGCCACCACCAGCCACACGTTCGTCGACGGCGACGACAGCAACGAAACCTCCTCCGACACCGACGACGCCCGCGGACCCGACGACCCCGCCGCCACCGCCGCCGCCGCCGCCTCCGCGCCCTCCACCACCGACACGCTCAGCGTGGCCGTCACCGAGCGCGGCGGCTCCCCGTGGTCCCGCACCACGATCAACAGCCTCTGACGCGGGCCGTCCGCCTCCTCCAGCGCCCGCGTCGTCCTCACCTCGCCGCTGTACAGACCCACGCGGAACGGCGCCTTCCCCCGCGGCTCCCACAGCTCGTACCGCAGCCACGCGTTGTACCCCGAGTCCGCGTCCACCGCGCGGATCTTCGCCACCACCTGCCCCGCCGGAGACCCCCACGACGCCCACGCCCACAAAGACGGAACCATGAGGGCCTCAGAACCCTCCCCGGACCACGCCTCCAACGACCCGCCCGCTCCTCCTCTCGCTCCCCCGCCCGCCTCCCCACCCGCACCGCCGCCCGCAGCCGGCAGCAGCGACGGCGCGTTGTCGTTCTCGTCCACCACGAACACCTGCACCGTCGCGTTGCCGCTCAGCGGCGGCTCCCCCGCGTCCACCGCCCGCACCTCGAACTCCAGCACCTGCACCTCCTCGTAGTCCAGCGCCTGCAGCGCCCACACGCGACCGCTCTCCGCGTCCACCGACACGTAGCTCGACGCCGACCGCCACCCCCCGACCGCCGCCTCCCACAACGAGTACCTCACGCGACCGTTCCCCGCCTCGTCCGGGTCACGCGCCCACACGCGACCCAGCTCCGCGCCCGCCGCGTTGTTCTCCCGCGTCAGCACCGTGTACACCGCCTGCGAGAAACTCGGCGCGTTGTCGTTCACGTCCGACACCGACACGCGCACCCCGCGCCTCCCCGACAGCGGCGGCGACCCGCCGTCCTCCGCCAACACCTCCACCTCGTACTCCGACACCCGCTCGCGGTCCAGCGCCTCACGCAGCACCAGCGAGTACGACCCCGACAACCTCGACACCAGACCGAACGGCGACGACGGACGCACCCAGCACCGCACCCGACCGTTCGCCCCCGAGTCACGGTCCAACACGCTCAGCAGGGCCACCACCGTCCCCACCGGCGCCTCCTCCGACACCGGCACCGACAGCGACGTCACCCGCACCTCGGGCGCGTTGTCGTTCACGTCCAACACTTCCAGCTCCACGCTGCAGTGACCCGACAGCGGAGGGGTGCCACTGTCTCTTGCTTCGATTTGTAAATCGTATAAACGCACGTCTTCAAAGTCCAGGGCGCCCCTCAGACGAATCTCCCCCGTCTTCTGATCAATCGTGAAAACATCTCTTTTATCAACAGGAACCGAACTCATGATAATGTAAGAAAAGTCCTTATTGACACCTTCGTCCGGATCCGTGGCGTTCACCCGCGCCACCAGTGTCCCCTCTGGAGCGTTCTCGGGCAGCTGCACTTTATACACGGACTGGTTGAACTGGGGCGCGTTGTCGTTGGCGTCCAGCACCGAGATCACCAGCTCCATCGTGCCCGTCAGAGACGGACGGCCCCCGTCACTCGCCGTCACCACCAGGCGGTGCACCGGAACCGTCTCCCGGTCCAGCGGTTTTGCGAGCACCAAGAACAGAGATTTCCTATTTTCATCAGAGGATTTCACATCGAGCGTAAAGTGCTCGGTGGGGCTGAGCGTGTAGGAGAGCTGCGCGTTAGATCCGATATCTGCATCCGACGCGCCCTCCAGCGGGAAACGGGAACCGGGAAGGGTATTGAATTCCACGATGCTGAGGTTTTTTCTGGCGACGGGGAAGACCGGGGCGTTGTCGTTGATGTCGGTGACCTCCAGCTCCACGTGGAAGACGCGCAGCGGCCGCTCCACCAGCACCTCCAGCCGCAGGGCGCACGGCGCGCTCTTCCCGCACAGCTCCTCCCGGTCCAGCCGCGAGCTCACCACCAGCGCCCCGCTCGCCCCGCTCACCTCCACGCTCGCCCGCCGGCCCTGCGCCACCAGCCGCAGCCGCCGCGCCTCCGCATCGCCCGCCTCCAGGCCCAGGTCCTGCGCCACACGCCCCACCACCGTCCCGACCTTGGCTTCCTCCGACACCGAGTACCGCACCTGACCCACCGACACCCGCCACGCCGCCTGCACCACCAACAACACCCGCAGCACCGCACCGCAACACACCGACATCGCTCACACCGCCGCCGCCTCTGCCCCCCGCTCCCCGCACGGCTCCTACCGCCGCCGCCCGCACGCACCGGCTCTGCTGCCCGGGGCTCTCCGCCGCCCCCCCGCACTCACAGCCGGGCTCTCCGCCGCACCGGGGCGGAGCCGCCTCGCCGCTCGCCGCCGTTTCTGAGCCTGCAGCGACACCGTGTGCTGCTCCCAACACCCAACACGCTCCGTGACACCCACAGCTGAAAAGCTGCCTTCATCATCATCAGCTCCTCTCCGACCCTTCCTCCTCTTCCCCTGTTTGCTTTCTTCTTTCCCTTCCTCTTTTCTTCTCCTAATTCTTTTTTCCTTCGTGCTCGCTTTCTACATCCATAGATTGCTTCCTAACCTTCGGTATTATGCCTTTCTCCTGGTCTTCTTTTTTTCTTCTTTCTTGTCTTCTTTCTTTTCTCTCTGCTTTCTTCTCATCCCTTCTTCTTGTTTCTTCTCTTCCTTTTCCCATTTCTCTTTTGCTTTGCTCCGCCCTCCTCCTCCCATCCTTCTCTCCTCTTCAGTAGTGCCAGCAGCTCCCCTCTCTCTTCGGATGCTGTGACCAACAGCATCAAAACAGAGTCACCTGCACTTATTTGTGTCTCCATCGCCATAGATCACGGGGCATCAGCTCTAAGTAAGGTGCATCAGTGACAGAACTGGATACTCGGACCAAGGAGGATGCTCTCAGAGACCTGTGCTGTTCAGTGTCTAGAGGTAAGTTGGCAGCACTGGTCATCTCCTTTCTTCTTGGTTGGTCTCTTCCTTATTCTTGGTTGGTCATCTTTATTATCTCTTGCTTTCTCCTTTTTGCCAGCTTCCTTCCTTAGTGCTTCCCTGCTCCTGTCTCTTTCTCTCCCGTCACTTCTCTGTGTACAAATATCACCTTTTACTTTTCATCCTTTGTCTTATCTCTCCCTTATTTTTCTTAATTTCCTTCTCTTCTTTTTCTTTATCCCTCGTATGCTTTACACTTCCTTCTCACCTGCTTTTCCTTCTTCTTTTCATATTTCACTTCCTTCTGTTTCCTCTTCCTTTCCTTCTTTTCCTTCAGTTTTGTATTCTTTCCTTCCATACAGTACCCTCCTTCCTTCCCCTTCCCTTTTGCATTCACCCTACTTTTTCATCCATTTACCAACATTTTTTCTCAAGGTACAAAACCTCACCACCCAGAAGCCACATGCCCTTTGACAAGAGCTCTCTTCATGGCCTTCCATCCCTCCAGAAAAGAAACCATATCCTTGCTTTCCTGGGGTCAATATAAAGCAGACAGATTGCCCCTCCAAGAGCCCTCCCCTTCCCCAGGGAGGACACAGCCTTCAGCCTCCAGTCATCACAAGAAACAACAAATAACAGAGCCAAACCTTCACACAGCAAGGAATAGAATCCACCACATCCTGAAGCACAACCCAAGAAACGTCCCTTCAAAGACCAAGACATCCATACAGAGAAATACACCAGGGCCCTTCCTCCATCCCTGCCTCCTGCTGCTCGCCCACACTCTGCCTCTGAGCAGCAGCACAGGAATGAGAGCAGACAGGGGTGCTGGGCTGCTCCAAACCTACAGGCATTCCTTACAACCCCAGAAACATTTTGTTTCTCCAAGAGGAAGACTAAGGAGGAGCAAAAGTACATCTGTTTCTCAACATACATTGCTGTAGGGATGAGGAACTTACCTGTAGAATCACCGCTTCGTTCTTGAAAAAAATAAACTTTAGGACAGGAGAATTGTTTTTAAGGGATGCTTTCACTTAACATTATGGGAGATTAACATTATGAGACATGGAAGTAGGAAAAAATTACTCATGTACTGCAAATCCCTTGAGATCACCACAGAGAACCGTGCTCCCTCATGCACTTCTCTCACAATACAACAAGATGAACACAAGAAAGCTGAAGACCTTCTCCCCATGTCAACCATAGCTCAAGAGACAAAATCCAATCATCCCCAGCAATGATGGCCAATCCCCTGAATCTCTGCCACCAGACACCTAACACAGTCCTGCACTCCGCATCCATCCACTGCCACCAGCACATTCCCAGTGTCAGAGGAATAAAACCAAAGGCGTGGGAGCTTCCAACAAGAGTACAGAAGAAAACCAAAAGAGCCATCCCACCATATTGCATCACCAGGTCTGCAAAAGTCCCAAACATGCACTGCACTTCTTTCCCTCTCTAGCAAGAGAGATGAGCACACAGATAACAGTGAGAGCTCCAGAGAAGGCTGGCAGCACGATCCACATTTGGAAAAGCTTCTCTTTGACCAACAACTTTCCTCATCAACAAAAACCAATTAAAGCAAGTTTGGCAAATGCCATCACATCTGGCAGCAACACAAAGAGAAAGGAGTGGGAGGATTTGCAGAACTTCTGGATGTTCTCAGAGGAGCCCTGGAAAAGAGGCTCCATACACAGGGACATTTTTCCAGGCTTTCTGCTGGCACCTGCTCTTTTATCCCTTGAGAAAACACATCAGCTGAGAGGGTATTTTCCATTTCCTTCCCAGTGACCCAGCCCATGTGTTGGGAAGCTGTCTGGAGGAAAACAGACATGTGAGCAATCCTGACTGTTAAGCTTTAGCTAGAGTAAGCTAAGGGCCTTGAGACTCAGTTGCAAGGTTACTGAAAGATGAGCTATGGGAAAAAGATAAGGGAGCTGGCAGTAGAAAAGAAGAAATAACAGGATAATGAGGAAGCCAGCAGAAGTTCTGTGAGAACAGAATTTGTGTCCAAGATACAGCCACGTGCAAGATATTGTTATATAAACAAAGGCCCTATATAAAGCGAGTGTCCACTGTTAATAAATGACTTCACTTTAACCACATTGGTGACTGCGTGTCGTCCTTTAAGCCTCCACGGACTTTTCCCACACCCATGTTCTACCCAGAATCTCCACTGCCCTCAGGTAACACTTCTCCCTGCTCAGGGTCACAGTCCCCATGACACATGTCCAGGCCCCACTCACATGCTCCTCACCACAGAACCCGGGTCCTGCTCCAGCTCAACATCTGAAGCCTGGGCTGAGCATAACCCAGGCCTTTGCACATCCACACCTTCCCTCACTCAGAGCCAGCACTGACACCATACCCAGACATTGCTCCACCACAAGAATGCCTCCCACTCAGAAACCCCTCTCTGAGCATGACACAGCCCTCTCTGCTCAGAGCTGTGACACAGTCCACACCCACTGCACTCTTCAAGACAATAACATCAAGTGCTGAAGCATCACAACACTCACAGTGTCAACAGGATGGGAGAATCTGGAGCACATAAAACCAGAGCTGGGCTGCTCTGCAGGCTTTGTCCTCTACATCCAGACATCAGAACGAGCCCTGAGTGAAAACAGGACACACCATCCCCACTGAGCCTGACTGTACAAGTGCACAAGGAGGGGAAGGCAGGAGCACAAAGATGAATCCCACCCCTTCACATGTCCTTAATATCCTGCCTGAGCAGGACAAAGGAACCATCATGGGGAGATCCACAGCCATGAAACACCATTCCCCACCAAATCCATGTGATCACAGTTGGCTATAGAGGATGTTTTCTGGTTCTTCAGGAAGAGCATGAACAACAAGACATGAAGATATTCAGTGCTTCTGGAGGCCATGGCAGGATCCCCAGCAACCAGTCCTGACCACCCGGCATTCCCCAAAGTTTACTATTGGAATCCCCCAGCCTGTGTCCTGCGAAATAACATCTCCAGCAGTGAAAACATTCTCCAGTTCCTCCCCACTGACACACCCCATGTTCTACACAGCATCTCCATTTTCCTCAGCACAGACTCTTCCCCACTCACAGCCACCCTCCCCATGACACAGGTACAA
Organism: Heliangelus exortis; assembly: GCF_036169615.1. Lineage (NCBI taxonomy): Eukaryota > Metazoa > Chordata > Aves > Apodiformes > Trochilidae > Heliangelus > Heliangelus exortis. Next base: position 15,635,772 of record NC_092436.1, on the reverse strand, counting down.
CCTCTGCTTGGTACCACTCACAGGATCACTGCCAAAACACTCACACTTCCTCCTGACCCCCACAACATGCCCAGCACCAAACCCCACTCTGCAACTGACCCCTGCCTTTGCACGTCCTCGCCTTTCCTCACAAGCAGTGTGCACAATATCCAGAGGGCTGGGAAGTCCCTCACTCTCTGCCAGGCTCTTCCCACCTGCCTGAACCTCACCACAAATGCTTTGGGCCTTTTCAGCAACCTCAGATGGAAACACTACAGAGCTGGACATCACCATTCATAAGGGTTCTGGGAAGAGAGCTCTGACACCTCTGATCCCAGTCCACATGGATTTTATTCTCCAAGAGAAGCACACCCAGTACACAAGTCTCAGTGCTCTGAAGCTGTCAGCTGGGTCAGAAAGAGAGAGATGAGCCACTGTGCAGGGTTGGCACATCCATGGATTTCACTCGATGAGTAAAGCCTGGCAAGCAGACACAGCATCTCTGTTGAGGCCAGGTGTGCAAGGGCACAAGGAAGCAAAGTCAAGTGCACGTGAAATTACACCCCCCTCATCACATCTACTGTGCTGAGTTTCTACCTGAAGAGGAACAAGGAACCATCAAAGCAACATCAAGACCTGCACAAGCTACAGTGGATCCACAGCTACAGAAAGAGAGATGGGTGAGACTCCCAGAACAGAAATCAAAACAGAAAATCAGAGACTCTTCTGCAGGATTCTGCACCTCACCCCATCCCACCACATCACCTGTGTCAGGCAAAGCAGCACCAGGGGACTGTCTGGGGTGGGAGATCTTCAACACCTTAAAAGGCACTGTGGGCATTGCAATACCACAAACTATCTCAACACATTAAAGGCCTCCAGATCCAAATATCTGGAGAGCAGAAAATGATCAATGGCAAGAACACCCCATGCCCACCATCCTTCATTCCTTCCTCTCACCATCCTCCATTCCACACCCTGTGACATCTCTTCTCAGGACACACAGATCATGTCCCATTACTGCCTTAAGACGTGGCCCATGGACTTCCCAAGGATTTCCAATTCACACAACTCTTCCCACTGCTCCAGGACACATTTCACATCAGGACAGGACCAGGCCCTGTGCAGTGCCACTGCCACATTCACCTCTGTCTCATGACACTCTTTCCTTTACCACACGAGTGCTTCTTCCATCTTGTGCAGACCCTTCCCATCAGTGACACCAACAGAAGTAAAAATACAGATGGCAACACAGGCAGCAAATCCAGCAGACTTCTCTCTCTTTCTACAGGAAACGTTGCCACCACCACAAAGATCATCACAGAGATGCCATAACATACCCTGAGTTCAGCAGACTACGACCAGCCCATAAAGATGGGACGGGCCAGGAGGGCAAAGAGGAGGGACGAGGGGAGGCGGGGCAGGAAGGGGCGAGTGCCGGGACAGGGAGGGCCACTGACCGTGTCCAGCAGAGCGGGCGGCTCCGGCTGCGTCTCCTTCGCCGCGGCGCCGGGCGGCGGCGGGAAGTTGGGGCTGAAAACCATCAGATCGCTCTTGCCCGCGCCCTCCGCCACGCACAGGCTCCGGCTCTGCCGCTGCGAGTACGACCAGCTCCCCACTTCGCTGGCGCACACCAGCGTCGTCGGACCGGGCCCCGACACCACGCCCGCCCGCGGCGCCCACCGCGACGCCCCGTACAGCACCACCGCCAGCACGAACAGGCTCGACACCGCGCAGATCGCCACCACCAGCCACACGTTCGTCGACGGCGACGACAACAACGAAACCTCCTCTGACACCGACGACGCCCGCGGACCCGACGACCCCGCCGCCACCGCCACCGCCGCCGCCTCCGCGCCCTCCACCACCGACACGCTCAGCGTGGCCGTCACCGAGCGCGGCGGCTCCCCGTGGTCCCGCACCACGATCAACAGCCTCTGACACGGGCCGTCCGCCTCCTCCAGCGCCCGCGTCGTCCTCACCTCGCCGCTGTACAGACCCACGCGGAACGGCGCCTTCCCCCGCGGCTCCCACAGCTCGTACCGCAGCCACGCGTTGTACCCCGAGTCCGCGTCCACCGCGCGGATCTTCGCCACCACCTGCCCCGCCGGAGACCCCCACGACGCCCACGCCCACAAAGACGGAACCATGAGGGCCTCAGAACCCTCCCCGGACCACGCCTCCAACGACCCGCCCGCTCCTCCTCTCGCTCCCCCGCCCGCCTCCCCACCCGCACCGCCGCCCGCAGCCGGCAGCAGCGACGGCGCGTTGTCGTTCTCGTCCACCACGAACACCTGCACCGTCGCGTTGCCGCTCAGCGGCGGCTCCCCCGCGTCCACCGCCCGCACCTCGAACTCCAGCACCTGCACCTCCTCGTAGTCCAGCGCCTGCAGCGCCCACACGCGACCGCTCTCCGCGTCCACCGACACGTAGCTCGACGCCGACCGCCACCCCCCGACCGCCGCCTCCCACAACGAGTACCTCACGCGACCGTTCCCCGCCTCGTCCGGGTCACGCGCCCACACGCGACCCAGCTCCGCGCCCGCCGCGTTGTTCTCCCGCGTCAGCACCGTGTACACCGCCTGCGAGAAACTCGGCGCGTTGTCGTTCACGTCCGACACCGACACGCGCACCCCGCGCCTCCCCGACAGCGGCGGCGACCCGCCGTCCTCCGCCAACACCTCCACCTCGTACTCCGACACCCGCTCGCGGTCCAGCGCCTCACGCAGCACCAGCGAGTACGACCCCGACAACCTCGACACCAGACCGAACGGCGACGACGGACGCACCCAGCACCGCACCCGACCGTTCGCCCCCGAGTCACGGTCCGACACGCTCAGCAGGGCCACCACCGTCCCCACCGACGCCTCCTCCGACACCGGCACCGACAGCGACGTCACCCGCACCTCGGGCGCGTTGTCGTTCACGTCCAACACTTCCAGCTCAACGCTGCAGTGACCTGACAGCGGGGGCCAACCACCGTCTCTCGCTTCAATACGAAAATCAAAGACACTGACGTCTTCAAAGTCCAGGGCGCCCGTCAGACGGATCTCCCCCGTTTTCGGGTTCACAGCAATCACATCTCTTCCACTCGGGGGAATGAAATTGGTTGCTGTGTAGGTCACCTCACTGTTGCTCCCCTCGTCCAGATCCGTGGCGTTCACCCGCGCCACCAATGTCCCCTCTGGAGCGTTCTCGGGCATCTGCACTTTATACACGGACTGGTTGAACTGGGGCGCGTTGTCGTTGGCGTCCAGCACCGAGATCACCAGCTCCATCGTGCCCGTCAGAGACGGACGGCCCCCGTCACTCGCCGTCACCACCAGGCGGTGCACCGGAACCGTCTCCCGGTCCAGGGGTTTCGTTAATACAAGATCGGGCACAGTATTTCGCTCATTGGATTTTTGTACATCCAACACGAAGTGCTCGGTGGGGCTGAGCGTGTAGGAGAGCTGCGCGTTAGATCCGATATCTGCATCCGACGCGCCCTCCAGCGGGAAACGGGAACCGAGAGGGGAGTTCTCAGGGATGCTGAGGTTTTTCCGGTCGGCGGGGAAGACCGGGGCGTTGTCGTTGATGTCGGTGACCTCCAGCTCCACGTGGAAGACGCGCAGCGGCCGCTCCACCAGCACCTCCAGCCGCAGGGCGCACGGCGCGCTCTTCCCGCACAGCTCCTCCCGGTCCAGCCGCGAGCTCACCACCAGCGCCCCGCTCGCCCCGCTCACCTCCACGCTCGCCCGCCGGCCCTGCGCCACCAGCCGCAGCCGCCGCGCCTCCGCATCGCCCGCCTCCAGGCCCAGGTCCTGCGCCACACGCCCCACCACCGTCCCGACCTTGGCTTCCTCCGACACCGAGTACCGCACCTGACCCACCGACACCCACCACGCCGCCTGCACCAACAACAACACCCGCAGCACCGCACCGCAACACACCGACATCGCTCACACCGCCGCCGCCGCCGCCTCTGCCCCCCGCTCCCCGCACGGCTCCTACCGCCGCCGCCCGCACGCACCGGCTCTGCTGCCCGGAGCTCTCCGCCGCCCCCCCGCACTCACAGCCGGGCTCTCCGCCGCACCGGGGCGGAGCCGCCTCGCCGATCGCCGCCGTTTCTGAGCCTGCAGCGACACCGTGTGCTGCTCCCAACACCCAACACGCTCCGTGACACCCACAGCTGAAAAGCTGCCTTCATCGTCAGCTCCTCTCCGTCCCTTCCTCCTCTTCGCCCATTTGCTTTCTTCTTTCCCTTCCTCTTTTCTTCTCCTAATTCTTTTTTCCTTCGTGCTCGCTTTCTACATCCATAGATTGCTTCCTAACCTTCGGTATTATGCCTTTCTCCTGGTCTTCTTTTTTTCTTCTTTCTTGTCTTCTTTCTTTTCTCTCTGCTTTCTTCTCATCCCTCCTTCTTGTTTCTTCTCTTCCTTTTCCCATTTCTCTTTTGCTTTGCTCCGCCCTCCTCCTCCCATCCTTCTCTCCTCTTCAGTAGTGCCGGCAGCTCCCCTCTCTCTTCGGATGCTGTGACCAACAGCATCAAAACAGAATCATCACCACTAATTATGTCTTCATCGGCACTGATTACAGGGCATCAGCTCTAAGTAAGGTTCCAGTAAGGGGTTAACAACCCCTTCTGTAAAGAAGTCTCTCCTGATATCCAACCTAAATCTCCCATCACACAACTTGAAGCCATTTCACCGTGTCCTGTTCTCTGTCACCAGTGAGAAGAGACCAACCCCACGCTCACTACAACCTCCTTTCAGGTATTTGTAAAGAGTGATAAGGTCTCCCCTCAGCATCTGATTCCCCAGCCCCAACACCCTCAGTTGCTCCTCATAAGGGATGTTTTCCAGTTCCTTCACAAGTTTTGTTGCCTTTCTTTGGACTTGCTCCAACACCTCAATGTCCTTTTTGTATTGAGGTGCCCCAAACTGAACACAATACTCGAGGTGGGGCCTTACCTGTGTCGAGTTCTCTTCCTTCAGGTTCATTTTCTTTCACTCCAAGCACTGCCCCTCTCAAATCCCCACCCCTTCTGCAAACACCTTACTTGTTTGGTTTTTCCATTTACCAAAATGTTTTCTAAACCTCTACAACCTTTTCACTATCCACCACCCACAGGCCTTTTGTCACACACCCACCCTCGTGGCATCCATAAACCCTCCAAAAAGGCAACCACAGTCCTGTTTCACTCTGCTCAATGTAAAGCAGGCACACTGAGCCTCCATCTCCTCTTCCCTCCCCTTCCACCAGAAGGCCATGCTCTTCAGCATCCAGGCCTCAAAAAGAACACCAAATAACAGAGCCAGGCCATCAGACAGCAGAGAACACAATCCACCACCCTCTGAAACACAACTCCAAGCCCCAAGAAATATGGACATCCATGCAAACAAGAACCAAGGAATCCAAACAACCCATAGCAGCTTTTCCTTCTGGAACTATGGTGGATGTCTTCTCATCAGAAAGGAAGAGCATGGACATCAACAAGGCACAAGAAAATTCAGTAATTCTAGAGATCCTTATGTGATCCAAGGCAAAAAAGCCTGTGAACTAGGAATATTCCCTGCTTCATCACAACCCCCTATCCTAAGTCATGCAAAATGACATCTCCAGAAGTAAAAACATTCTCGGTATTTTCCATTTCCTTCCCAGGGACCCAGCCCATGTTCTACCCAGAATCTCCACTGCCCTCAGGTAACACTTCTCCCTGCTCAGGGTCACAGTCCCCATGACACATGTCCAGGCCCCACTCACATGCTCCTCACCACAGAACCCGGGTCCTGCTCCAGCTCAACATCTGAAGCCTGGGCTGAGCATAACCCAGGCCTTTGCACATCCACACCTTCCCTCACTCAGAGCCAGCACTGACACCATACCCAGACATTGCTCCACCACAAGAATGCCTCCCACTCAGAAACCCCTCTCTGAGCATGACACAGCCCTCTCTGCTCAGAGCTGTGACACAGTCCACACCCACTGCACTCTTCAAGACAATAACATCAAGTGCTGAAGCATCACAACACTCACAGTGTCAACAGGATGGGAGAATCTGGAGCACATAAAACCAGAGCTGGGCTGCTCTGCAGGCTTTGTCCTCTACATCCAGACATGAGAATGAGCCCTGAGTGAAAACAGGACACACCATCCCCACTGAGCCTGACTGTACAAGTGCACAAGGAGGGGAAGGCAGGAGCACAAAGATGAAACCCACCCCCTCACATGTCCTTAATATCCTGCCTGAGCAGGACAAAGGAACCATCATGGGGAGATCCACAGCCATGAAACACCATTCCCCAACAAATCCATGTGATCACAGTTGGCTATAGAGGATGTTTTCTGGTTCTTCAGGAAGAGCATGAACAACAAGGCATGAAGATATTCAGTGCTTCTGGAGGCCAGGGCAGGATCCCCAGCAACCAGTCCTGACCACCCGGCATTCCCCAAAGTTTCCTATTGGAATCCCCCAGCCTGTGCCCTGGGAAATAACATCTCCAGCAGTGAAAACATTCTCCAGTTCTTCCCCACTGACACACCCCATGTTCTACACAGCATCTCCATTTTCCTCAGCACAGACTCTTCTCCACACCCTGTGACATCTCTTCTCAGGACACACAGATCATCTCCCATTACTGCCTTAAGACGTGGCCCATGGACTTCCCAAAAATTTCCAATTCACACAACTCTTCCCACTGCTCCAGGACACATTTCACATCAGGACAGGACCAGGCCCTGTGCAGTGCCACTGCCACATTCACCCCTGTCTCATGACACTCTTTCCTTTACCACACGAGTGCTTCTTCCATCTTGTGCAGACCCTTCCCATCAGTGACACCAACAGAAGTAAAAATACAGATGGCAACACAGACAGCAAGTCCAGCAGACTTCTCTCTCTTTCTACAGGAAACGTTGCACAGCTCTAACCAGCAATGGCACTGATTTTTATACTACTAGAGAACAACCCAAAGGTTGTCAAGCACCCCAATACAATGGAGATATCAACTAGGTAGAAGAATATGGGTTTGGGTTTTTTTCTTGTTTATGTGTTTTGCTCTTTCATTGTTTCTTTCATCCATTTCAAGCGTGTTCCTACTGATACCAATCTCGAAAGCAAATACTGAAAGCACAGTCCAGCACATGTCACACCACTTCTCTGGCCAGGAATGCCAGCCCAAAATGCTTCCCATCAATGACACCACCACAAAGATCATCACAGAGATGCCATAACATACCCTGTGTTCACCAGACTACGACCAGCCCAGAAACACGGGACGGGCCAGGAGGGCAAAGAGGAGGGACGAGGGGAGGCGGGGCAGGAAGGGGCGAGTGCCGGGACAGGGAGGGCCACTGACCGTGTCCAGCAGAGCGGGCGGCTCCGGCTGCGTCTCCTTCGCCGCGGCGCCGGGCGGCGGCGGGAAGTTGGGGCTGAAAACCATCAGATCGCTCTTGCCCGCGCCCTCCGCCACGCACAGGCTCCGGCTCTGCCGCTGCGAGTACGACCAGCTCCCCACTTCGCTGGCGCACACCAGCGTCGTCGGACCGGGCCCCGACACCACGCCCGCCCGCGGCGCCCACCGCGACGCCCCGTACAGCACCACCGCCAGCACGAACAGGCTCGACACCGCGCAGATCGCCACCACCAGCCACACGTTCGTCGACGCCGACGACAGCAACGAAACCTCCTCTGACACCGACGACGCCCGCGGACCCGACGACCCCGCCGCCGCCGCCGCCGCCGCCGCCTCCGCGCCCTCCACCACCGACACGCTCAGCGTGGCCGTCACCGAGCGCGGCGGCTCCCCGTGGTCCCGCACCACGATCAACAGCCTCTGACGCGGGCCGTCCGCCTCCTCCAGCGCCCGCGTCGTCCTCACCTCGCCGCTGTACAGACCCACGCGGAACGGCGCCTTCCCCCGCGGCTCCCACAGCTCGTACCGCAGCCACGCGTTGTACCCCGAGTCCGCGTCCACCGCGCGGATCTTCGCCACCACCTGCCCCGCCGGAGACCCCCACGACGCCCACGCCCACAAAGACGGAACCATGAGGGCCTCAGAACCCTCCCCGGACCACGCCTCCAACGACCCGCCCGCTCCTCCTCTCGCTCCCCCGCCCGCCTCCCCACCCGCACCGCCGCCCGCAGCCGGCAGCAGCGACGGCGCGTTGTCGTTCTCGTCCACCACGAACACCTGCACCGTCGCGTTGCCGCTCAGCGGCGGCTCCCCCGCGTCCACCGCCCGCACCTCGAACTCCAGCACCTGCACCTCCTCGTAGTCCAGCGCCTGCAGCGCCCACACGCGACCGCTCTCCGCGTCCACCGACACGTAGCTCGACGCCGACCGCCACCCCCCGACCGCCGCCTCCCACAACGAGTACCTCACGCGACCGTTCCCCGCCTCGTCCGGGTCACGCGCCCACACGCGACCCAGCTCCGCGCCCGCCGCGTTGTTCTCCCGCGTCAGCACCGTGTACACCGCCTGCGAGAAACTCGGCGCGTTGTCGTTCACGTCCGACACCGACACGCGCACCCCGCGCCTCCCCGACAGCGGCGGCGACCCGCCGTCCTCCGCCAACACCTCCACCTCGTACTCCGACACCCGCTCGCGGTCCAGCGCCTCACGCAGCACCAGCGAGTACGACCCCGACAACCTCGACACCAGACCGAACGGCGACGACGGACGCACCCAGCACCGCACCCGACCGTTCGCCCCCGAGTCACGGTCCGACACGCTCAGCAGGGCCACCACCGTCCCCACCGACGCCTCCTCCGACACCGGCACCGACAGCGACGTCACCCGCACCTCGGGCGCGTTGTCGTTCACGTCCAACACCTCCACCACCACTTTGCAGTGACCTGAAAACGGAGGATTCCCTTGATCCACTGCATCCACTTGCAGGCGATAGAGACCAACAGCTTCAAAGTCTAAGTCACCCCTTAAAAGGATCTCTCCGCTTTTTCTGTCGATCTCGAACACGTCTCTTCCATCCTGTGGAAACAGCTGCTGGAGCGAATAGGAGATATTCCCGTTCGAACCCTCATCCAGATCCGTGGCATTTAATCTCGTCACTATAAAGCCGCGGCTCGTATTTTCTGGCAGCTGCACTTTATACACGGACTGGTTGAACTGGGGCGCGTTGTCGTTGGCGTCCAGCACCGAGATCACCAGCTCCATCGTGCCCGTCAGAGACGGACGGCCCCCGTCACTCGCCGTCACCACCAGGCGGTGCACCGGAACCGTCTCCCGGTCCAGGGGTTTCTTGAGAATCAGAAATAAGGAGTCGCCGTCATCCTCCATTTTCTGTAAATCCAACGCGAAGTGCTCGGTGGGGCTGAGCGTGTAGGAGAGCTGCGCGTTCGATCCGATATCTGCATCCGACGCGCCCTCCAGCGGGAAACGGGAACCGACAGGGGAGTTCTCCGGGATGCTGAGGTTTTTCCTGGCGACGGGGAAGACCGGGGCGTTGTCGTTGATGTCGGTGACCTCCAGCTCCACGTGGAAGACGCGCAGCGGCCGCTCCACCAGCACCTCCAGCCGCAGGGCGCACGGCGCGCTCTTCCCGCACAGCTCCTCCCGGTCCAGCCGCGAGCTCACCACCAGCGCCCCGCTCGCCCCGCTCACCTCCACGCTCGCCCGCCGGCCCTGCGCCACCAGCCGCAGCCGCCGCGCCTCCGCATCGCCCGCCTCCAGGCCCAGGTCCTGCGCCACACGCCCCACCACCGTCCCGACCTTGGCTTCCTCCGACACCGAGTACCGCACCTGACCCACCGACACCCACCACGCCGCCTGCACCAACAACAACACCCGCAGCACCGCACCGCAACACACCGACATCGCTCACACCGCCGCCGCCGCCTCTGCCCCCCGCTCCCCGCACGGCTCCTACCGCCGCCGCCCGCACGCACCGGCTCTGCTGCCCGGAGCTCTCCGCCGCCCCCCCGCACTCACAGCCGGGCTCTCCGCCGCACCGGGGCGGAGCCGCCTCGCCGATCGCCGCCGTTTCTGAGCCTGCAGCGACACCGTGTGCTGCTCCCAACACCCAACACGCTCCGTGACACCCACAGCTGAAAAGCTGCCTTCATCGTCAGCTCCTCTCCGACCCTTCCTCCTCTTCACCTGTTTGCTCTCTTCTTTCCTTTCCTCTTTTCTTCTCCTAATTCTTTTTTCCTTCGTGCTCGCTTTCTACATCCATAGATTGCTTCCTAACCTTCGGTATTATGCCTTTCTCCTGGTCTTCTTTTTTTCTTCTTTCTTGTCTTCTTTCTTTTCTCTCTGCTTTCTTCTCATCCCTCCTTCTTGTTTCTTCTCTTCCTTTTCCCATTTCTCTTTTGCTTTGCTCCGCCCTCCTCCTCCCATCCTTCTCTCCTCTTTAGTAGTGCCGGCAGCTCCCCTCTCTCTTCGGATGCTGTGACCAACAGCATCAAAACAGAATCATCACCACTAACTATGTCTTCATCGGCACTGATTACAGGGCATCAGCTCTAAGTAAGGTTCCAGTAAGGGGTTAACAACCCCTCCTGTAAAGAAGTCTCTCCTGATATCCAACCTAAATCTCCCATCACACAACTTGAAGCCATTTCACCGTGTCCTGTTCTCTGTCACCAGTGAGAAGAGACCAACCCCACGCTCACTACAACCTCCTTTCAGGTATTTGTAAAGAGTGATAAGGTCTCCCCTCAGCATCTGATTCCCCAGCCCCAACACCCTCAGTTGCTCCTCATAAGGGATGTTTTCCAGTTCCTTCACAAGTTTTGTTGCCTTTCTTTGGACTTGCTCCAACACCTCAATGTCCTTTTTGTATTGAGGTGCCCCAAACTGAACACAATACTCGAGGTGGGGCCTTACCTGTGTCGAGTTCTCTTCCTTCAGGTTCATTTTCTTTCACTCCAAGCACTGCCCCTCTCAAATCCCCACCCCTTCTGCAAACACCTTACTTGTTTGGTTTTTCCATTTACCAAAATGTTTTCTAAACCTCTACAACCTTTTCACTATCCACCACCCACAGGCCTTTTGTCACACACCCACCCTCGTGGCATCCATAAACCCTCCAAAAAGGCAACCACAGTCCTGTTTCACTCTGCTCAATGTAAAGCAGGCACACTGAGTCTCCATCTCCTCTTCCCTCCCCTTCCACCAGAAGGCCATGCTCTTCAGCATCCAGGCCTCAAAAAGAACACCAAATAACAGAGCCAGGCCATCAGACAGCAGAGAACACAATCCACCACCCTCTGAAACACAACTCCAAGCCCCAAGAAATATGGACATCCATGCAAACAAGAACCAAGGAATCCAAACAACCCATAGCAGCTTTTCCTTCTGGAACTATGGTGGATGTCTTCTCATCAGAAAGGAAGAGCATGGACATCAACAAGGCACAAGAAAATTCAGTAATTCTAGAGATCCTTATGTGATCCAAGGCAAAAAAGCCTGTGAACTAGGAATATTCCCTGCTTCATCACAACCCCCTATCCTAAGTCATGCAAAATGACATCTCCAGAAGTAAAAACATTCTCGGTATTTTCCATTTCCTTCCCAGGGACCCAGCCCATGTTCTACCCAGAATCTCCACTGCCCTCAGGTAACACTTCTCCCTGCTCAGGGTCACAGTCCCCATGACACATGTCCAGGCCCCACTCACATGCTCCTCACCACAGAACCCGGGTCCTGCTCCAGCTCAACATCTGAAGCCTGGGCTGAGCATAACCCAGGCCTTTGCACATCCACACCTTCCCTCACTCAGAGCCAGCACTGACACCATACCCAGACATTGCTCCACCACAAGAATGCCTCCCACTCAGAAACCCCTCTCTGAGCATGACACAGCCCTCTCTGCTCAGAGCTGTGACACAGTCCACACCCACTGCACTCTTCAAGACAATAACATCAAGTGCTGAAGCATCACAACACTCACAGAGTCAAAAGGATGGGAGAATCTGGAGCACATAAAACCAGAGCTGGGCTGCTCTGCAGGCTTTGTCCTCTACATCCAGACATGAGAATGAGCCCTGAGTGAAAACAGGACACACCATCCCCACTGAGCCTGACTGTACAAGTGCACAAGGAGGGGAAGGCAGGAGCACAAAGATGAAACCCACCCCCTCACATGTCCTTAATATCCTGCCTGAGCAGGACAAAGGAACCATCATGGGGAGATCCACAGCCATGAAACACCATTCCCCAACAAATCCATGTGATCACAGTTGGCTATAGAGGATGTTTTCTGGTTCTTCAGGAAGAGCATGAACAACAAGGCATGAAGATATTCAGTGCTTCTGGAGGCCAGGGCAGGATCCCCAGCAACCAGTCCTGACCACCCGGCATTCCCCAAAGTTTACTATTGGAATCCCCCAGCCTGTGCCCTGGGAAATAACATCTCCAGCAGTGAAAACATTCTCCAGTTCCTCCCCACTGACACACCCCATGTTCTACACAGCATCTCCATTTTCCTCAGCACAGACTCTTCCCCACTCACAGCCACCCTCCCCATGACACAGGTACAACCTCTGCTTGGTACCACTCACAGGATCACTGCCAAAACACTCACGCTTCCTCCTGACCCCCACAACATGCCCAGCACCAAACCCCACTCTGCAAGTGACCCCTGCCTTTGCACGTCCTCGCCTTTCCTCACAAGCAGTGTGCACAATATCCAGAGGGCTGGGAAGTCCCTCACTCTCTGCCAGGCTCTTCCCACCTGCCTGAACCTCACCACAAATGCTTTGGGCCTTTTCAGCAACCTCAGATGGAAACACTACAAAGCTGGACATCACCATTCATAAGGGTTCTGGGAAGAGAGCTCTGACACCTCTGATCCCAGTCCACATGGATTTTATTCTCCAAGAGAAGCACACCCAGTACACAAGTCTCAGTGCTCTGAAGCTGTCAGCTGGGTCAGAAAGAGAGAGATGAGCCACTGTGCAGGGTTGGCACATCCATGGATTTCACTCAATGAGTAAAGCCTGGCAAGCAGACACAGCATCTCTGTTGAGGCCAGGTGTGCAAGGGCACAAGGAAGCAAAGTCAAGTGCACGTGAAATTACACCCCCCTCATCACATCTACTGTGCTGAGTTTCTACCTGAAGAGGAACAAGGAACCATCAAAGCAACATCAAGTCCTGCACAAGCTACAGTGGATCCACAGCTACAGAAAGAGAGATGGGTGAGACTCCCAGAACAGAAATCAAAACAGAAAATCAGAGACTCTTCTGCAGGATTCTGCACCTCACCCCATCCCACCACATCACCTGTGTCAGGCAAAGCAGCACCAGGGGACTGTCTGGGGTGGGAGATCTTCAACACCTTAAAAGGCACTCTGGGCATTGCAATACCACAAACTATCTCAAGACATAAAAGGCCTCCAGATCCAAATATCTGGGGAGCAGAAAGGATCAATGGCAAGAACACCCCATGCCCACCATCCTTCATTCCTTCCTCTCACCATCCTCCATTCCACACCCTGTGACATCTCTTCTCAGGACACACAGATCATCTCCCATTACTGCCTTAAGACGTGGCCCATGGACTTCCCAAGGATTTCCAATTCACACAACTCTTCCCACTGCTCCAGGACACATTTCACACCAGGACAGGACCAGGCCCTGTGCAGTGCCACTGCCACATTCACCCCTGTGCCATGACACTCTTTCCTTTACCACACGAGTGCTTCTTCCATCTTGTGCAGACCCTTCCCATCAGTGACACCAACAGAAGTAAAAATACAGATGGCAACACAGACAGCAAGTCCAGCAGACTTCTCTCTCTTTCTACAGGAAACGTTGCACAGCTCTAACCAGCAATGGCACTGATTTTTATACTGTTAGAGAACAACCCAAACGTTGTCAAGCACCCCAATACAATGGAGATATCAACTAGGTAGAAGAATGTGGGTTTGGGTTTTTTTCTTGTTTATGTGTTTTTTGCTCTTTCATTGTTTCTTTTATCCATGTCAAGCGTGTTCCTACTGATACCAATCTCGAAATTAAATACTGAAAGCACAGTCCAGCACATGTCACACCACTTCTCTGGCCAGGAATGCCAGCCCAAAATGCTTCCCATCAATGACACCACCACAAAGATCATCACAGAGATGCCACAACATACCCTGTGTTCAGCAGACTACGACCAGCCCAGAAAGATGGGACGGGCCAGGAGGGCAAAGAGGAGGGACGAGGGGAGGCGGGGCAGGAAGGGGCGAGTGCCGGGACAGGGAGGGCCACTGACCGTGTCCAGCAGAGCGGGCGGCTCCGGCTGCGTCTCCTTCGCCGCGGCGCCGGGCGGCGGCGGGAAGTTGGGGCTGAAAACCATCAGATCGCTCTTGCCCGCGCCCTCCGCCACGCACAGGCTCCGGCTCTGCCGCTGCGAGTACGACCAGCTCCCCACTTCGCTGGCGCACACCAGCGTCGTCGGACCGGGCCCCGACACCACGCCCGCCCGCGGCGCCCACCGCGACGCCCCGTACAGCACCACCGCCAGCACGAACAGGCTCGACACCGCGCAGATCGCCACCACCAGCCACACGTTCGTCGACGCCGACGACAGCAACGAAACCTCCTCTGACACCGACGACGCCCGCGGACCCGACGACCCCGCCGCCGCCGCCGCCGCCGCCGCCTCCGCGCCCTCCACCACCGACACGCTCAGCGTGGCCGTCACCGAGCGCGGCGGCTCCCCGTGGTCCCGCACCACGATCAACAGCCTCTGACGCGGGCCGTCCGCCTCCTCCAGCGCCCGCGTCGTCCTCACCTCGCCGCTGTACAGACCCACGCGGAACGGCGCCTTCCCCCGCGGCTCCCACAGCTCGTACCGCAGCCACGCGTTGTACCCCGAGTCCGCGTCCACCGCGCGGATCTTCGCCACCACCTGCCCCGCCGGAGACCCCCACGACGCCCACGCCCACAAAGACGGAACCATGAGGGCCTCAGAACCCTCCCCGGGCCACGCCTCCAACGACCCGCCCGCTCCTCCTCTCGCTCCCCCGCCCGCCTCGGCGTCCGCACCGCCGCCCGCAGCCGGCAGCAGCGACGGCGCGTTGTCGTTCTCGTCCACCACGAACACCTGCACCGTCGCGTTGCCGCTCAGCGGCGGCTCCCCCGCGTCCACCGCCCGCACCTCGAACTCCAGCACCTGCACCTCCTCGTAGTCCAGCGCCTGCAGCGCCCACACGCGACCGCTCTCCGCGTCCACCGACACGTAGCTCGACGCCGACCGCCACCCCCCGACCGCCGCCTCCCACAACGAGTACCTCACGCGACCGTTCCCCGCCTCGTCCGGGTCACGCGCCCACACGCGACCCAGCTCCGCGCCCGCCGCGTTGTTCTCCCGCGTCAGCACCGTGTACACCGCCTGCGAGAAACTCGGCGCGTTGTCGTTCACGTCCGACACCGACACGCGCACCCCGCGCCTCCCCGACAGCGGCGGCGACCCGCCGTCCTCCGCCAACACCTCCACCTCGTACTCCGACACCCGCTCGCGGTCCAGCGCCTCACGCAGCACCAGCGAGTACGACCCCGACAACCTCGACACCAGACCGAACGGCGACGACGGACGCACCCAGCACCGCACCCGACCGTTCGCCCCCGAGTCACGGTCCGACACGCTCAGCAGGGCCACCACCGTCCCCACCGACGCCTCCTCCGACACCGGCACCGACAGCGACGTCACCCGCACCTCGGGCGCGTTGTCGTTCACGTCCAACACTTCCAGCTCCACGCTGCAGTGACC
The DNA here is from genome assembly GCF_036169615.1 of Heliangelus exortis. Taxonomy (NCBI): domain Eukaryota; kingdom Metazoa; phylum Chordata; class Aves; order Apodiformes; family Trochilidae; genus Heliangelus; species Heliangelus exortis. The sequence continues at coordinate 15,620,089 of NC_092436.1, read as the reverse complement.
CGACAGCGGAGGGGTGCCACTGTCTCTCGCTTCAATACGAAAATCAAAGACACTGACGTCTTCAAAGTCCAGGGCGCCCGTCAGACGGATCTCCCCCGTCTTCGGGTTCACGGCAATCACATCTCTTCCACTCGGGGGAATGAAATTGGTTGCTGTGTAGGTCACCTCACTGTTGCTTCCCTCGTCCGGATCCGTGGCGTTCACCCGCGCCACCAATGTCCCCTCTGGAGCGTTCTCGGGCAGCTGCACTTTATACACGGACTGGTTGAACTGGGGCGCGTTGTCGTTGGCGTCCAGCACCGAGATCACCAGCTCCATCGTGCCCGTCAGAGACGGACGGCCCCCGTCACTCGCCGTCACCACCAGGCGGTGCACCGGAACCGTCTCCCGGTCCAGCGGTTTCGTTAATACAAGATCGGGCACAGTATTTCGCTCATTGGATTTTTGTACATCCAACACGAAGTGCTCGGTGGGGCTGAGCGTGTAGGAGAGCTGCGCGTTCGATCCGATATCTGCATCCGACGCGCCCTCCAGCGGGAAACGGGAACCGGGCACGGCGTTTAATTCCGGGATGCTGAGGTTTTTCCTGGCGACGGGGAAGACCGGGGCGTTGTCGTTGATGTCGGTGACCTCCAGCTCCACGTGGAAGACGCGCAGCGGCCGCTCCACCAGCACCTCCAGCCGCAGGGCGCACGGCGCGCTCTTCCCGCACAGCTCCTCCCGGTCCAGCCGCGAGCTCACCACCAGCGCCCCGCTCGCCCCGCTCACCTCCACGCTCGCCCGCCGGCCCTGCGCCACCAGCCGCAGCTGCCGCGCCTCCGCATCGCCCGCCTCCAGGCCCAGGTCCTGCGCCACACGCCCCACCACCGTCCCGACCTTGGCTTCCTCCGACACCGAGTACCGCACCTGACCCACCGACACCCACCACGCCGCCTGCACCAACAACAACACCCGCAGCACCGCACCGCAACACACCGACATCGCTCACACCGCCGCCGCCGCCGCCTCTGCCCCCCGCTCCCCGCACGGCTCCTACCGCCGCCGCCCGCACGCACCGGCTCTGCTGCCCGGGGCTCTCCGCCGCCCCCCCGCACTCACAGCCGGGCTCTCCGCCGCACCGGGGCGGAGCCGCCTCGCCGATCGCCGCCGTTTCTGAGCCTGCAGCGACACCGTGTGCTGCTCCCAACACCCAACACGCTCCGTGACACCCACAGCCTCTGAGGTTCCGACATTCTCATTTTCACCCCCGTCGCTTTCTCCTCTTGGAGTCTTTCCTGTTCTTCTTTCTTTCTCTCTTCTTTTTTCCGCCGTCTCATTATTACTTCTTCCTTTCTCACTCACTCGTTGGTCCCTCGAAGAAACCTTTGTCTCGTAGTTCCTCTCCTTTTTTCTTCTTCTATTTTCCTTTTTCCTGCATTGTTTTCTTTTACTAAGTTTTCATCTTCCCGCTCTGCTTTTTTTTCGTTCCTTTTTTCTTGCCAATCCATCCTCCTTTTTTCTTCTTCCTCTCTCCTCTTTTTCCTCCATTTCTTTTTGGCCATGTCATGCTCAACTCTTTTGCCTCCTTTCCTTTTCTTCACATCCTTATCTCTTCTCCTCTCCTATCAGCTACCCACTCACCTCCGGCTGCGAAGACGAGACATCAGACACGGAGCCAGCAGGACTAATTACGCTGCAATTAGTGCTCATTATGGGCTATCAGAGCCGGAGAGCGGCTCTCTAACCATAGGGGACGCTCTTCGGGACCAGCTCTGATCAGCGTCTCATCCACTGCCAACACCACATCGCCAGTGGGAGAGAAATAAAACCAAAGGGGTGGGAGTTTCTGCCAAGAGGGGAGAGAAAACCAAAGGATCCATCCCACCATACCCAATCACCAGGGCTTCCAACATCTGAACCATGGACAGCACATTCTCTGTTCCCTGGCAAGAGGGATGCACAGACAGATAAAATACGAGAGCTTCAGAGAAGGCTGGCAGCAGGATCCACACCTGGAAAAGTTTCTCTTTGACCAACAATATTCCTAATCAACAAAAATCAATTAAAGGCAAGTTTGGCAAATGCCATCACATCTGGCAGCAACACAAAGAGAAAGGAGTGGGAGGATTTGCAGAACTTCTGGATGTTCTCAGAGGAGCCCTGGAAAGCAGCTCCATACACAGGGACACTTCTCCAGGCTTTCTGCTGGCACCTGCTCTTTTATCCCATGGGAAAACACATCAGCTGAGAGGGTATTTTCCATTTCCCTCCCAGTGACCCAGCCCATGTTCTACCCAGAATCTCCACTGCCCTCAGGTAACACTTCTCCCTGCTCAGGGTCACAGTCCCCATGACACATGTCCAGGCCCCACTCACATGCTCCTCACCACAGAACCCGGGTCCTGCTCCAGCTCAACATCTGAAGCCTGGGCTGAGCATAACCCAGGCCTTTGCACATCCACACCTTCCCTCACTCAGAGCCAGCACTGACACCATACCCAGACATTGCTCCACCACAAGAATGCCTCCCACTCAGAAACCCCTCTCTGAGCATGACACAGCCCTCTCTGCTCAGAGCTGTGACACAGTCCACACCCACTGCACTCTTCAAGACAATAACATCAAGTGCTGAAGCATCACAACACTCACAGAGTCAACAGGATGGACAACCCATTCATATACTTATGGAATTCTTGAAGAGTCTGTGATTAGAGCTGTGACAGCTCCGATCCCAGTTCTCATGGATTTTATTGTTTGGGAAAATCACACCAAAAGCAGAAGCACACGTGCACACACGGTACCAGGTAGTGGGGAGAATTCTTACCATAGAAGAACAGGGCTGGACTGCTCTGCAGGGATTGGCAGGTACTCCCCACACATCAGAATGAGCCACACATGATAACAAGACACAGCATCTCTACTGGGGCTAAATTTGCAAGCACACAAGGAGGGGAAGTCAAGAACACAAAGATGACACCCACGTCTTCACTTGTCCTCTATATATCCTGACTAAGGGGGACAAAGAAATTACTACTGCAAGATCACAGCCATGAAACACCATTTCCCATCATAACCAAGTGATCATCACAGTCTCTGGATGATGCCTTCACACCTGGTCTGGAGGCCATGAACACTAACAACAATATTCTGTATTTCTAGAGGCCCCAACAGGATCACAGGCACAAAACCCTGTGCACCAGGCATCTTCCCAAGGCTTTCTACTGGAATCTTCTATCCCAGGCCCTGGATAATGACATCTCCAGCTACACAGGAATTCTCTAATCCTTCCACAAAGACAGACTCTGTTCCACACAGTATCTCCATTTCCTCAGGGAAGACTCTTCCCTGCTCAAAGTCACACTCCCCATGACTGATACCCCAGGCCCTACTCAGTGACACTTCCAGCATTGTTGCCACAGTGCTCAGACATTGCTCCACCACTACAGCCTGCCCCAAAAATTAAACCCTCTCTAAGGGTGACCCAAATCTTCACACACCCTCACCTTCCCTCACAACTGGAACACAGAACATATGGAGAAGACACAGGGTCTATCAGGCACTTCCAGGCTCTTCCAGGCTGCATGAACTTCACCAGGAATCTCAGGAGATTTTTCAGCAAGCTCAGATGAAAACATCACAGAGCTACATGTTGGAGTTACTCAAGTTACTCAGGTCACCAGATTGGTGACAGCTCTGATCAAACTCCAGACAGATTTCACTCTTCAAGTGAACCACAGCGAATACAGAAGCACAAAAAAACTCCCAGTAGCAACTGAGTGGGAGAAGATGGACCATGGGAAACCAGAGCTGGGTGCTGTGAAGGATTTGGCATGTGGGTGCACATAACCCAATCAGAGTGTGGCAAGGAGACTCAGCACAGAAATGTTACACACCTGGGAACTCCTCTACACGTGGGAAAGGTAACACATCTGTTTGTGGAGAAGGTGTCAAAACACCTCCAACAGCCAAGAGGAATGATTTCCTTCAGTGGAAGAACAACCCTGTGCTGATGAGCACAGCACCAAGATGGATGGAAAACATAATTTGGGGCTTTTGTAATGAAGGCTCGCAGGGTTCTGTAAGCCTGTCAGTGCTTATATATATATTGAAAGAACATCACAGCAGGGCACCACACCTTGTATCACGTCACTTCTCCAGCCAGGAACAAGAGTCAAGTGCATGAACTCTGGTGGAGTGTGAAGAGAAAAACGAAATTCTCATTTCTGACACTTACCTTAGGTCACACTCCTCTCCCTGAACACTTTTTACTTCTAAGTAGCAGGACCAACACATTTGGAAAAAGAAAATAGGAAAAGTCCATATTGCCTTCCCAACTTCCTTAATGACCCCAGGTAAGAAAACCAAAGACAAAACACAGTACAGGGAGAGAAATCACCAAGCCCTAATTGTCAACAGGCACCGAGCCTCTTGCAGAGGACAATCAAATAAAGGACAGTTTTCAATACAAAACCACACCAGATACCACCCCGGTCAGCCGTAATCATAGGAAAATACAGATGTAAATAACAATTAGAGGACTGTCACCACCACAGCCCAAAACCTGATATCTCTCTTTGCCCACCTGCAGAATTCAACAGCCGAAGGGGCTTTGTACCCCAGGGCAGATGCAAAGGTCCCAATAACACTCTGAAGCACCCGGTCACCCACAGACAACAGGAAATAAGGGACGGACAAAGCTACGACCAACCCAGAAACATGGGACGGACCAAGAGGGCTAAGAGGAGGGGCCAAAGGGGCGAGTGCCGGGACAGGGAGGGCCACTGACCGTGTCCAGCAGAGCGGGCGGCTCCGGCTGCGTCTCCTTCGCCGCGGCGCCGGGCGGCGGCGGGAAGTTGGGGCTGAAAACCATCAGATCGCTCTTGCCCGCGCCCTCCGCCACGCACAGGCTCCGGCTCTGCCGCTGCGAGTACGACCAGCTCCCCACTTCGCTGGCGCACACCAGCGTCGTCGGACCGGGCCCCGACACCACGCCCGCCCGCGGCGCCCACCGCGACGCCCCGTACAGCACCACCGCCAGCACGAACAGGCTCGACACCGCGCAGATCGCCACCACCAGCCACACGTTCGTCGACGCCGACGACAGCAACGAAACCTCCTCTGACACCGACGACGCCCGCGGACCCGACGACCCCGCCGCCACCGCCGCCGCCGCCGCCTCCGCGCCCTCCACCACCGACACGCTCAGCGTGGCCGTCACCGAGCGCGGCGGCTCCCCGTGGTCCCGCACCACGATCAACAGCCTCTGACGCGGGCCGTCCGCCTCCTCCAGCGCCCGCGTCGTCCTCACCTCGCCGCTGTACAGACCCACGCGGAACGGCGCCTTCCCCCGCGGCTCCCACAGCTCGTACCGCAGCCACGCGTTGTACCCCGAGTCCGCGTCCACCGCGCGGATCTTCGCCACCACCTGCCCCGCCGGAGACCCCCACGACGCCCACGCCCACAAAGACGGAACCATGGCCTCAGAACCCTCCCCGGACCACGCCTCCAACGACCCGCCCGCTCCTCCTCTCGCTCCCCCGCCCGCCTCCGCACCCGCACCGCCGCCCGCAGCCGGCAGCAGCGACGGCGCGTTGTCGTTCTCGTCCACCACGAACACCTGCACCGTCGCGTTGCCGCTCAGCGGCGGCTCCCCCGCGTCCACCGCCCGCACCTCGAACTCCAGCACCTGCACCTCCTCGTAGTCCAGCGCCTGCAGCGCCCACACGCGACCGCTCTCCGCGTCCACCGACACGTAGCTCGACGCCGACCGCCACCCCCCGACCGCCGCCTCCCACAACGAGTACCTCACGCGACCGTTCCCCGCCTCGTCCGGGTCACGCGCCCACACGCGACCCAGCTCCGCGCCCGCCGCGTTGTTCTCCCGCGTCAGCACCGTGTACACCGCCTGCGAGAAACTCGGCGCGTTGTCGTTCACGTCCGACACCGACACGCGCACCCCGCGCCTCCCCGACAGCGGCGGCGACCCGCCGTCCTCCGCCAACACCTCCACCTCGTACTCCGACACCCGCTCGCGGTCCAGCGCCTCACGCAGCACCAGCGAGTACGACCCCGACAACCTCGACACCAGACCGAACGGCGACGACGGACGCACCCAGCACCGCACCCGACCGTTCGCCCCCGAGTCACGGTCCGACACGCTCAGCAGGGCCACCACCGTCCCCACCGACGCCTCCTCCGACACCGGCACCGACAGCGACGTCACCCGCACCTCGGGCGCGTTGTCGTTCACGTCCAACACCTCCACCACCACTTTACAGTGACCCGACAGAGGAGGGGTGCCACTGTCTCTCGCTTCGACCATGATCTCATAACTGTTCATTTCTTCATAGTCCAACTTCCCTCGGAGTCTTATTTCCCCTTTCTTTTCATCGACAGAGAACATTTCTTTAACCGTTGCAGTGACATATTTACCAAATAAATACAGAATCTCACTATTGATCCCTTCATCTATATCCATCGCACTGAGCGTGATTAGTAACGTCCCGAGCTGTGAACCCTCTAGGATTCTCACGTTGTACACGGACTGGTTGAACTGGGGCGCGTTGTCGTTGGCGTCCAGCACCGAGATCACCAGCTCCATCGTGCCCGTCAGAGACGGACGGCCCCCGTCACTCGCCGTCACCACCAGGCGGTGCACCGGAACCGTCTCCCGGTCCAGAGGTTTCGTTAATACAAGAGCTAAAGACGCGCTCTGGTCGTTATTCCCTTGGTGATCAAGAGAGAAGTGCTCGGTGGAGCTGAGCGTGTAGGAGAGCTGCGCGTTCGATCCGATATCTGCATCCGACGCGCCCTCCAGCGGGAAACGGGAACCCGGTACCGTGGTTAATTCCGCGATAGCCAAGGCTTGTTCGTTCACACGGAATATCGGGGCGTTGTCGTTGATGTCGGTGACCTCCAGCTCCACGTGGAAGACGCGCAGCGGCCGCTCCACCAGCACCTCCAGCCGCAGGGCGCACGGCGCGCTCTTCCCGCACAGCTCCTCCCGGTCCAGCCGCGAGCTCACCACCAGCGCCCCGCTCGCCCCGCTCACCTCCACGCTCGCCCGCCGGCCCTGCGCCACCAGCCGCAGCCGCCGCGCCTCCGCATCGCCCGCCTCCAGGCCCAGGTCCTGCGCCACACGCCCCACCACCGTCCCGACCTTGGCTTCCTCCGACACCGAGTACCGCACCTGACCCACCGACACCCGCCACGCCGCCTGCACCAACAACAACACCCGCAGCACCGCACCCAAGCAGGACCGCGGAGATCCACAGCCGCGCATCATCACCACCGATTCTTGCTTCTCTCCCCGTGTCGTCAGGGCTCTTTTTATGGAAAGGCTTCCCGCTGTGCGCTGCTCAATAATCCTGTCTCAGGCGCTGCACGTCCTCTTCTCTGCTGCTCATCCTCTTGTCTGCGGTCTCTTTTTTTTTTCACGAGCACCGGAAGGTGTTTCCCCGCCCTTCCCCCGGTTTAATCCTACGTTTTTTAGGTCAGAGCGGCATCATGTGGCGCTCTGCACGAATTGCCTCTTGCGGCTGTCCGCGGTTTACTTACCTTTGACGTTTTCCATTCTTCAAAGCTGAAGTTTTCCACTTCAGGTCTTTCTCTCTTTGCCAAGTACGTACCCCCAGCCTTTTCGTCCTCCCGGTCTATAATTTCAAGATTCTCCCCTGCTCCTCCGCAGATTTCCTGTCGGCCCCTTTGTCTTAAATACAGTGCTTTTTGCCAATTGCAACTGATTTAAGACCTGAATTCTGTTGTTCGGTTAAAACATGCAGAGAAATCCCATCAAATGTTTCCGTCTTCTCGGAGTGGGGGGCGGGGTTGTCGCCTCATCTTGATTTGTAGTCCCTTTCATTAGGGTGAGTGCCCCAAAAATCATCTTTCACATTTGTTTTCTTAATGAAATCGTCTTGCTATAAATTACATTGAATATATTTTCCGATTAGTGATGCAGGTCTTAAGATGACCTTAGTTTTGTTTCCTCTATTAGAAACCCTAAAATTTAATTAAAATTTTCCGGAAAATCATACTTGTTCCACGAGCAATTCTATACATTTCTTGCAACTGAATATTTCTGGAAGTATTTTTCAACCAAAACACCGATGCTGTGAGGGGTCTTGTACGGAAGGAAAAAGGGAAACCGGGACACAGATCCCCTTCTCGCCGGCACTAGTTTCTCCACACAGCACCCGTCTGAGGGTACAGGAGGGTGAAATGGTTCGGCGATCAATCCTTCACCCATCAGCTCTGTGGCAGCTCAAGTGGCCGCCCTGCTACGAACATGAGTGGAAACGGGACGTAGGAGGAGAGGGGACTCTGAGAAATGTGGGTTACACCGCGTTTACCCCTACTCGGAGCCATGGAGGGAGGGGAACACCGAGGGCAGAGGTGAGAAGAGATGAGGCCAACACGCGCGGTGACCCCAGTCCCAGGGGTCAGGATTTTCGACCACCCTTTGAAGCTTGGGCCAAAATCCTTCACTCGCCCCCCACAGCTCTCATTCGCCCTCCTTGGCATTCACCAGCCCCAGCCCCAGCCCCGGGGCCGCTTCCTGCAGCCATTCTAAGGATGAGAACAACTTCTGCCCCTGCAGCTCATGTACACGGACCACAGCGAAAAAAAAAAAAAAAAAAAAAAAAAAAAATTAAACATGATTTGTACCCACTGACCTTTTTGTTTCTTTGTCCGACTGATCTCCGGCTCAGACGGAATGTGCCACAGGAAGCACTCAGGCTTTCCATGGACAACGATGATTTCTTGATTCCAGATCCATCCCTGATGTCCTTTTGTATGCCTTACACCATCAGAACGCAAAGATGAACTCTTCTTACTGCGTCTTTGTAACTTACCTGCATTTCCTTATCCTTTTACTCCCTTGAGGAAGACATTCAGGCAGATCCGTTTCAAATCCCAAATCCATGTGGGAGTTCAGCCTCGGAGTCTTTCCCTCCAGCTCTGCTCTCGGTAAGAGGCAAAAGGGACCTCAGGCAGACACTGCTGCTCCGGGAATTCGGATTTTAGAAGCCCATTAGCACATCCCTATCGCCTTCTTAACACACACACGTTTTGTCCTTTTCCACTGGTTTTCTGCAGTCTCACACTGTCCCTAACCTAAACCACAGGAAAACAGAGATAATTCTATCCTATCAAGTAAAACAGGATTTGTTAATTTCTTCCAGCTGCAGGCGACAGAATTGATCTTTTGTGTGCCAGAACTAACGAGTAAGACTCCAACAGGCTACGATTTTCGTCGAGCTCCCGAGTTTCCTGGCAGTTTATTTTAATTCACGCAGCAAAAGAAAATAAGGATTTGGGTAGAGATCAATGTCTTGACTCTTAGATACCAAGAGATGCTGAGACAGATCTTCTGTTAACGACTTTGCCACTGTCTCTCCGTGTGAGTCCAGGATGAGAGGTGTTTAAGCAGGATGGGTGTGTTTTGTTGGTTTGGGCTTTTTTGTTTGGTGGTTTTTGAGTTTTTTTGGTTTTTTGGTTGTTGGGTTTTTTGTTTCTTTTGGGGGGGGTATGTTGGTGGGGTTTTTTTTGGTGTTTGGTTTTGATTTTTTTTTTTTTAGGGTGTGCATTTTTCTTTGGGTCTTTGGGTGTTTTTGTTTGTTTCTACTTACCTGCTGTCTAAGTTAGTCCACTTACCTGCAACAACTCGATCTCCTCTGGAGGAATATTTAATGCCAGGTTCATAGGGATGATAATATTATGCCGATGTGAGGAAAAGGAGCACCGTTTTATTTTCAAGTATTTTAGAGCCGTGCGAGGGTTTTAGTTAAGCTTGCTGCAAAATGTAGCAGGGACAAGATGAGAAGCATCCATTGGTTCGCTCACAGAGAGAGGATACTGTGTCCCTTTCCTTCGGGTCTAAATAATTGTCTGCATCATTTGTATATCCACGGAGCAGCAGCTTCACAAAACAAGATATCCGACCTTAACCAGAGATAAAGGTGTTTCTGAATATGAAGGAAAAAAAAAAAAAAAACCCAAACAAACCACAAACAGCCCAAACAGGATAACCTGCACGTCGGAAGAGTTTTCTTGATTACTCAAGTCCTTGGAAAATTCTCAAATTCTGATGAAATCCTGAAATCCAGCAATGTAGCTACTACGTGAGCAGCAGCAGGGGAGTGGGTAGCACTGCTTACCCTTAATCATTCATCATTGCAGCTTTCCACTCCTACCCCAGACGTACACAGAAGTTGCATTCTACCCCACCGGTATTCAAAATGAGAAGCCGTGAAGGTTCTTTTATATGAAGGTTCTTCTCCTATTCTTTATAGGAAAGCTGAGATGATCCTGCAAAAAACACCCGAGCTGCTGGAAGGCTTAGTGTAGCCTTTTCAACTTTGATCAGTCTCAGAGCATGCCCTGCGCCTGTGACTAAGAAGTAAGACGTGAGGAGTGGTGGTAACTAAGAAGTAAGACGTGAGGAGTGCTGATCCACACTAAGAAAGAACCTGTACCGAAAAATATCAGTAAACGCAACTTACCTTCATACCCCCACAGCCCACCAGGTGCCCGGGCGTTACTCTGAGCCTCCTTTATTAGTCAGAAGGGGTGAAAACCCGGTTAAACTGTTGGGGAAAAATCACGACGAATTTGGAATATCTTCAGGCTAAGCTCAGAAGGCTGGATTCTTAGAAAAGCAGCCCAAAGGATCAGCTCCCGCCGTGCTTCAGGTAGTGGAGACACGGACACTTCCAGGGACGTTTGGAAAGCTCCAGTTCCAAGTGCCGCTGAACTCAAACTGTGACAGGATGAGACAGGAACCAGAGAATCAGCCAGACGGAGAAAAAAAAGCAGCAGCTGCTGCGGCAGAATCGCGGCTGTGACACCCGGGACACCTCCAGCTTTATCACCCCGAGGTGAAAAGTGCCTCTCAGCAGCTTCACATCCCTTGACGGAGATCCAGAAAGAACCTGACACCTCCTGAAGGGCAGGAGAGCCCCCAGCTCACACTGACGATTTTTTTTTTTCCTGCAGAGAGGCTCCTTCACGCTTCTTCAACGCCACTGAGCGGTTGCAGCACGGCACAGAAAAGCCAAGGTCGGGTTTCAAAGCCCTCTAGAGACTGAACGCTTTCAGAACAGCCTCTCCCATCCATCAAGACGGCCCGAATCACCGAAAGAGGAACTGGGTCAGATCGAAGGGGGTGACCCGGTTGCCCAGCGCCGAGGGGTATGGTCCTCGCTTCTTTGTATCACCTTCAGCAACCACCCAATGCAACGGGGGCAGGCTCAGAGAGCCGGCAAAGCTCTGTTCCTTTCCACCCGTGTCTTCAGAACGCTGCGCCAGAGCCAGAGCCTCCCTCCCTCCGTGTTTTTGGGAAGCTGCCGGGGATGCCCATCGCAACGCACCCACCCGCGGGCGCTCAGCCCGTCACTCGGACGGTGACAGGACCCAGAGCAGGGTGACAGGAGGGTGACAAGAGGCCTTTTTGTAGGCTCCCAGTTCCCCCCAGCAAGCCCAGCTCCCGGCTCCTTCAGCATCCCGCAGCTCGCTTGCGGGGCGGCTCAGCTCCAGGCTCAGCCGGGCTCTCCCGGGCAGAGAGTAGCGGTCTCGGCTAGGAAGAGCATGGAAAAAAAAAAAAATATAATAATTAAAAAATCAGCCACTTCCAACGCGCTCCCAAACCGGCGCGTCCCTCCCCGGGAGGACACGGATCCGCTCCCCATCCCCGCCGGGGCTCCGCAGCGCTCCAGGAGCATCGGCGGAGCAGGCGGATCCCGGCCCCGCTTCCTGCCCGCTGCCGGAAGTACCGGAAGCCGCTGCTGCTGCCGCCGAGACCGGGGACCGACAGCGGCCACTCCCGCTCGGCGGGGTCTGGGCTCCCGTTCATCCCCCGAGAAGGGGAAGCGGTGGCTTCACCCTCAGCCGCCGGTGGGCGCGCACCCCTTCCCTTCCCTTCCCTTCCCTTCCCTTCCCTTCCCTTCCCCTTCCCTTCCCCTTCCCTTCCCCTTCCCTTCCCCTTCCCTTCCCCTTCCCTTCCCCTTCCCTTCCCCTTCCCTGCCCTTCCCTTCCGCTTCCCTTCCGCTTCCCCTTCCCCTTCCCCTTCCCTTCCCCTCCCTTTCCTGCACTTCCCTCCCCTCCTCTCCCTTTCCCTTCCCTTCCCGTGAGCTTTTCCACGTGTGAAGTGTCACTTAAGGGAGTTAAGGATAATCTGTACCTTTGCCCCACCAGATCCTGGTCAGGAGCAATTAACAGCTCCAGCAATTAACATTCTGGCTCCTCCTCCCGTGATGACAGCCCCTGTGGAAACCCCATCCATGCCCCAGCTTTCCTCAGTTAACAGAAATGACCTCTAGGTCTTTGCAGCACCCCACAAGTCCCCGTTTTTCCCAGGGGACAGCAGGCACTGAGACACGGTGATGGGTGGGATCCAGGTTGCCCAGAGAAACTGCTGCCACATCCCTGGAAATATTCCAGGCCCAGGAGCAACCTGGTGTCCATGGCACAGAGGTGGGGCTGGGTGAGCTTTAAGCTCCCTCCCAACCCAACCCATTCCATGAGCCATAGAATCAGATGAATGAATCATATGAATAGGATGAAGGAATCCTATGAATCTATTCCATGAATCTATTGATTCTGTGATTTCATGATTCTACCTGGCAGCAGTTCTTCTCCTGGCCCAAGAGCCCTTTGAGTTCTGGAAAGGATCTCAAAAAAGAGAGTGAGTTTCCCAAGGGCTGCAGAGGTGATGCCCACACTTGGCCTGGATCCCAGTTCTCTGTGCATCCATGTGGGATCCTGTCCCAGGGACAGGATCAGCAATAACCATTGCCTTTCATTTCCTAAGTTAATTCCCCAAGCACCATTAGAGCTACCACTCGAGAGCAGATGGTTGCCCTCCATCCTCAGGTTCATCCAGGACAGATTGCATACAATTTATTAATAACCCAACAGATGCTTGGGCACTTTCCAGCTCAGATTATATTTCCTGATTGCTCAAATCCCAGCACGGTGGAGCTGTTCATTTATTTTCCACCTCTCCTCTTTGTGCCTCGCCAGCACCAACCTGACACAGATGGAAAAGATGTAATTTTTGTCTACCCCACCTCCATCCTGCCTGTAAGGATCTGGGAACTGGATGGGGTCTGATGCCAGCCTTGATTTGGACCTCTCAGCCCCTGTGTCTCCGGGAGAACCCCCACTGCCTGCAGCTGGGGCTGCCCCACTCCTCACCAGCCCAGCAGGGACCCAGTTGGACCCTCCAACTAAACCAGCAGGGATTTATGCCCCTTGTTTCCCAGGATTATGTTAATTGGGTTGCAAAGAGCCAAGTCTGGGAGCTGCTTTGTGAGTCGAGGTGAAATTAAAACAACCCCACAAAGAAAACCAACACTGCCCTCAGCACAACCTCCCCTGGTAGGGGCAGTCAGAGGCAGAGCTGGGGGCTGGTGACCCCATCTACCTCCTGGTCTTTAAAGAGGGGGGGGATGTGTGAGGAGAAATTGCTTTCTGCCCCGTGAGACCCCTCCAGAACTAGCTAAGATGCTCCAAGCTCCAGCAAAAGCCATCACAGACCTTTCAGCAACACTACGTTCAATTTTAATGCATAAAATGGGCTTTTCTTTGCTCTGTGGGGAGAAGCACAAAAGCAGCAGGTTGTTTATGCTACTGAATAAATCAAATGCAGGTCTCAGAGAGATCTTATGCAAACCACTTACCTTGAAACACACCCCCCCGGGAAAGGGAGCTCTGGAGAGATGCACAGTGAGTGTTTGACATCACCAGAGCAGCAGCCAGGCAGCTGGATCAGCACCAGTTTGCAGCAGGCACCATCAAGGCAGGGCCTGGGGATAAAATCTGGGATGTAAAAGTCACTGGGAAGGTGGAAGTGGCAGGACACGGGGGGCTGAAGTTGAGAGGGTGATGCAGGAGCTGAGCCTAAAGGCTAAAAGCTGAAACCAAGTCCTGAAGTGGAGGGTTAATTGTTGAAGTGGGAGTTTGGAGGGCAAGGGCATTTATTATCAGAATTCATGCCTTGGTGTGGTTTTAAAATAAAAATAGGAAGCATGGAAATCTTTTCTGCTCGGTGGCAGCTGAGCTCGTTAAAAGGCACATCACTTTCTGTGGATGCAGGTGAGAGACACTCTCAGCAATAACAGCAGAAGAATATTAAAGTCTGTTACATTTTTCATAACTCCTGACATTTGCAATATAATTCCACTTCCTTGCCTCCACCGTGCTCCCTGTGCCCAACAGAGTTAGCACAGGGCTGAGTTTCCCTCCCTTCAGCTTCTGTAAATAAAGTGAGAGGATCATGCAGTTGCAGGGGAAAAAATTCCTTTTTCCTTGCTCTGCAGCACAGGGAAGAATGGCACAGCACAGCTCCAGGCTTCCCATGGAAAGGAGGTTTGGGATGTAAAAACTGGGGATGTTGCACTGGGATCTCCAGTGAAGGGGGATGGGGGCTATCAGAGGCTGAGCTCTTTGGGATTTCAGGTACAAATCATATAATACCTTGCACCCTGCTTATATAGGGATTTTTTCCTGTCTGTAGGTTCCCCTCATACCACATCTGTCCAGCAGGAAGAGGATGTAGAGCTTTGCCAACTCTGGTACAGGGTTGCTGGTCAGACAGTGGCTATTTTATCCAGTTTTTAATGTCCTGCTTATTTTCCTTCCTTCTGTAGCAACAAATGCAAAATTGTCTCCTGGCAGAAACTCTCATAGGCTCTTCTGTTGGGCAAATCTATCACCACCCTTTTTTTCTTTCTTTTTCCTTTGCTGTGTAGGTCCTGAACTCCACTGTCTTTATTTTTTTTCTTTCACAGACCCCTCAAATAGAGAAGCCCTCAGTGAGTTCCCTGGGCCAGGTCACAGAAGAAAACAGAGAATGAGCAAAACCCTCAGCAGCAACCAAATTATTTTCTGGGTTAATGAAAGTTCTTCAGTCACTCCCTACTTTGCTCCCCGGACAAATTGTCACCACAGGGAGTAAATATTTAAAATAAGCACAAAAGCTTTAAGGGAATGTGTAATGCTGTGATCTGTTGCTGTTTTGCTCGTTTTCAAACCTTGTTAATAAACTCAGCAAAAGGAAAATACCCAAAATCCCAATAGTGTGAAGGAGAACATTGTGACAGAACAAACAAAAAAAAAAGTCAGAAGGGCTTCGTCCTGCAGTCCCTTCCTCCATTTCTCCCCTTTTTTCCATCCCAGCTGCCTTAAGAGTGAAGGACTTGGCCATATTCTTTATCCCTTGGAGGGCAGACACATCCATGAAGAGAACATGGAAGGGTCTTCTGGATGCAGGAGAGAAGTCAGCTGAGAACTTCAGCTCCCCCCAGAACAAGGCCACGTGGAAAAGTTTGGGATAGAGCAAAATAAATGGAAAACCAGGGCTTTAAAGTAGGAAAAAATGCTCATTACCTGCAGACTGTGTTTTTACTTCACAGGTTTCCAAGCAGGGGTGAGGAGGGTGGAGGATCAGGCCCTGGGGTCGTCCTTCCATGGTCTGACCAGAAGACACAAGTGTCCCATGGCACAAATTCATTCCAGGGTATAAATCTGGTACAAACCTCTACAGACAGAAAGATTTTGAATCAATGATTCCAGGGGCTTGGACAGACAGAGAGGGACCTGGGAGTCTGGATTGCCAGGAAGGTGAAGAGGAGCCAGCAGTGTGCCCAGGTGGCCAAGAAGGCCAATGGCATCCTGGGCTGGCTCAGGAACAGCGTGGCCAGCAGGTCCAGGGAAGGGATTCTGCCCCTGTGCTCAGCCCTGGGGAGGCCACAGCTTGAGTCCTGTGTCCAGTTCTGGGCCCCTCAGCTCAGGAAGGAGATTGAGGTGCTGGAGCAGGTCCAGAGAAGAGCAAGGAGGCTGTGAAGGGATCCAGCACAAGTCCTGTGAGGAAGGGCTGAGGGAGCTGGGGGTGTTGAGGCTGGAGAAGAGGAGGCTCAGGGGAGACCTCATCACTCTCTCCAACTCCCTGAAAGGAGGTTGGAGCCAGGGGGGTTGGGCTGATATCAGTGGGACAAGAGGGCATGGACTAAAGAATTCTTTCCTAATATCCAACCTAAACCTCCCCTGGCAGAGCTTCAGCTCTGCCAGGGGAGGTTTAGGTTGGATATTAGGAAAAAATTCTTTGCAGAGAGGGTGCTCAGCCATTGGAATGGGCTGCCCAGGGAAGGGGTGGATTCTCCATCCCTGGAGATATTCCAAAAGAGCCTGGATGTGGCACTCAGTGCCATGGGCTGGGAACCACGGGGGGAGTGGATCAAGGGTTGGACTTGATTATCTCTGAGGTCCCTTCCAACCCAGCCAATTCTGTGATTCTGTGATTCTATGAAATAGGAAAACTGCTGGGACCAGCTGGTCTTTTTCCCCTTCTCCGGGGTGACACCACATTCTTAGCTAAAACCTCATCTCGGTGCCTTCTCTTCCCCAAAATTCCAGTGTTCAGGATGAGAAGGATGATCCTGGGTCTTGCCATGGAAAGACACTTGGGTTTGCTCAAGCAGTACCCAAATTACAACGTTGTTTGAGGCAGGAGGCAAAAAGCCAGGGCAGGCAGCAGGGGATGCTGAGGTGTAACCAGACATCCCTGGTGCAGGGCACATCCAGGCTCTGTGAGCTCCCTGGGTATCTTGGCACCAAAGGAGAGATAAAGAAAGAGGAAAAAAAGCAGTTTGGTTGATGGCTGCACAGAATATTGCATTGGGTTACAGGTTATGAACAAGTGTGAAGAGAGAATCACAAAATTCCTGTGCTGGGAAGGGATCCCTGGGCACTCCCTCTGCAGGTTGCTCAGCACTGAGTCCTGGCTGAGATTTTATTCCACGTTTTTCTTTCCTTGGGATCAGCTTTCAGCATTTGGCAGCTGGATAAAAAGTGGATTTGTTTGAGGAGTTTTGCTCGGGTGGTTTTGTGAAGGAAATGTCTGCAGCAGTCTTGGTTTGGGGGTCTTGCTGTGAACATGAGCTGAAAAAAATCTCTGCTTTTGTGGAGCCTGCTGCTCCCCACTCATCTCTGAGGCTACAACCAGCTGGATCTGTTTTACAGGGGAAAAAAAACCCCAAACCAAACCAAAGCAAACCCATAAAGCAATCCAGTAAAGCCAATGAATGACAGCCCCACAACCCCAGCCCAGAAATCACTGGAAGCTGCATCTTGATTGAGGATTCATTGGCCACCAAAATACATAAATAAAGGATAAATAAAGGGAGCCTTGAAAGTATCAAGGTGTTCATTGAGGAAGCAAAAGCTGGGGCAGAGTAGCAGCCTCCTTGTTTGGAATGAGGGGAAATAAAAGAAAAAAATAAAAAACCAAAACCAAAACAAACAACTACAAAAAAAACCCAAAAAAACAAAACAAACAAACAAAAAAAAACAACCCCAAAAAAAAACCAACACACAAACCAAACCAAAAAAACCCAAAAAACCCGACAAACAAAAAACAAAAAAAAACCCAACACACAAACCAAACCAAAAAAAAACCCAAAAAAACCAACAAACAGAAAAACAAACCAACCAAAAAAAAAAAAAACCAAAAAACCCCAAAACAAACTAACAAAACCCAAAGCCTGATTCACAGTCTCAGCCTTTATAACAAATCCCAATACCAAAATCCTCTGCATTTTGCAAGCTGCAGGACCACAAGTGTCCATCATCAGTTCTGCAGCATGGACACCTCTCCCTGGTGGTCTCCTTTTTTTTATTTTTTTTATTTTTTTTTTCCCTTCCTCAACCCTTTGGTCTCTTTTGGGCCACATTCCTCTGGGATCTGATGTCCCTGATTCCTCCCCAAGGCCTTAACTTGGCCAAAGGGTTCCCTGGGAGGATGCAGCCTGAGGGACTCTGCAGTTTTTTCTCTTCCCAAGGGTGTCAGGCAATGCTGTGCTCCTGATTTTTTTTTTTTTTTTCCTCATCAGGCTTGGTCCACTGCTTTGTTTACCATTTCTTGGCTTTTCCACAGAATCCAAGAAAGAAACCAGGCACCAAATCCTAATGAAAAGCTCGGCATGTAAAAGGGAGAATTTATATTTCATTTCTTGCCTTTGCTATTGGTTTTACAAGTGATTGCTCATCAGAAACCAATTACCCCAGAAAGGCTTGGGTTTGGGTCCCTACTGATGTTAGTGGGATGAATAGCCTCATTTACAACCTCTCAACTGGAAAACAAAAAGTAATGATAATAATAAAAAAGTCTTTTCTAATTCTCTCTGCCCCTGTTGTAATTCACAAGAAAATTAAACTAATAACTCTCTCAGTGAGTGTGTTATGGAGATGCTGGGAGTCAGGGATAAATGGATGAAATCCCAGGCAAAGTCCCCCAGGAAGGAACCTCTGAGCAGGCAACTCTCATGCCCTGCAAGATTCAAAGCTTCTCCAGCAATCTGTGCAGAGATGAGGCTGCTTCATTTTATTTCCTTTCTCCCCCCTCCACCTTCTTTTTCACTCGAATTCCACTTGCAGGCAGCAAAAAAATCATCTGTGGTTTGTTTGGTTTTTTTTGGTTTTGGGCTCATCTCCCACTCCATCTCCATTTGAATCTAAGAGGTCCTTTGTGAAGGGAATTCTCCATGCCAAAAGATTCAAGATTTTGTGGCTCCCAGGGTGCTTTTCCCTCCTCATTCCTTCAGCAGACAGAAAGAAAAGCTTTGGGAAGACACGAGGGTCCCCCTTGGGTTCCCAAGCTCCGTGCTGTGATTTGTCCCTGCAGCTCAGATCTAAGTTTTTTAATTGATTTTGTGATAGTCTGAAAGGAGATAAAACATTCACCCAGAGTCTGTAACTCACCCTTGTTGCTCTCCAATGCAGGGGGAGCAGAAATTCTCTTCTAACTCCATCCTTGCAGGATTGGAAATGTTTTTCAGGTGGGAGGTGGTAATAACCCCCAGAGATCCACCCTGATTTCCAGGCAGCAAAATGCTGCACAGGAGAACGACTCAGGAGCCCCCAGCCCAGCAGATAAAATGGTTTTGTCTCAGGTGGGTGACATGGAGAGGTCACCATTTCACGAGGAATCAGGCAGTTTGCAGCATGGGATCTCCATGGATTCCCAGGACTGAGACTCCAGGGATGCCTGGGAGGGGCTCAAAGCAGGGTCAGATGTGATCCAACCTCACCAGGGAGCTACAACAGATTAAAAAATTGAGCTAAAAAAAGGGACAGAAATCCAGGATGAGGGTGGACACCCCCCAGCCACAGGAGGAGCCCCTGAGGGTTGCTCAGATATCAGATATCCCTGGAGCTTAGATCTAAGTTTTTTAATTGATTTTGTGATTATCTGGGAGAAGATACAACATTCACCCAAAGTCTGTAACTCACCCTCATTGCTCTCCAATGCAGGGGGAGCAGAAATTCTCTTCTAACTCCATCCTTGCAGGATTAGAAATGGTTTTCAGGTGGGAGGTGGTAATAACCCCCAGAGATCCACCCTGATTTCCAGGCAGCAAAATGCTGCACAGGGGAACGACTCAGGAGCCCCCAGCCCAGCAGATAAAATGGTTTTGAAAATGGTTTTGTCCCAGCTGGGTGCCTCAGGTGGGTGACATGGAGAGGTCACCATTTCATGAGGAATCAGGCAGTTTACAGCATGGGATCTCCATGGATTCACAGGACTGAGACTCCAGGGATGCCTGGGAGGGGCTCAAAGCAGGGTCAGATGTGATCCAACCTCACCAGGGAGCTACAACAGATTAAAAAATTGAGCTAAAAAAAGAGACAGAAATCCAGGATGAGGGTGGACACCCCCCAGCCACAGGAGGAGCCTCTGAGGGTTGCTCAGATATCCCTGCAGCTCAGATCTAAGTTTTTAAATTGATTTTGTGATTGTCTGAAAGGAGATAAAACATTCACCCAAAGTCTGTAACTCACCCTCGTTGCTCTCCAATGCAGGGGGAGCAGAAATTCTCTTCTAACTCCATCCTTGCAGGATTGGAAGTGGTTTTCAGGTGGGAGGTGGTAATAACCCCCAGAGATCCACCCTGATTTCCAGGCAGCAAAATGCTGCACAGGAGAACGACTCAGGAGCCCCCAGCCCAGCAGATAAAATGGTTTTGTCTCAGGTGGGTGACATGGAGAGGTCACCATTTCATGAGGAATCAGGCAGTTTGCAGCATGGGATCTCCATGGATTCACAGGACTGAGACTCCAGGGATGCCTGGAAGGGGCTCAAAGCAGGGTCAGATGTGATCCAACCTCACCAGGGAGCTACAACAGATTAAAAAACTTGAGATAAAAAAAGAGACAGAAAGCCAGGATGAGGGTGGACACCCCCCAGCCACAGGAGGAGCCCCTGCGAGTTGTTCAGATATCAGATATCCCTGGAGCTCAGATCTAAGTTTTTTAATTGATTTTGTGATAGTCTGAAAGGAGATAAAACATTCACCCAAAGTCTGTAACTCACCCTTGTTGCTCTCCAATGCAGGGGGAGCAGAAATTCTCTTCCAGCTCCATCCTTGCAGGATTGGAAGTGGTTTTCAGGTGGGAGGTGGTAATAACCCCCAGAGATCCACCCTGATTTCCAGGCAGCAAAATGCTGCACAGGGGAACGACTCAGGAGCCCCCAGCCCAGCAGATAAAATGGTTTTGTCCCAGCTGGGTGACATGGAGAGGTCACCATTTCACGAGGAATCAGGCAGTTTGCAGCATGGGATCTCCATGGATTCACAGGACTGAGACTCCAGGGATGCCTGGGAGGGGCTCAAAGCAGGGTCAGATGTGATCCAACCTCACCAGGGAGCTACAACAGATTAAAAAACTTGAGATAAAAAAAGAGACAGAAAGCCAGGATGAGGGTGGACACCCCCCAGCCACAGGAGGAGCCCCTGAGGGTTGCTCAGATATCAGATATCCCTGCAGCTCAGATCTAAGTTTTTTAATTGATTTTGTGATAGTCTGAAAGAAGATACAACATTCACCCAAAGTCTGTAACTCACCCTTGTTGCTCTCCAATGCAGGGGGAGCAGAAATTCTCTTCTAACTCCATCCTTGCAGGATTAGAAATGTTCTTCAGGTGGGAGGTGGTAATAACCCCCAGAGATCCACCCTGATTTCCAGGCAGCAAAATACTGCACAGGGGAACGACTCAGGAGCCCCCAGCCCAGCAGATAAAATGGTTTTGAAAATGGTTTTGTCCAGCTGGGTGCCTCAGGTGGGTGACATGGAGAGGTCACCATTTCACGAGGAATCAGGCAGTTTGCAGCATGGGATCTCCATGGATTCACAGGACTGAGACTCCAGGGATGCCTGGAAGGGGCTCAAAGCAGGGTCAGATGTGATCCAACCTCACCAGGGAGCTACAACAGATTAAAAAATTGAGCTAAAAAAAGAGATAGAAAAGCCAGGATGAGGGTGGACACCCCCCAGCCACAGGAGGAGCCTCTGAGGGTTGCTCAGATATCCCTGCAGCTCAGATCTAAGTTTTTTAATTGATTTTGTGATTACCTGGGAGAAGATACAACATTCACCCAGAGTCTGTAACTCACCCTCGTTGCTCTCCAATGCAGGGGAGCAGAAATTCTCTTCTAACTCCATCCTTGCAGGATTGGAAGTGGTTTTCAGGTGGGAGGTGGTAATAACCCCCAGAGATCCACCCTGATTTCCAGGCAGCAAAATGCTGCACAGAACAACTCAGGAGCCCCAGCCCAGCAGATAAAATGGTTTTGTCTCAGGTGGGTGACATGGAGAGGTCACCATTTCATGAGGAATCAGGCAGTTTGCAGCATGGGATCTCCATGGATTCACAGGACTGAGACTCCAGGGATGCCTGGGAGGGGCTCAAAGCAGGGTCAGATGTGATCCAACCTCACCAGGGAGCTACAACAGATTAAAAAATTGAGCTAAAAAAAGGGACAGAAAGCCAGGATGAGGGTGGACACCCCCAGCCACAGGAGGAGCCCCTGAGGGTTGTTCAGATATCAGATATCCCTGGAGCTCAGATCTAAGTTTTTTAATTGATTTTGTGATTATCTGGGAGAAGATACAACATTCACCCAGAGTCTGTAACTCACCCTCGTTGCTCTCCAATGCAGGGGGAGCAGAAATTCTCTTCCAGCTCCATCCTTGCAGGATTGGAAGTGGTTTTCAGGTGGGAGGTGGTAATAACCCCCAGAGATCCACCCTGATTTCCAGGCAGCAAAATGCTGCACAGAGGAACGACTCAGGAGCCCCCAGCCCAGCAGATAAAATGGTTTTGTCTCAGGTGGGTGACATGGAGAGGTCACCATTTCACGAGGAATCAGGCAGTTTGCAGCATGGGATCTCCATGGATTCACAGGACTGAGACTCCAGGGATGCCTGGAGGGGCTCAAAGCAGGGTCAGATGTGATCCAACCTCACCAGGGAGCTACAACAGATTAAAAAATTGAGCTAAAAAAAGAGACAGAAATCCAGGATGAGGGTGGACACCCCCCAACCACAGGAGGAGCCCCTGAGGGTTGTTCAGATGTCAGAGGTGACCCTCATGGTGGGCACTGAGGGACCTCCTGTCCAGCCAAGCCAGGAGGATTCTTGGGGGACACGGGGAAAAGATTCAACCCCAGCTGTACATCTGGCTACACATTTAGTGAGGCAAATACCATTTTGCAGTGGGAAACTAAGAGATAAAAAAGATGGTTTAGGTAGGTAAACGAAATATGACTTTGAATTTCCAGGCAGCAGAAAAATGAAGCTTTAGTTTTAGGAACTGATTTCAGGATTGCATCCCTGGAGTTTGGATTTCTAGGGGGGAATCACAGAAAAACAGCCAAGCTCCTTCCTCCTCGGGTCCTGCAGGGTTTAATTTCTGCTTCTGTGAAATAATATTTACAGAAGATGAAGGAGGAGACTGGGGACAAGAGGG